>NW_012106474.1:3831354-3832889 GCF_000951045.1 Mandrillus leucophaeus
CCGCGCCCGGCCTAGAGTGTTTTAAAAAGTCTATCAAGATTCGTATAGCCCCTCTGATGAAAACTGCGTCATGGGGGGGGTTAAACATTTGAAGACTGGCTTTAATAAATACCATTAATGCTTTGTTAGCATGACAAGAAAAACATATTTCAGTTATTAAAGCAAAGATGAAAAAGGTTTTCACATACATACTCCTCTAGGTGAGTCCTACCCTGACTATTAAAAATTCCAAGGAACGAAACTCTCACTGTCCCACAGAACTCCGGATTCCCTTCCCTGGTCTGGTTCTTTTGCAAAAGCATTTATCAGCTTTAAATCATACGTTGTAATTGTTTGGTTATGTTTATTATTTGTTTCCTTTTCTCTACACTGTAAGCCCATGAAGGGCAGAGATTTTTGTTGTTGTTGTTGATTTTGGTCACTGATGTGCCTAGCCTGGTGCTTTCTACCTGGTAGATGGTCAATATAGAAACGTTTCTTGAATGAATGAATATATAAAATAAATAAAGTAGTGAAGGAAAAGTAGAAAGTATTCAAGTAAAGAAATAAAAGTTGAAACAAAAACATCAAGTAGCTATTCTAAGAGAAAAAACTATCAGTTAGTGTAATAAGTTATTGGAAAATGCACTTGTGGTTTGATGAGAAAAGTTAAACAATGAAATGTTAAGATTTTTAAGTAGTTTGCATGCTGAAACTAGGTCAGAGGACGTTCGTGAATCTCTGTGGATAAAGCAAATTCAGCCAACTAATGAAATATAGTGAGCTAATAACCAATTTTCGTAACAGTCTAGTAGTAGAGAAATTGCATATAGGTAAATGTCAGACAGTGTTAGGAGGCTGGATACTTACATGTCATTCCTGTTAGTGCAGCCAAGGCTGACACAGGTCTTTGCACCATGAGTAATGGCAATAATGTTAAAAGAAGTTCTTTATGGAGACTTACGTTAGGTGGCTTTATGGAGACTTTAAAATTGTGTCATGGGAGTGGTTAAACATTTGGAGATTGGCTTTAATAGACACTATTCTAAAGTGTTAGAATACATCACAGTCACCTAAGGACCATGTAATGGATAAGGAAGTTTTTGGAAGAATTTTCGAGGACTCTCCATGTCTAATCATGGCTAACTCGGAGCCATCTTCAGGAAGAGCCATGCCAAACAAATCATATGCCAATAATTTTGGGGTGTTTATTGATGATTTGGAAGTTCTTAGAACGATCTGATAAAAAATTTG
This sequence comes from Mandrillus leucophaeus, assembly GCF_000951045.1. Taxonomy (NCBI): domain Eukaryota; kingdom Metazoa; phylum Chordata; class Mammalia; order Primates; family Cercopithecidae; genus Mandrillus; species Mandrillus leucophaeus. The sequence goes on from NW_012106474.1 coordinate 3,832,588, forward strand.
TGCTGCAATTCCTATACCCTGGTAAATGGCTATCTAGGCATGCATGTTTATGTAATAATAATAGAGTTTTAAAAAAGGGGATATATTTTACAATTTTTTAAGGATTGATTGATTGGTATATTTGTTTTACTGTGCTGTTGTTAACTATTTTGACTCTTGCTCATGGCACTGAGTGCTGACATTGGCGGGGACCAGGCTATCCTGTTTATAAAGATGTGGAGAGCAGGCCTTTACCATTCCCAAAGTGTTCGCATCTTCACGGACTAAGTCCAGCCAGAGAGGTGTGCAGCATTAATGACGGA
>NW_012106474.1:3841054-3842160 GCF_000951045.1 Mandrillus leucophaeus
CATGTTGGCCAGGCTGGTCTCGAACTCCTCACCTTAGGTGATCTGCCTGCCTCAGCCTCCCAAAGTGCTGGGATTACAGGTGTGAGCCACCACACCCAGCCCAGAAATAGTCAGTAGAACTTCGAAAACAGAATAACGTTAATATAGATGGATTATTGTAATCTAGATGTATTTATTTATTTAGAGTTGGGGTTCTTGCTCTGTTGCCCAGGCTGGAGTGCAGTGGCACAATTATAGCTCACTGTATCTTCAAACTCCTGATCTCAAGTGTTCCTCCTGCCTCAGCCTCTTGAATAGCTAGAACTACAGGCGTGCACCACTATACCATTTTTTGTAGAGATGAGGTCTCCCCATGTTGCCCAGGCCGATCTTGAACTCCTATCCTCAAGTGATCCTACTGTTTGAGCCTCCCAAAGTGCTGGGATTACAGGCATGAGCCACTGCACCTGGCCATAATCTAGAATTTTGACTCTTCCACTTGAAAACATACATCCATTGAAATATGAAAACGATTTTAAAAGAAACTTACAAGTCAGGGCAGTACATTTCAATCATTATCAGTCAAACTTCATCTCTTTCACATAAGACTATTGTAATAATTTATCTGAAATACAAAATCAGAACTTTGAAAATAGTTTAATGGTTTTGTTGATTTTGTGAATGTCATAAAATTAAATGTCAAGCATTCTTTTTAGTGTCGGAGAAAAACAATTTCCATGAGAAACTTCTTACGTAAAACACATTAGGTATGTATAAACAGTGTCAGTGTAATTGTGTGAAGAAAATAGCTCATTTCTGCCAAATTTTTATAAAGTTTCAACATGTTTTAAGTTGTCTAACTTTGATTGTCTAGTCAATTTAGACTAATTTATAGTCTGAAATAACTGAATTCAATTATATCTGAATGACACAATAAAATATGTAAATCAATCACTGTATTTTTTCCCAATATGCTTTATATTTGTATTATACATCAAGTAAAGAGTAGAGAGAATTAAATACTATGTCTGAAGAGATAGAATAGAAATAAAAACTGGAAGATAGCTGAGATTGTAATGGGTACCCTGTGCAGGCTAGAGCTTGTTAAAGTATTTTTTATTTTTTTT
>NW_012106474.1:3843771-3882459 GCF_000951045.1 Mandrillus leucophaeus
GGGGACCAGGCTATCCTGTTTATAAAGATGTGGAGAGCAGGCCTTTACCATTCCCAAAGTGTTCGCATCTTCACGGACTAAGTCCAGCCAGAGAGGTGTGCAGCATTAATGACGGAACCCCACATGGCACCCAAGTTGTGTGGAGGGAGACTCCATCCGGGTCTGGGATGTTCAAGGCCCAGACACGCAGGTGATACATGAGCGCCAGCAAGGTCTCAGGACTTGGGAATTAGAGGGAGGAGCCGGGCCTGTGCGGTTGGAGGGAAGTGGGGCCCGGATGATGACCTAACTCTAACCCTAACCCTAACCCTAACCCTAACCCTAACCCTAACCCTAAGCCTGAGCAATGCTGGAGCCGGGGGAGGAAGCACTACCAGGCTAGGGGGTGGCTGCTCTGAAGCTGCAATTCAAATCATGAGGTTGGAGAGGCCAAAAAGAGCTAATGCTTGGAAAGCTTTGAGCACCAGCTCGGGACTTTGGGTGGTGGGGTGGGAGGCTTGGGAATTCCTGCTGGGAATCATCAGGCCTAGGTGTGTCGAGCTGGGCAGGAACGGGAGGTGCCGTGGGCGCAGGAAAGAGGCAGTGAATCCTGAGGCTCCCCAAAGGTGCAGGAATGGGGCAGTGTGAGGAGGCGCCCACGGTGCTGCAAGGAATAGACACCAAAAGGCCAAGGAGAAAGGAGGGGGGAAGGAGCCACAGCACCCATGCAGGCACCTGGGTGAGGACAGAGGAGCTGGGCTGGGTCTCTGGCCACTGGGAAATACAGAGATGGGTATGGACGGAGTCAGCCTGGAGGAGAGAGCTGAAGTTTGGAAAACGAAACAGAGGGAGATTCTATTAGAAGTCACACTTTTGCCGTCAGGGAACATAAAACTGCTGGCCAAGGTCTGGCCAATCGTGAAGGGGACACATAGGGTGAGAAAGGCCATCCATCCATTGGTCAGGGCCCTGCAGGTGGGGGAGTGACAGCAGGTGATGGACCCTTACGTGACAGACCTTTGCAGCAATCCCACCATGAAGCTCACGTCTCACCTCCAGGATGGGAGTCCAGGCATGAGGAGCGGGAGCTGCCCACCCTCTCCCTCCACTGTCTCGCTTGCTGTGACAGTCTCCATCTTTGGGGGAAGGCGCCCGGAGTCAGGGTTCCTAGCCAGTGGGATGGAAGCTTGGTGGCCTCATTCACACCAGGGGCCTCCTTTGGACAATCCTGCCTGTGCAACGCACTCCCTACGGGAACACCGAGCTCTGGGTGGCTTTCAGCAGGTGGGCTGGAAGTCCTGTCCACTAACAGGGTAATGATACTTCAGGCCTGCCTCACTGACTGTGTTTGTGAAGAAGCCTCACCTCTCTTCTCTTCCTCTTTGTCCGCCTTTGTTGCCCCAGCATTTCACATCCTCGTGGTGAAGGGTGACAGGAAACCCTCTAGGTGTGCAGGGATCTCCGGTACATGTATCAGGTGAAAAATCTGAGACTGTTCCAGGGTAAAATGTTCCACTGCAATGGAGGGACGTCAACCTCAAGCCAGCTTAGGAGCAGGCAGGGTTCTTACACCACCCGCCGTGTGGTAAAAACGAGCCCAGTTCGCATTTCTGTAGTCCACCTTTGGTCATTCCTTCTATTTATTCAGCTAAAACTTGGTCCCTGAACAAAGCTAAATAAAATCTTGGCATAGTGTGCTGCCTATCACAGAGGAGGACTGAGGACTGAGAGATACTATCTCTTGAAAAATAAGACCATTTTACAGAAATGGTAACAACATTGGTAGCAGCAACATCTCTCTTCAAATACAGCCACACAGTAATTACAGTCAAAATTTAACCTGAGGAAAAAGGAGAGGAAACTTGAAAAATAATATGTGCGTTTTTAGATCATTTTGATAAAACAGAGAGGGAGGCCGGGAGGCTGGGCTCTGAGTCCAGGAGCATCCCGAGAAGCGAATGTCGATTTTGCGAATGCATCATGCGTGGGGCAAGGATAAGTTCTCCCCACAGATGACTCCAATCAGCCCTCCCAGCCCTGCGTGGCTTAGTGAATATTTCCAGGGCCTTTCAAACGGGGCCCTCAGTCACTCTTTGGAAGGAAGTCTGGGGAGCAGTGAGGGGCCAAGAAAGGGGAGGGAAGTCTGGGGAGCAGTGAGGGGCCAAGAAAGGGGCTCTGCTCGGACTTCTCTGCACTCTGACACATGGTGCAGGGGTGAGTGTCCAGGTCAGAAGTGTGGCCTGTTGGTGGGTGAGGGCATTTTCCTGGGGGGACTGCTGTGAAACTCAAGTGCCTGGCGACAAACCACCCCAGGCAGTTTTTTCCCAGGGCAGGGGATGGCTGTCCTCTAGAGAGGGTGACCCTTCTTTCTTCGGCTGACCCCCGAGGTGCTCCTCTCTCCATGGGGCCCGTGGTGCACCCCTATCTTGGAAGGGAGGCCCGACAGGGAGGGGAGTTCCTGAGCCACCTCTGGTTCCCACCTCCCCTGGTGAAAACCTCCCAGGATCAAAAGAAACCTGGGGTGGCCACAGGGGCAGGTGCAGAGGGGCTACCAGTCCAGCTGCCACTGCTCCCCGGCTCTGGGCCAGCGCTTCCCCTAGCACCCCTGAGGAGCCGTCTCTGCATCTCAAGGAGGGATAAGGAACCTGGCTGAGAGTGCCTGGAGACTCAAGCAGAGCATATGTCATGTTATACAGAACGAGGAAATGGTATAAAAGAGCATTTCATGAAGCTGTAGGAGAAACACCCTTGCTGGGTGCCGTGCTCACATACATGCAAGGGGTCTGGTGTACTTGCTCTCTTTGAAAATCTTTGATTTCTTGAGGCATTGGAGAATTGAAAGACGTCACCGTGCAACAGAAAGAGAAGAACAAAAGGACTTTGTGCCATTGTATCAGGATCTGAAAACTTGTATACACAGAACCTCTATGTGAGGCTCAGAGACAACTACAATGGACCAGTCTGGAGTGAGCCAGGGTGGACATGCTGCGGGGACGGTCTCCCGTCTATAACTGTCCTCTGTGTCCTCCGGGCACACAGGGAACAGGATTAAAGGTGCCAGAGATGTGGGTCCCTACAGCGATCTTGGACCTGCACAGAACACTGGATCATGCAACAAGCAGCCGGCAAAGTTCCAGAGGAGGACGGAGTTGGAGTGTGCAGCCCTCGGCAGGACTTTGGAGGCCTGGGCAACACCAAGAACTAGAAAGGCTTGCAGCGCAGTTCTGGGCTCTGTGGCACGTGGCATGGGATCTGCAGCAAACTCAGTGAACGGCAGGCAGGACCTGGGCGAGCTGTTGAAAGTTGTCGTTGTTTACGGTCAGTCTTGGATGCAAAGGCCCCAGAAGAAGACTGTAATCCTTCTGGAAGGAAGACACGGCATGAGGAGTCTATTGTTGACCTTCCTGAAGTGGTTGCCCTCAAGAAGAAACACGAGGCATCCTTGCATCTGGCCGAGGCTCACGGCATGGGGGCCCGGGCCCTGCAGCCGAGCTGCTGTGGAATAGCGCAGCCTGGATCCCGAGGGTGCGGATGTTACGATGGGAGCATCCGCGAAGAGCTCTGGTGCTTCAGGAGGATGCATTGAAGGCAAGGAGGAGCGGACGGGCTCCCCGTGGACTCCTTCTGTCAGTGCCACGCACGCCACCCCGCCGTCACCACCTGCAGCGCCGCGATCCCTCTGTGGAGTGTGTCACGGAGTGCGATCGCGCAGCCCGGGTAAAGAGCATGCGCAGCGGTTAGCGGAAAACACCCGCATTTCAGAAGAGCCTGGGAGAGATGCGCTTCCTCACCTGTGGCAACAAGGATTCTCTGGCGCTCTGCGGGCTGCCGAAATTGGTGCCTTTGGACCAGCTGCTGCAGCAGAACCTCGGTGTGGCTGGGGTGGGATCTCCTGCCACCTCGTGATTGAGTCCAGAGCCAGGCTCGCCTGCATGAACTTATGCCAAAGAAATAGTGCCTGCTGCTTTAAAGAGCAGACAAAGCTGGGGACCGATTGCAGCTGGAACATTCCTGTCATCTGTTGGTGCCTCTACTGGAGAGGCCCCTGCACAAGGCTACGCGTGAAGAAACAGAAGACTGGGTCTTTCTTGTGCGCCCTTAAAGGAACTGTCCCTCACCCAGGACAGTGTGTGGCCTTTTGGAGCCAGTTCAAGGAACTGTGGCCATCTCACGTAAAAGACATTTCCTCAGCTACTGAAGGTGGCCGCCTCACTCTGAGCCGCGTTTTGCAAACTGTAAGAAAAGGCTTCACATCCTTCCTTTGCTAAATCTCACCTTTAACAATGAAAGTGACTCCCCTTGCTTTTCTGGTTCGTTAAACAGATGTTTCACTTTAAAGAAACCCAGAAATCTAGGAATGTCACATCCTTGCAATTTTAAGAGTCCACTAGTACAGGGTTATCAAAAATGCAAGTCGAAAAGCATGTCGGCCGGTGAGTCAGCAGATTGTCATCACAAATACAATGCCCACTGGATGCCACGCGCCACTTGACCTCCAAACCTCACAGCAGCACTATGGGGCAGGAGCTCCTGCTTCCAGTTTATAGGGGAAGACTTGAGGTCCTGGGGCTTTAAGCATCTTGTACAGGCAGATTGGTCTGACTTCAGAGAACCTGCACCAACACACTGAAAGATGTTGTTTCTGCTCGTTTCTAGTTAGGGCATGGGCAAGCGTATGACAGAAGAACACTATCAGCCTCCATGGGAAAGCACTGCAGGAGCCGATGTGGGTCCAAATATACAGTTCATAGCTGCTGAACAAAAGCCAGGGTAAGTGCACAGCAGGGTAAGTGCAACGAGCTTACTTAAAAAGACCTACAAATCATAGTTTGTGGCATGTGAGGTTGATCCTCTATTGGAAAAATAGATCAAATTACCAAAATGATTAAGTTCAATCTGTAAAACGTAGCCTCAGATCAGTTGACCCCAGGCCAGCCCATACCCACACGTCGCCAAGTGAGCCCACTCAGGGCCCTTGGGGAGAAAAACTGGAGGACGAATCGTTCACTTAGTGCCTGAGGTAGTTCAGATGCTTGTCTCCTCCAAGTCTCATGTTGAGATTTGCTCCCCAGTGTTGGGGGTGGGACCTCGTGGGAGGGGTTGGGTCACGGGGGTGGATCTCTCATGCATGGGTGGGTGTTGTCCTTGCAGTAATGAGTGACTTCTCTATCAGTTCACATGAGACCTGGTTTTTAACTATAGAGTGGCACTTCCTCTCCTATCTCTCTTATTCCCTCTCACACCACGTGATGCCGGCTCTCGTTCACCTTCTGCTATGAGTGGAAGCTTCCTGAGGCCTCACCAGATGCAGATGCTGGTTCCATGCTTCTTGCACAGCCTGCAGAGCTGTGAGCCAAACAAACCTCTTTTCTTTATAAATCACCCAGCCTCGGGGATTCCTTTATAGCAATGCAAATGGACTAATACAGTGTATGAAGGTGAAGTATTTATTACTGGTTAAGAGTCAGATCTGGGAGGGATCTCCAGATGCTGCAGATGGGGGGCCTCCTCTATGCCAAGTACCCTGCCCCATGTCTGCCTGAATCCATCTTTGAGCCCAGAGACTCTCAGTCAGAGACCACAGGCACACAGTCCTGTAGCCCCTGCAGCTCTGTCTCTGTTGTGAAGAAAACACAGGATGACAAGCAAAGCAGAGCAATCCTCACGAGTTTGATGATTCATGTCACACTGTGGCTCACCTGTGATGTGTGGAGCTGCAAATGAACTCACGCCAGTCCGCCCATGTCAGAGGGAAGAAAACCAGGGTTGAAGTCCAGAAATAAAGATCCTCTGTACCCAACTCAGGGATTGCTTTAACTCTTGGAATTTAGATTCATCCCCAAAGATTCCACATTCCTAATGGCAAAGATCGAACCCTAATGAAAAGATTGATAGAAAATTCTGATTCAGCTTGGCTCTGTTTTCATGTGCAAATTCTTCTTCTTAATTGAGGCCAAGGTATATTTTAAAATCTTGCTTTTCGGTCCTGAGGGCTGTTGCAGTGCTTTAAAGTCTGGAGGGTACAGCCCGGAGTGTGAGATTTTTCTCTAAGAGACTGACTTTATGATTAATTTAAGTATCCTGGGCCAGTGAATTTCTTTGAAGATGACATTCGCAGTAACTAATATAGGAGTCGAAGTCCACTGGGACTGAGCCAAAAACCAACCAGGGGTTCAGCCAGAATTCAAAGCACCTTTGATTAGAACTCTGGTTTTCCAGTGACACACTCCTCTCTACGCTCTGAAGCGGAGTACGAAAAACACAAGCATTTGAGCAGGCAGAATCTTTTCAACTCGGGAAGGGGGAATAGACTTTGTCTTCCATTTGCTCCCTTAGACCAGATGTCACCTTTTCCAGGATGGCTGCTGTCCCCAGTCCTGTCTCAAGGAGGCCTGTGACATCTCTCCCACCCCTGGCAGTTCACGGAGGGCTGGGGTTGTTCCCAACAGTATCAAGTAGACATAATCATCCTAATATCTTTCATTTCTAAAATGAGGACACGAAAGTAATAGGGAGGTTAAACTACTCGCCCAGGGTTGTGTGACCTGGAACGAGAGGCTGGAATCCAAGCCCACTCTGGTTCCCCAGCTCAGGTTTATTTTACAACACCAACCGGTTTCAACATTTATTAAAGTCGGGGAACTGTTTTGTCAAATGAGATTGAAAATGGAAATCCAGTCTGCGTGTCTAGGAATCGGAGCTGGGTGTGCGGGCCAGGTCTGGGCTGCCCTCACTTTTCCTCCTTGGGTTTCCAGAGACAACTGGAGTCGCACGTACCTCACCGCACCGAGTGGAGAGCTGCAGGGTGGCAGGGAAGTGCACTGTCTCTGTGCTTGGCCACTGGCGGTGCACCTGGCCCAGCAAGGTCCTGGCAACCGATGACCATGACATAGTAACTCCTCAGGATTCCAATACTGTTGTATGATGATTCTGGTATGAGTGTAATGTACGCAGTCCCTCTTGATGGTATGGGGTTGCTCTGCTGTCTTTTTCCAACCTTTCTGTTCCTCCTTTAGCAAGAAGTAGGGAAAACAATCTTGCTGTTGTCAGCCACAATCGTGTACACAAAATAGAATGTTTAAGGCCATACAAATAGAATCTGGCTTTTAAAAATGCCTTAATAAAGTAGCATAAACTTCAGTTTCATTTCTTGTTACTTTCCATTCTGGCCTCAGTCTCTGCAATTGTCAAATGGGGGGAAGTGGGGTGAGCCTCTGCGGTTGTTCTGAGGACAGCAGCAGTGACCACAGCTGCAGGTTGCAGAACAGCATCCGGCACACAGTGTGCACGTTTGCAGAACAGACCATAGGAGAGTCTGTGCTCACCAGTTTATAGGACAGGCCTCACTGTCCTGGTGGATGCTGCAGAATCCGGCACCCTGGTGTCTTGGTTCCTGCTCATTCCATATGTCCCTTAGGGGCCACCTGTGAGTCCTCTGGGGCTGCACTGTCCTCATCTGGGACCAGGCCTGGCAAAGCCAGTGTTTGAGTCCATCCTCACACTGCTAATAAAGACATCCCCGAGACTGGGTAATTTATAAGGAAAGAGGTTTAATTGACTCACAGTTATGCATGGCTGGGGAGGCCTCAGGAAACTTACAATCAGGGTGGAAGGATAAGCAAACATGTCCTTTTTCACATGGCAGCAGCAAAGAGAAATGCAGAGTGAAGGGGGGGAAGCCCCTTATAGAACCGTCAGATCCCATGAAAACTCACTCGTTATCATGAGAAGAGCCTAGAGGTGACTGCCCCATGATTCAATTACCTCCCACCAGGTCCCTCCCACGACACCTGGGGATTATGGGAACTGCAATTCAAGATGAGATTTGGGCGGGGACACAGCCAAACCATATCAGCCAACGACCAGAGGAGAGGGAAGCAGAAGGCTGTGGAGGGTCTCATCTTAGCAGGTCCCACGCTCTGTGCAGATGTCACACACACATCCACTGTCCAGGCCACACCACGAGGCCATGTCCACTGCGGGGCTACAGGAAGGCCAATCCTCCAGGCGCTGGAGAGAAGAGATTGGATATTGGTGAGCAGCACTGCTTACTAATGCAGCACTTAATAACTATCAGCCTGGAGAAACCCCATCTCTACTAAAAATACAAAATTAGCTGGGCGTGGTGGCACATGCCTGTAATTCCAGCTACTCGGGAGGCTGAGTCAGGAGAATCACTTGAACCCAGGAGGTAGAGGTTGCAGTGAGCCAAGATCGCGCCATTGTTGCCATTGCAACAAGAGCAAAACTCCGTCTCAAAAAAAAAAAAAAAAAAGAAAAAGAAAAAGACTATTAGCCGTGACTAAACATTTACTCAGAAGGGGACAGAGGATCATTGGGTGTGTCATATAACACGAATGCTATACACAGGGTCTTTGTTTTAAAATCTGAAGGAAAGTCGAGATTAATTTTGATTTATTTCACTCTATTTTTTTGGCCTTCAACTATGTTCTTGTGGGTAGCCACTTTACAGAAGCTCTAGGTAGATCAAGTCCAATAAAAAGAAATGAAGGATGAATGTAGCATTATATAACTCAATTTTAAGATTGTGCTTATTGGCTGTACTGAGAAACCCCAACAGCCATGCGTGTTATTTATTGACCAAAGCTGTTTTCCTTTCTTTCGCACCAGATGGAAACACAAAGAATCCATTGTGTGCTGGTGCTCACACTGTCTCCTGGCAGTGGCTGTGTGCTGACACCAGATTCTGTGCCACTGATAACATGATTGAGAAATAGCTCAGAGTTTTTCATGCCATTTGCAATGGAGCCTGTCCCAGGAGTGTGAGTTTCACCTGTCATAGAGTCTGTTGCCGGGCTTATGGAAAACTGGATCTATCTGGTGATAATTTCACTAATCAATACAACCAACCCCTTATGCCACTCTGGTCCGGGTAATTTATCACGGACATTCCAATTACTTTCCTTCCACGAGTGAAGTTTATGCTTCAGTATTGTAAAATGCAGCATTGTTCAGAACTAAGGTGACATTTAGGAAGGACAAACAATGGGAAGGAAAACTTCCCTGGGGGGTGAGGGGTAGAGATGAAAGGTAGAAGGAGTACAAGAATGGGGCCCAGAAATGGGGGTGAACAGCGAGGCACCTAGGGATGTTTTCTCTTGGTCAGCAGAAAGATGCCCATCTGGCATCGGCCTTCTGTGCCAGCCCTCTCTGTGTACACAGCGTAATGCATGTGGTAGCAGGTGCACGGTGCGTGTCCACATCTCTTCTCCTCTTTGCTACCACCTAGCTCGGTCTGCTGCCAAACCAGGACCCCAGTGGGCTTGTTAGTAATAGATAGATGAGTGGATGGGGGGATGGAGAGAGGGAAAAAGGGAGGGAGGCATGGATGGGTGTAGAGTGGAGAGCCGTAACCCAGTGTTCTGGGTTGAGAGAGGCTGGATGGCATGGTGACTAAGAGCCAGCCCTGCGGGGCTGCACACAGCCTGGGTTTAAATCCCCATGCCCAGCATCCTCCCCATATGGCCCCCCGCCTCAGTCTTTCCAACTGTAAAATGTCAATAATAACGGGCCATGGTGAGGATTGAGTGAGTTAATCCAGGAGCAGAGCCTGGCTCAGCGTCTGCGGTGCAACCATGACTATCTCCCCAATCACTCCTCACTCAGTGGCTGGCCTCCTGGCTGCTTGAGCTGCAGCAGAGCTGGGCTGGAGAACGATCGTGCAGACTCCCATTCAGAGCACACATCACATGGGCACTGGACAGAGCACTGGGAACCAGAGAGTCAGCGCAAAGTTTTCATAGTTTCAAAACACTTCCTCACCTCTGACCTCGGCACTCCAAGGAAGCCCTGTGGACGGGGCTCTTGGCAGGGAGTGAATGGAGTCTTTAAGAAGCACTCCAGCCGCCTTGCCCTGGGGCGACCGTGGCTCAGCAGACATCCTAAGGTTCAAGGCCTTCAGGGCCAGGGTCTTCTCACGAGTCCCCCTCTGTGCATCCATCTGTTCCGCAAGTATTTGTTAAGCACCTACTGTATGCATGTGTGTGGTTTGGAGTCTGCCACCTCTACCTTCATTCTGAGTCAGGTCTTTTCCTATGAAATGTTTATCTTTCTGTTCTACATTGTGTGGTCTTGATGCTTGCCAGGGAATCAGGGTTGGATTTGGCAGGCATGAGCCTGGAACCTTCCAGAACGGTGTGGGAGGTAACAACGAGTGATTACAACATGGCTCTTGATTCTCTCCCCTCCTCACACCTAACCTCATTTTCTCACCCTTAACCTAGGGTTCCTTAACTCCAGATCTGGGTGAATTTTCCTGAGGAGTGTATAAGGAGTGATATGGGACAATAGAAGGTTCTGGAAGGAAAACTCGAACATCCCACTGAGTCCTCAAGTGAGTAGAATGGCTATCATGAGGGTGTGCAGTTGTTCTACAACTTTATCTGTATGTGGGTGGGGTGGGGTGGAGTGGGGTGGGTGGGTGCCAGGAATGGAGTGGGACCATCTGGGTCGTTCCGTGTCCCTTAGTACCAGAATGACCCTGTCTGGACCTGGGGCAAGCTGATCTGAAGCAGAGAGACAGGCAGTCTCTGCAGGGAAGGCTTTCCTGACTTCAGGGTCTTTGTTGGGCTGGGCCTTGACGTGATTTCTGTTCCCAAAGCGGATGAGCAGTGTGGAGGATGGGGAGGAGCCCACTCTCATGTGTCTGTGGGGTCTGCAGGGAAATAGTTCTGCAGACTTGGAAATAATGAAAGTGAAACTGCACATTGAAATAGAAAACGGACTATAATATCACAATCAGTGAAGCAGAGCAGAGCTAGATCAAGAAATCCTTCCTGGAGTGAACGGTGGCAACCGTCTTCACCGGCGGCTCCATGCCAAGCACTGTTCATCACCTTTGCCCCCGACGCCTGAAACGGCACCCGAGCCCCAGGTCACTGCCGTCCCTCACACCGAATAGGCCCCTCTGTCAGAAGCCCAGCTGCACCTGCGTCTTGGCATCCCTAAAACCCGAGGCAAGGCAGGGCTGGGAGGTGGGATGGCCTTGAAACATCTCTTGGGCAGCTTTTTAAAATGCACGTGTCTGCCTGCAGGTTTTGAACATGTCATCCAGCCCACCCCAGCCGACCCTGCCAGAGTGCTGACTCCTTCTGCATTTGGGAATTGCCACCAATCACTTTCAAGAGGGGACGAGTCAGCCTCACTCCTGTCAAAGGCCAGACCCCTCCCCATGCACCCACCTGGGATGCCCTGTGGCGCCTCCTTCTCCCGCCCACATCTTCGTATTCACTTTCTATCCTGGATCTTTCTCACCAGTGCCCAGACGTGCTACTGTTTCTCCTATCTTGGGAAAACGAAACCAAAACATTCCTTTTGGCTCATTTTTTCTCTTCCGGCTCCATTCCATTTTTCCACACCCTCTTGCAGCAGACTTCTTGACAGGTCGCCTAAATCTGATGACCAGGAATCTTCCTGTGCTGTACCTTCCCTTGAGACTGGTCTCCTCCTCCACAGCTGCTCGGAATTCTCCATCTTCTCCCTGAACTCTCAGTCATCCAGCCCAGCCTTCGTGGCCTCCCCAGAGCCTCCCTTCCACCAGCATCAGGGACACCCCTCCGTTGGCCATCTCCTGCCTCGTCAGGCTACAGCTTCTCAGCCCCCTTTCCTGGGTCCTTCCCTGACCTCCTGAGACCTGAGCGCCCAGAGGTCCATCCAGGATCTTGTTCTCTCCACTCAACCTCCAGACTCTGGGCCTCAAGCCTCATCTCTGAGCTGATGGCTCTCCATCTGGGCTCCAGCTCCATCCCTTCTCCTGAACTTCAGACTCATAAGGGGCTCCTGGGAGCCTCCACTTAGCTGCCCAATAGACATCTCAGCAATGGCATGTCCCATGTTGAAATCCCTTCCCGCAGAACCTGCTCCTGGCACTCCACTCCCTTCCTGGTAAACTCCATGTTCCAGGTGTGCTGGCCTCCCCTAGGTGCCACCCTGGGGAACTCCCTCTCTTAACCACCACATCCACCCCAGCAGTGAATGAGGTTGACTCTAACTTCCAGATATATCCAGGACAGAATCTCTTGCAGGCCTTTTGTGCCAAATCCTAACAAAGTTGTTAAGACATTTTCCTGTCACAGTTGAGGGTCCTGATGACCTCCAGTGCCCCGGGGCTGTCAGGGCAGTGGGCCCTGGAAGGGGGCAGAATTGTGCCCTTCCAGCTCCTGCCTGCTTTCCTCATCCAGCTCAGATGGGGGCAGAGGGAGGAGGGCAATGTCAAGATGGAGTGCTCCAAGCTGGGGCCGCAGAAGCAGGCTCTGTGCAAGTGGGGTGGGGGCACCCAGAGGACTTGATGCCTGCACGCCTGGCTCTCCCCTGCTAGGACTGCACGGTTGAGAGAGGAGTGGGCAGCTGTTTGGACACCAGCCCCCCAGTTTAGCCTTGTTCTCCTGGAGGGATTCTGAGCAGGTGTCCCAGGATAGGAGAGGCCATCCCAGTGAAGCCTTGGGAAAAGGTGCCAGGCTTCTGGGGCCCTCTCCTGGCTCGGATAATGGGCTGGGTGGGTGACAAAGGGATTTCGAAGGCCTCAGTGGGCCCTGCTGTGGGCTCTGCTGTCTTGAGGTGTTCCTGGTGGTCAACAATCCAGGCCTGCACTCAGAGGGCTCCGTCTGCAGCGACAGGCTCTGGACATGAAGCCCAGCGGAGCCTGCGGCTGCCCAGGGACGGAGCCCACAACGTCAGTTATGCCCTCCTCTCTGCCAGGTTGCCTCAGACCATGGTAGATGGTGACAGGCTGACCCGGGGGTCTGAAGGAGCTGCTGGCTGGTGTGGCATAGAGGGCATCCTCTGGGCCTGCTGTGCCACAGCCAAATCTTCACTGCTGAGCCCATTTGCACTATTTCAAGCGCACTAAGCACGTGTATTTACTTCCTACTCTCTGCCACTGTCACGGTTAGTTGCAGCCTCAGTTCCCCTTCCCAGCCCCTGCAGGATGACATGGGATCAGTGAGCAAGAGATCCACAGCCCACCTGAAACCATGGCGAAACCAGTTTTAGGCTCCACAGATGGTGAGGAAAGGGGCCTCCTGGAGCCTCTTCCTCAGGGCACCGGGACTGCCTGGGGGCTTCGACGTCCACAGGAGCCCCGTCTGCAGAGGGGAGAGGTACCGTCCAGACCCTGTAGGGAGGAGCTGGGGCCGCCTGCGCACACGTCACTGCTGCCTCTGGGTGCTTGACTTGTGTCTCCCAAAAGATGCTCTTTTCCAGACAGCCTGACTGTAGGACCAGCACCAGCAAAGCCTTCCCTCCTCCACCGTGCTAAACATCACTATGTGACGGGCAAAGCCCTGCACACTCACAGTGGGTCTTCCCATACTTACAGGTTTAATTTTATCAGAAGGAGAATGACCTGAAGTCAGATAATGAGCGATATTCCGCCTGGTGTCTGGCTTCCCTACTGGCTCTCTAAAATCGATGTGGAAAGTTTAGATGGGTGTTGGATGCAATACCTGATGATCCTTCTCTTAAGAATACACATTTCAGGGGCTCTTTGTCATTCCCAGTAAGAGAAACGCTACTGAAACTAAATTGGGATTCTATTTCTCAGGGATGAGATAAGCGAACAACTGAAAGGGGTGAGAATGCATTCTATTGGAGGTGCTGTGGAAAGCAGGCACTCGTGTGTTGTCGGGAGATATGCAAAATGGCATTCCAGCTAGGGAAGGGAATCTGGTATTGTCCATATCAGCCCACGTGCAAAATGACATCCGTGCACCACTCATGGTGCTGTGTATGTAACAGCACAAGGCTGGGAGAGGAGCAGACGTCAATCCACCCAGGGCTGCTTAAATTATATGCAGCTCTAGGAAAAGAATGAGAAAGAGCTCTGGGTATGGATAAGGAACGATCATCAGAATATGACATTCAGCAAAAAAAGCAATATGCTGCGCTGTGCACATGGAGGGGAATAAGAATACAAATTAGCACTGCTTGCATCTTCGTAGACATAGACAGGTGAGCCAGACCCATTGCACGTGGCACAGCAGAAGTTGTGACGAGGGACCTGCATGGATGGGGGTGGAGTGGGAGTGAGACCTGCTGAACACATCTTTAAATATCATTTAAATATTTGAGCCATGGAAAGTATGATTGGGCTAAACCGAAAGTTAGAGATTAAGTAACAACAGTTCATGACTCAGGTTCTACCTCTCTCTGCTCTGCCTGCCGCATCTTTTGAAGCCCAGCTCATCCTGAAGCTTCCCATCAGATTGAATCCCTGCCCCAGCGTCCCCACCACACAGTTTGTACACTTATTATAGCATCCATGGCATTCAGCTTGGCGTGATAGTTAGTAATTAACCTGCCTGTCTCCCCTAAATTATGCCTTTCGTGGAGGGAAGGTTCTCATAATGCTCATTACAGCACTTTGCACAGGGTGAGTGACTCCACAGGTATTTGTTGAATGAATGAGTAGTTTAGAGACTCCTAAGAAGGTTCCATCTTCATTAGGTGGTTCTGGAACTTTGTTAGGGACTGGGACTCTCTCTAGGATGAACTAGGGTGCCCGAGGATCTCTGGGAGCAAATCACAGTCTCTGGACTGGCCATGGACATCCTCAGGCCTCCTCCAGACCCACATTCTGCTGGTCCTGGGGGAACTGTGGATGGAGGGGAGAGGGGGACTCACTTTACTAGTTAAGTCCCATCCCTGTCTCAGGGGAACGAAAATTCTGCTGTCCAATACAAAATCAATGACGTTTACTGCATTGCACGTTTCTAATTGACACAACGTGTTACACAATGCTAAACAGATGAAGCATTTCATCAATTAAAAAAAGTTCAGCTAATGAAAATTAACAAGAATAATTAATGAGACATTTGACTTGATCCATGTTCAATCAACTTGACGGATCTCTTTTGCACTCAGAAGCTCTTACTGGGGGAACTTACTATGTGCAGGCTGAGCCAGGGTATGCAGGTGTTATCACCCCAGGCTGACACAGTCCTTGTCTGCTGGGCAGTGGGGGACCTTGAGGGCTCATCTGAAGGTGGCCGGTGCTAAGACTGATGACCGTCTAATGATACCCCTTAGCATCCCAACAGGGCTCAAAGCAGGAAGAGTGGACAGGCACTGGGGTCCTCATGTCACCTTTCTGTCTCCCTGACCTTAAGGTATCAGGGGTGTGGCCCGGTAACATGAGGGCCTCTGCTGGATAAAACTGAAGGCTGCTTTGGAAGCATCCCCTCTTACTCAATGATTCATGAGAATCAGATCGTGGAATTGATCTGAGACAGGAAGGGCTTTTCCAGGTCGCAGCAGTGAGCCTGTCCTCCGGCCGCAGCAGCCCCTGCAGCTCTGGGGTGCAGACAAAGTCTCACTGTGGCCTCAAGCTGCCTCTTTCTGAATGATGGTTTTCCATTTAAAACTTACCAGTCAATCAAAATCCAATTCTCCTTGTCTGCTGCGTTACCTTGAACTTGTCCCCACTACCAGGACGAGTCCCACCCGCTTCTGCCTGCGTGCCCCTGGCACTGCACTGCTGGATTCCAACACACTTGCAGGCACCCCTGCTCCCAGGCCCCAGTGAGAGACGTGGAGTGAGAAAACAGCAACAGCAGTAACATTACCAATGAATGTTCGATGACGGCCTGGATGAGGGCCTTCTGTATTAAATGCGCTTTGTTCGTATTTTTTAAGTGTTACATGCAGTAATTTTCTCAGCAGCCCTCTGGGGTAGGCTCCACTACCATCCACATTTTACAAGAACATGGAAGCACAAACTGGGTGAGTCCCCCGGCCTGGCGCACACAGCTCACGCACGGCGCACACCACGCAGAGAGGCCCCTGGCCTGGCGCACACAGCTCACGCACGGCGCACACCACGCAGAGGCCCCCCTGGCCTGGCGCACACAGCTCACGCACGGCGCACACCACACAGAGAGCCCCCTGGCCTGGCGCACACAGCTCACGCACGGCGCACACCACGCAGAGAGGCCCCTGGCCTGGCGCACACAGGTCACGCACGGCGCACACCACGCAGAGGACCCCCTGGCCTGGCGCACACAGCTCACGCACGGCGCACACCACGCAGAGAGCCCCCTGGCCTGGCGCACACAGCTCACGCACGGCGCACACCACGCAGAGAGCCCCCCGGCCTGGCGCACACAGCTCACGCACGGCGCACACCACACAGAGAGGCCCCTGGCCTGGCGCACACAGCTCACGCACGGCGCACACCTCGCAGCTACTCCACCACTCCATGGGCTGGTCCCAAAGAAACAGTTTCATTTACCTGCAGCATTTTTTTTTTTTTTTTTTTAACATTTTCAAAGAGAAAAATACTTCTGAGCTTATACTTGAGTTTTGCTTTAAAGTTGTAGAAAAAGTTAAAAATAAATAAAAAGCCCTAAAGTCATTTTTAAAATTTCAACATTTGGAGCTATGAACACATAAGTTTGAGGAGTTCACGCCTGGCGTTGTGATGGTTTAAAGGTGTAAACACATTAGAACCTCTCCGTGACAAGCTACGCTAACTGCAGCAGGGCTGGACCCTCCCCAAGGGTCTCTATATCTGAAAATACAGAAAAATGAGTTCTAACATGTTTCCTCTTACTCTGCAGTGTGAAGCTGAGTCTACACTGGAAGCCCTGGGTCCGCTGAGGCCTCGCCATCCCAGCGTGGCCCCGCAGCGGCCTCCCCAGGAGCTGGTTAGAGATGCTGATCCCTGCCCTGCCCCTGTCCCCCAGCTCAGAACCCTCCCTAAAGAGATGCCCAGGAGATCGTGTGCATGATGACATTTGAGAACCTCCACTCTAAGATACAGGTCTTAATTTCTGAGATCTTTTCTAAGCCTTAAAGTTTTATGATTCATTCTCTCTTTGAAACTCTGGTTATGATGAAACTGAGGCTGGCATGATTAATTGGCCACCATAATTCGTGACAGGGAGGCTTCCTTGGGACTACTGTTGATGCCCAGCCCAGAGCACTAGCCACAGCCACTCAGGATTCTCCTTTGGTTGATTAATTCTTTTTTTAAGAGACGGGGGACATTACTGATATGGCTTGGCTGTGTCTCCATTCAAATCCCAACTTTAGTTGTATCTCCCAGAATTCCCATGTGCTGTGGGAGGGACCCAGGGGGTCACTGAATCATGGGGCTGGTCTTTTCCATGCTATTCTCATGATAGTGAATAAGTCTCACGAGATCTGATAGTTTTATCTGCTTTTGCTTCTTCCTCATTCTCTTTTGCTGCCGCCATGTAAGAAGTGCCTTTTGCCTCCGCCCATGATTCAGAGGCCTCCCCAGCCATGTGGAACTGTAATTAAACCTCTTTTTCTTCCCAGTCTCAGGTATGTCTTTATCAGCAGCGTGAATACAGACTAATGCAGTAAATTGGTACTGGTAGAGTGGGGTGCTGCTGAAAAGATACACCAAAATGTGGAAGTAATTTTGGAACTGGGTAACAGGCAGATGTTGGAACAGTTTGGAGCGCTCCAAGGAAGAAAGGAAAGTGTGGGAAAGTTTGGAACTTCCTAGAGACTTGTTGAATGGCTTTGACCAAAAGCCTGATAGCAATACGGACAAGGTCCAGGCTGAGGTGGTCTCAGATGGAGATGAGGAACTTGTTGGGGACTGGAGTCAAGGTGACTCTTGTTATATTTTAGCAAAGAGACTGGCAGCATTTTGCCTCTGCCCTAGAGATTTATGGAACTTTGAACTTGAGAGAGATGATTTAGGGTATCAGGTGGAAGAAATTTCTAAGCAGCAAAGCATTCAAACTGTGACTTGGGCACTGTTAAAAGTATTCCATTTTAAAAGGGAAACAGAGCATAAAAGTTCAGAAAATTTGTAGCCTGATGATGCAGTAGAAAATAAAAACCCATTTTCTGGGGAGAAATTCAAGCCAGCTGCAGAAATTTCATGAGTAGCAAGGCGCCTAACGTTAATCCCCAAGACCATGGCGGAAAATGTCTCTAGGCCATGCCAGAGACCTTCACAGCAGCCCCTCCCATCACAGGCCTGGAGGCCCAGGAGGCAAAAGTGGTTTCATGGGCTAGGCCCAGGGTCCCTGTGCTGTGTGCAGCCTAGGGACTTGGTGCCCTGTGTCCCAGATGCTCCAGCCATGAACGAAAGGGGCCAACATACAGCTCAGGCTGTGGCTTCAGAGGGTGGAAGCCCCAAGCCTTGGCAGCTTCCACATGGTATTGAGCCTGTGGGTGCACAGAAGTCAAGAACTGAGGTTTGGGAACCTCTACCTAGATTACAGAAGATGTATGGAAATGCCTGGATGCCCAGGCAAAAGTTTGCTGCAGGGGTCGGGCCCTCATGGAGAACCTCTGCCAGGGCAGTGCAGAAGGGAAACGTGGGGTTGGAGCCCTCACACAGAGTCCTTACTGGGGTACTGGCTAGTAGAGCTGTGAGAAGAGGGCCATTGTCCACCAGATCCCAGAATGGTAGATCCACCAACAGCTAGCACTGTGTTCCTGGAAAAGTCACAGACACTCAACGCCAACCCATGAAAGCAGCTGGGAGGGGGGCTGTACCTTGCATAGCCACAGGGGCAGAGCTGCCGAAGACCATGAGAACCTACCTCTTGCATCAGCATGACCTGGATGTGAGACATGGAGTCAAAGGAGATCATTTTGGAGCTTTAAAATTCGACAACTCCACTGGGTTTCAGACCTGTATGGGCCCTGTAGCCCCTTTGTTTTGGCCAATTTCTCTCATTTGGAACAGCTGTATTTACGTAATACCTGTACCCCTATTGTATCTAGGAAGGAACTAGCTTGCTTTTGATTTTACAGGCTCATAGGTGGAAGGAACTTGCCTTGTCTTAGATGAGACTCTGGACTCTGGACTTTTGGGTTAATGCTAAAGTTAAGACTTTGGGGGACAGTTGGGAAGGCATGATTGGTTTTGAAATGTGAGGACATGAGATTTGGAGGGACCAGGGAAAGAATGATATGGTTTGGCTGTGTCCCCATTCAAATCTCAACTTCAATTATATCTCCTAGAATTCTTACATGTTGTGGGAGGGACGCAGGGGGAGGTAACTGAATCACGGGGGTCGATCTTTTCCATGCTATTCTTGTGACAGTGAATAAGTCTCACGAGATCTGATGGGTTTATCAGGGGCTTCTGCTTCGATTTCTTCCCATTCTTTCTTGCTGCCGCCATGTATGAAGTGCCTTTTGCCCTCTGCCATGATTCTGAGGGCTCCACAGCCATGTGGAACTGTGAATCCAATTAAGTCTCTTTTTCTTCCCAGTCTCGAGTATGTCTTTATCAGCAGCATAAAAATGGACTAATACAACTATGTTGCCCAGGCTGGATTCCAACCTGGGCATAACTGATCCTTCAGCCTCAGCCTCCTGAATAGCTGGGACTACATTACAGGTGCATGCCACTGTGCCTGACCTGGTTTATAAACTCTTGTGATGGGTTTAGATCTTGTCTGTATTCTTTCTTTTTTTTTTTTTTTTTTTTTTTTACTATTTAAAGGGGTAGCTTCATTGTTTATTTAGCAATAAAATTTGTTGGGGAGGAGAACTAAAACTAGGTGCTTGCTTTACAGTGGCTGAGATGGAGCCAGCAGGAAGCCTGGGCCAGGCAGAGATGGACAAGCAGCTGCCTTTGAGTTGCTGTGGCAGCAACATAGTGGCCATGGTTTGGCAAAGAAAGTAACATCAAGGCTTAGTCAATGCAGCAGGGGCAAGAGTCCAAGCAGTTCTACCCCAACTTGACAAGAGAGGCAGAGAAACCCAAGGATTCCAACTCATCTGTCTGGACACTCCACAGCCACCAAAGAGCCAGCACTATCTCCCTGGATCTGGGCGCCTTCCAACCTTGAGAAGACTCAGGACGGCAGAATGGTGTGCCATGGGGAAGTCTGGAGGCAGCCAGCTTTGGAGTCTGCTCTGTGGCAACTGCCCACTTCCTGGACCCAGGCTGGCCACAGGCTCTCCCAGGCCTGCCAGCCTTGCCCAGCATCCTGCAGTCAGAAGGAGGAAGAGGAGAGAAAAGGGATAAAGGAGAGAACAAAGCTGTCAACACTCTTGTTGGAGGGACTTGAATTAAACACCCAGAATTCTGGCATGAATGGAGAGGGCTGCTTCCACAATATAACTGCGCCATGCCTTGCATCAACTCTTTGCATCCTGATTTTAGACAGGAGGACTCACCAATTTGAAGAAATGATGCTATTTCCAGGGCTGAGAGCCCTGGAAAAATCCAGACGGGTCTGTCTGGTGCATTGTAGAGCTGTAATGTAATGTAATGTAGAGTGTCTTATGTAACTTACTCCTGAGGCAACGATCTAGCCTCACTGCTTGCACAGCCTAACGAGCAACAAGCGGACAAACAGGTTAAGCTGCCCTCCCAGCAGGACCGAGAGTCGGGATGACCTGAGAGGTGTGAGGTTGTTCCCAAAGCACTTCCTGAAAGGCCAGCAGTAAACAACCTGAGCCGGCTTCCCAGGCTTGGCAGGCAGGGCAGCTCCGTCCCTTCTGTGGCCTTGCTGAGCAGCACAGCCCTGGCCAGCACCAGGCTGGCTGCCCGCCCTGGGGAGTGTCTCCCGCCACCAAGAACCTGAGGGCAGAACCTGCAGGGAACTCGCTCTCAGCAAGGGGCTACTCACGCAAGCACAACACATTTGCCATTTGCTGGTGAAAAGAGTCAAACTCTGTAAAATATTTGAAGAGATTTATTCTGAGCCAAATAGGAGTGACCATGGCCTGTGACATGTTGCCCAAGGTGGTGGGAACACAGCTTGGTTATACACATTGTAGGGAGATGTGAGACTTCAATCACATACATTTAAGAAATACCTTGGTTCATCCAGAAAGGTCGGGCAACTTACGATTTTATCATGCAGATGAAACCTCCCTGCCGGTAGCAGGTAGCAGGCTTCAGAGAGAAGAGATGGTAAACATTTCTCACCAAACTTCAGGCCTGTACTGATGTTCATGCTGGTCAGCTTTTCTTGAATTCCAAACAGGAGGTGGGCATGACGAAGGCTGTCCCACCCCCTCTTCCCATCACAACCGGAACCAGCTTTTCAGATTAACTCTGGAGTGCCCTTGGCTGGGTTCATTCAGATGTTTGGGGTGGGGGGAGCTTAACATTTTATTTTTTGTTTATGCATTTAAACTTGACAAAAGATGGAAAAATTAGGTTGTTGCAGCAATTTGGGGTCTAGCATTCCTAGAGAAATGGTGGAAAATTACCAGATTCACGAGGAACGCAAGCAAACATTTTCTGTTTATCTGCTGTGCACAGGGTCAGGCTCTCACATCAGTCACACCCAATGTAGCCTCGGAACCAACCCCAGGAGGCAGGAGCACCCTCATTTTCCCCGAAAGGCAACATTCAGCGAGGCCAAGTCATTTTCCTGACGTCGAGTGGCTTACATATTGCCACACATTTGGCATTGTTAATAAAAAATTTACTAAGGCTGGGCTGGGCACGGTGGCTCATGCCTGTGATCCCAGCATTTTGGGAGGCTGAGGCGGGCAGATCACCTGAGTTCGAGACCAGCCTGGCCAACATGGCGAAACCCCATCTCTACTAAAAATACAAAAATTAGCCAAGTGTGGTAGTGCACCCCTGTAATCCCAGCTACTTGGGAGGCTGAGGCAGGAGAATTTCTTGAGCCCAGGATGTGGAGGTTGCAGTGAGCCGAGATCACACCATTGCACTCCAACCTGGGAAAGAGAGCAAAATTCTGTCTCAAAGAAAAATAAAAAAAGAAAAAAAAAATATATATATATATTATATATACATATTTTTACAGGTTACCAATATGACATTTCATTTAAATATAGTAAACATACAGGTTCTATTGCAATAGTATGTGTGAATCTGAAAGCTAGAGCACTGTGTGTGGTTGGATAAATGGGGATGTGGATTTTCAGTAGAAAATAAAGGAAAGAAAAGGAAACTTTCAATATAAACTTGGAATCCCAAGGTGAGTGTAAAATGAAATCATATGGCTATTTATGTAGTCATTTTTTAAAAAATTGAATTGTGAGCTTTTCTTGCTTCAAAATTCTCGGAATATGACAGGGATTTTTAACGAACCTCTGTGTACACAGATGCGCCCTGGCGGCTTCACTTTTACCCCTTACAGGAGTGTTTAGAAGTCTGCTCTGAAATGTTTTTAGAATTAAGACTATGTCTTCTATATGTTTAAAATGTTCCCTGTTGCATGACACATAAGAAAATGTTTTATAACTGGTTCTTAACCTTTTGGGATGGCAAAAGTCTTTGAAAATCTGAAAAGCTACCAGCCCTCTCTCCAGAAACATGCACACAAACATAACGGCATCATTGCAAATCAACTTGCAGGAGCTTTTCGGGTGCCCCTGGAGCCTGTCCGAGCCCCACGCTCACCCACCCCAAGTGCGTGGCCCTGGCAGAGGAGGCCCTGGCAGAAGAGGCCCTGGCCTCCTCTGTAATAGCTTTCCGTGTGGGCGTACCTTGCTGTGCCCACGGAGGCCGGGTTTACTCCCTGAGCATTTTCTCATCAGCCAAGCCTCGCCTGTGTTTTCAAGTAATCCAATAAACTGAGGGGGTGTTCTTTTCCACTGCCCTGAGAATGATTCATCTTTCCAAGTGGAAGAAAGGCTCTCTTCAGGGTGATTAATGGTGTTTGGGAGCAAAGGGCTGCAGCCGCTTGCAGCGTGACCCTGGCAGGCCAGCTCTGCTCCCTGGGGCCTGGGGAGCTGGTTGCAGCGTGACCCTGGCAGGCCAGCTCTGCTCCCTGGGGCTTGGGGAGCTGGTTGCAGTGTGACCCTGGTAGGCCAGCTCTGCTCCCTGGGGCCTGGGGCTGCGGCAGCGCTGACCCTGTGCCTGCTCATCTACACGGTCAGTGCTTGTAAGTGGGGCCCGACCCGGCAGCCTCTGCTCCATGGCTAAGAGCATTGGTTGCAGAGGATGCAACACACGGCTCGTGCAACAAACCACACATGCTTCTCAGCCTTTCAGAGTCCACTGTCTGCGGGGGACTCAGCATTTCTCATTCCAGAGGGAACCCCAGGCTCCTCACCTCCTGGGAGAGGCCTGTAGGTCAGAGGGCTCTGAGAGGGAAAATCCTGGGGCATCCCCTTCCCATTGGACCCCCAGCCCCAGGCTCAGGCTGGGGACTTCAGATCGAGGACCTCAGCGTCTAGGTGGTTTGGGGAGGTCCCCTGCAGTCCTGGCTCCGGGACCTCAGCGTCTTGGTGGTTTGGGGAGGTCCTCTGCAGCGCTGGCACAAGGTTGTTGTCTCCCCAGTGCCTGGAGCTGATGGGCTCCACTCCGGGAGCATGGAATTGGCTCTGGTTCCCTTCCTTCTGTGCACCCAGGCCTGGCACACCATTGCTACATTTTCATGTTCAGTGAAGTGAATAAAACCGCATCACCCCAGCCAGGACTGAAAGTCAGGAGTAGGCCCTTGCTGGATGTGTGTGGTGAGTTCCGTTTGATTCATGGGTGAGGCCTGGAGTACAGACGGGAAAGCCAAGCAGAGAAAGAGTTTGGGGTCTGCCCAGTGCCAGGCACCGGGGTTGTGACAAGCACCTGTAGGCATATTGTAGGGTTGATCTTCACCTGGAGGGAGGGAGAGTTTTGCTGGGGAGAGGGAGTCGGTCACTGTCTCTTTCATGCATTCCCCTTTCTTCCCAGCACTCACACATGTACACACATGTGCACACAATACACACACATGAACACACACACACCACTGAGTGTGAGTGTAGAAATTAAGTGTGCCTGCCTGCCTCCCTCCCCTCCCTCCTCCCTTCCCTCCCTCCCTTCCTCGGCTCCCTTCCTCCCTCCCTCGGCTCCCTTCCTCCCTCCCCTCCCCCTCCCATGTCCTTCACTCCTTCCCTCCCTCCCTCCCTCCCTCCTTTCCTTCCTTCCTTCCTGCTTTACTGCTTTCCTTCCTCCCTTCCTTCCCTCTTCCCTCCCTCCCTCCCTCCCTTCCACAGCATGGACACGAGTCAACACAGTAACACACAACACAATAAGAAGTGTTTAAAGGTAAGAATTTGTTGTCTCTTTACTGAAACATTGTGTTAATTCAAAAAAAGTATTTTCAAATTGTTTTAGTACAACAGTTCACCTATCCAGTTGGTAAATAGGCACAAATCGACATTGTTCGAAATACGTTATTTATTTTGTTTAAAAATGCATGTCTTGGCCATCAATAATGGACCCCGCAGGAGAACATCAATTTACTGCAGCTAATAGCCCCTGGCTTAGCGTCTCCCTCCTCCATTCTCTCATCAGCACGTTCCCAGAGTTCATCCAAAGACATGAGGCCAGGTCCAGCCCAGGTTGGCCCAAACACAGCAGTCCCTGTGCCCATCCAGCCCATCCGGCAGCAACGGCTCCCCAAAGATTCCATGTACGTTGTGGGCACAGTTTGTGGCCACTAAGAAACCTAAGAGACTTAGCTCTTGAAGACTGGGAGTTTGCAAAGCAATCTCGAAAAGGGATTAAGATCCTTTGTGAATAAATATCTTATGTGTTCTTGGAAGGACTCGAGGAGGAAGAACAGCAGCAGGATTAGGTAGTAGGGGATGAAGCAGGAAAAGGAATGTACTTGGAGAGCTGACTCTTTTCTTTCCACCTATTATAGAAGTTTTCAAGGTTCATTTAAAAATTATTGTTCTTCACTGAAAAAGCCCCAGAGCACAGGTCTTATAAAATCCAATTATTAAAATAATAGAGACAACCTGGAGTCTCTTAGAGTCAGGTTAAAATGGCTCCGCCATCTTTCCAGCCTCCCCTGGCCTGTGCCAGTTTTGAGAAAGGAGGCCTGGCACGGCACACACTTTGCCACTCTCCAGTGGCAGGGTCCGTCTGTGTCTGAGACGCCCGCTGAGGGAGGTGGGAGGCGAGGCCAGGTAGAGACAGAAAGGCCGGAGTGGGGCTGGCTTGTTCAGCAGAGGCTGCAGTTGTGGGTCCTGTTTTGAGACTCTTGCCTTTATCACCATCCCACGAGGAGACGCCGTTGGTATTTGGCTTCAGAAAAGCGCAGGGAAACGCACAGCCATCAGGGATGGCTCCTGGTTTGTGTCATTCAAAAGATGCCTGGCTCCGTTTCCATGGTTTAGCGGCAGACTTTGAGTACATCCAGACATTTTTATGGTTGAATGTGGAAAAGACAGGGTACATATTTCCCCTGAAAGTTGAGTTGCTCTTTTTTGCTGGTCTGAGCAACTTTGCTTCCCCAAAGCCAAGGGAACATTTTCTTTAGCAGGGGATGGACGCTGTGTGGGACCGATGCCAGTCTGTCATGAAAGGCCAGCTCTGGCCGGGAGGGCCGAGGATGTGTGGGTGAGACTCCGATGGGTATGGCCTGCCAGCACCCAGCAGGCATGAGTGTGGAGCCTGGGAGGACTCTGGGGCTGGAATGCCCAGGGGGAGAGGCAGGAGGGAAGGGCCTGGGCTGCTGGAGCTGCTCCTGCTTCTGTTTTAAAGCAGAAACCAGCAATTTGGATTTTTAAATGAAATGTCATAATTTAAAATATTGGCAATCCAGTCGACCCGTGGGATGGAATTCCTAGCTTGTGCTTGAGCCCAGTCCCACATCTGACAGACATGCATGGAATGGCTTGTCCAGGGTGCTGCAGGCACTTCACGGGGAAGCCGGGACATGACCTCCGAGCTCCAGGTGATCGGTCCCCAAATCTTCCCACAGTGCCATTTGACAACCGTCCTCAGAGACAGTTGTGACCTGGTGGAGGCAGGGTGCTAACTTTCACACTCAGTGGCAGAGTTGGGTTATTGTGCTCAACGAGCTTGCCACCCCTCGGATTGGATGATGTCTCTTACAGCTGGCTGCCCCTGAAGAAAATGCATATCCCAGGGGCTTTAGTCTCCCCGCGTCATCATCATCGGAGGGAGGCCAGCCACCAGATGCCCTGGGATTCTTTCAAGATGAAGGGAGGAGCCCATGGAAGGCTTCCACCACGGATACTTCAAGCAGAGATAACTACCCCACCCTCTGATCCAGGCTGTCCATAGAGATCTGGAAAAAATGCCTGGAATTCGCTTTAGCATGTCCACATCTAAGGAGAGAATCAGCAAGTGCTTCCTCCCCTGAAGCCTGGAGCCACCTCAGAACTGCTCACATGGGGAGCAGCTGGCTGGGGAGAGCTCTGGATGGGGAGCTCTGGTCATAGCTTCGTCTCTGTCACACTGAGTGACGTCCTGTGCAGGGGTGCTTTCAGGTCCTTAGCCTTTGGCATTTCTAAAATGTGAAGGCTGGATTGTTCTCGCCCAGATCCAAAGCGTATAATCTCTGGAATCTTGGAGCCCTGGTTGGAAGTCCCAGCCTGCGTGTTACCTGGGGCAGATTATTTAACCCCTGTGTCCTTCAATTTTCTTATCAGTGAGATAAGCCAGTTAGGATTCCTTGAGATAATGTGAGCATTCCTAAGATAAGCTCCCCACCCTCCACCAGTGTGTCTTCACCTAGCACAGCACTTGCCCCAAAGAAACACTGACTGCGGAATAACAGCCTGGGATCTAACGTGGCAGTCAGGATGCACAGGACTTGAAAACTCACGACCACCAGGACATGCTAAGCCTGCCTGGAAACGTTAGTGTTGTACAGTGGAAACCACAGAAGAGTCTGAAGGGTTTGAAGCTTGTGGGTGGGGAATTGGGCGAATCATGTTCCCTCTGAGAATAAACAACAACAACAACAGTTCTTCACTTTTTTTTCTGGGACTTGGGCAGCTTCACGGTTCCAATTGAGGATGTGATGAAAACTATATAACCTGCCCCAGAAAGAGGCACATATGCTTACATACATTGAATTCTGTATTCAAACCTGTACGTTTCATGGACTTTAGGAAACCCATTCCTGAATACTTATGGCTTTGGAAGTTTCTCCTCAAGTAAAAGGAGACTGAGGAACGGTTGGCTACGCAGAGGCTGCCTGGGGAGCACGGTTGGGACTCACTTGAAGGAGATGCCGCCCAGCAGACTCTTCCGAAGACGTGGGCTTAGCTGAGGGCGGTTTCGGGAGCCCAGGGAGGTTTCTCTGCCACCATCCATGTCTCCTTAGAGGGTCACAGATCCTGTCTTCAGACGCCCCTGTCAACAGAGTAAGTACAGATGGTATCCCCGGGGGTACCAATCATCAAGGGCAGCCATCACCGACTGAGTACTGCCTGCTGGAGATGGTGCCTCTGTCCAAGTTGAGCCTGGGTCCAGGTTCAAGACCGCCTGAGTCCAGTGCTATTGACCACTGTGGCTTCAATAACAGGGATGTTTAAACATTGTTCCAAAATTGTTCTGCCACATGATGCTGAAACCTCCCCGTCCTTACTGCTTGGGGTCCCCAGGTCATTTCTCTGATGTGAAATGGAGCTCAGTGTCCTTGCTTTTTTGTCATAGGCTCTCAGCTTTCAGTCCTTTTGCTTTCCTCTACACTTCTGCTGCCAAAATCTGTGTCAGTCAGAGTTCAACGAGAGAAACAGAGCCAGTAGGAAGCACACACTGACTCGGCACAGAGAGCTGACTTGGGCAATAAGGGGTGTGGTGAGTCCAGCATCTTAGGGCAGAGGCTGAGCAGGCTGGAGTGGCCGTCCACAGGGGCCTTTCTTCACCTAAGAGGCCCCTGGTCACCCCAGAAGTCCTTTTGACTGAATCAGGCCCACCCAGGTTGTCTGTCATAATTTTTTTAATTCAAGTCAACTGATTATGGACTTTAATCACATTGGTTTTCTTCACAGCAACACTTGCTGTTTGATAGAGTGAATTAATAGGGATGGTAGCCTTGCTAGGTTGACATAGAAAACTGACCATCGCAGTCCTCCCCTTGTCAACCTGTCACTCATGCACACCTCTTTAAACCACACTTAATTTTCAAATAAAGATAACAAGAAGTCATACTTCTGCACCTAGTGGTGCAATTTCATACAACCAACAATACACTAGCTCTTTCCCCAGAAGAGGACACTAAGTTCTTGGTTGATGTTTACTCTTTTTTTGACATCTTGTAACTTAAATACTGTCAAGTAAAGTTAATTAGTATTAAATCATCTTATGTTACATTATAAAAAGAGAAGGAAAGGAAGAAAACAAAAATATTGGGTTAACATACATGCAAACATATGCATAACAAAATAAGGAAGAAATACACAGACTCCTGTTATCCTTTAGCTGTAACTGGTCCCAAGGTCATAGCTAATATTTGTAACAGCCCTCATCCTTTACCTAGGCTGTATTTTCTGTGCCCTTACCAAGCACCTCAGTTGGTCACAATTCTTTACCTAGTTCATCCCCAAAGGGTCTGGGCCATCAAGTAGCCCTATCTGAATTGGGTTGCTGTAGTTTTCCATTAACTTAAGCTCAGGACATGGTAGTACCATGAGATGCCCTGAGGAATTTTCTGTGTTTCAGACACACTCTTCTTTCCCTCCATTGTGGCGTAGCAGCTCAATTTCCCCTGGTATTCAGGACTATCACCCAACTAGTAGAGCCCCTTCTTAGCTTGTTGATTGAGAAGCATCAGGAGCTGAGAGTAGCCAGGCAGTCTTAACTTCCAGTTCAATGGAATCATTGTTGTGTCTCCTGGTGGGAGTCCTCCTCCCTCTGGAATGAGAACTTCTGGTCTGGCAGAGCCTAAGGTCAGAGCTGAGAAGCAAACATTTTGCTTGTGAGTCACTAGGGGTGATAGTGAGTGGAGTCACTCCTACTCCACTCTCTTGGTGCGAAGTAGGAAAGTCCCCCGACTCCCCTTTCTCTTGCTGTGGATGAAGATAAGCACATTTGACCTTTTTTTTTTAATTTTCTTAAGGCAGAAAGAGTTAGGGTTAACTAAAAATAATGGACATATGGGCATCCTCAAACCCAAGTAGGCAACAGGAGCCCTTTGGGTGCCTGCTCTTCCCTGCATCTAACTGCGAGGTGGCTCTCCTGGGTCTCCCAGCCACACGTGCCTATGGTGCTTGGATCTATTCAGTTACATGCTTGTGTCCCAAGTGGATAATTTGCATTTTACCCACTTAATCATAATCTTTCATTCACACGATCGTTAACTCATTCATTTACACATTCATTTATGTAACAAATATTGATTAAACCAAACAACATGCCAAGCACTGTGTTAGGTACAGGAGACATCCCTCTGAGCGAGGCACAGACATAGCTCGGCTCTCACAGAGCTCATAATTGGGTGCATTTTAGAGAACACGGTGGGCCAAGTAACCCCAGGTTTCCGACCCCGTGATCTACAGGGAAAGGAAGAGAGGCTTTCATTCTCACCTGCACTTTTACTTGAAAGAAAATGCAGTCAGCAGGAAAGGGCAAACTCCAGCATAGTGGCGATACCATCTTTTTGGAGCTGTATGTTAGCCTCTCTCCTTAAAGAACGTTTCTGACAGGAACTTTAGCTCTGATAAACAAGCTTACCAAAACTTATCTCAGCTCCTCGAGAAGCAGAACAATATGTTTTTACTTGAAGTAAAGGAAATACATTAACAGAATAAAAGAGAGAAACCATATGATCTTATCACAGATGAAGAAAAAGCATTTGGCAAACTTCCTAATAAAAATGTTTGGCAAACTTAGAGGAAAATTTCCTCAAGGTGGCAAAGAGAATCTGTAAAAGATCTACCATGAGCCAGGCCCAGTGGTGCCCGCCTGTAATCTCAGCCACTCGGGAGGCTGAGGCTGGAGGATTGCTTGAGTTCAGGAGTTCGAGACCAGCTTGGGCAACGTAGCGAGACTCCATCTTTAGTAATAATCATTAAATTTTAAAAATCTACAATAGACGTTCTACTTAATTGTGAAATAACAGTTGTTTTCTCCAGAGACTGGGAACAAGGCTGTTGTCATCACTTCTATTTAATATTATGTTAGAGAATCTAGACATTTAGGTAGAAAGGGATAAAGGTTAGAAACATGTTAGAGGATCTAGACAGTTAGGTAAAAAGGAATGAAGGTTGGAAACAAAGTAAAACTGTCATTATTCACAAATCACATTATGGCACATGTAAAAATCCCTATTGAATATACAAAAATCCTTCTCTAGAATAAATAAATTCAACAACGTCATGGTGTACAAAATAAACAATAAAAATTAATTGTATTTTACATACGTTAAGAATAAACAGTTACAAAATAAAATTTAAAAACCACTTTGCCATTTAAAATAGCATTTAAAACATTATATGACTGAAAATAAATCTAGTGAAATACATGTAACGTCTCTACACTGGAAAATAGAAAGCATTGCCGATAAAAATTGAAAAAGACCTAAATAAATGGAATGTAGACTACGTTAATGGACCAGAAGACTCCATATTGTTAAGATGTCAGCTTCTCCAAATTGATATAGACTCAATGAAATCTTTTTCAAAATTCTGGAAGGTTTTTTCTGTAGAAATTGACAATATGATTCTAAATGTTATTTGGAGACTCAAAGGACCTAAAATAGTCAAAACATTATTGAAAAAGAACAAAGTTGGAGCATTAGCCTACCTGAGTTAACAATTTACTATAAAGCTACAATTATTAAAGACAGCTGGGTATTGGCAAAAAGATGGACATACACATCACTGCAACAAAATAGTCCAGAAATAGACCCACGCATGTAAGGCCAATTTATTTTCAACTTAGGTGTCAAGTCAATTAAATAAAGAAAGCAAAGTCTTTTAAAACACGTGTTGTTGGGAAAACTAGGTATCTGTATGGAAACAGAAAAGAATTTTGAACGCTTTCTCTCCACACATAAATTAATTGACATGGACCATACACCTAAACATAAATTTTGGAACCCTAATGAAACTACAGGTGCCCATGACCCTGGACACAGCTCCCACCGTCATCGCAGGTATTCCTGGCTGTTTCACTCCGCCCAAATTGTGACTGCCATGTATATACTATGTCCATGCTTTTCCACTCAACATATACTGAAAACACTTTCCCACACCATTCAATGCATTATGTTCTGCCATAAGAAGACACTACAGTTTATTAAGCTATACCTGTGCTGATGAAAATTCGTTTGCATCATCTGTAAAACTGTGTTTGTGTGTGCGTGCACACGTTTCTCTGGCAAGAGGAGGCAGAGGCCCCATTGTGTTGCTTTCTTTGTGATTCCTCTCACAAGTGCATGCTTTTCACACACTTTCAAGTGCCTCTTAAGGAACGAGACACTGATTTCTTCCCTTTGTGTGCCACCCCACGGTGCTAGCACATGCTGGGCGGGGCTGCTTTTCAGGATGCCCCGGGAGGAATGGGCCAGGTGGGCTCTGAGAGCCTTCACAGCACAGGCATTGGGTGGGAGAGCCCTGGGCAGAGGCGCCAGCAGGACCCGGCTGCCAAATGTGAGAGGCAGCGCAGTGCCGGGCACACGTGGGCCCTTGTCAGGCAGCACCGGGTCCGTGATTCCCTTGGGCAGGAAAATGCATTTTGAAAAATCTATCCAACAATTATACTTTTCTATCTAGAAACATAAGCAACTCTTGTTTTAACAATGGAAACTAGAGTGCATACATCTCAACAGATCTTCCATGCCGGTGAGGTAAGAGAAGAGGACGGCCCACCGGACCAAAAGGGCTGCCATGATGAGGCGGAAGAGGGTGATGATGAGAAGCATGGCCGGGGACCTGTTCCTGGGAAACCTCTCCTGCTCATTATCCTCACCCGTTGGAAGAAGAAAAGGTATATCTGCTAGCCAATCAGAGGCGGCGTTCTCATTCGCTCGCTTGGCAAATATTTATCGGATGTCTATCTCCTTCTCAGCGTAGGTCTGGGTTCTGGATACACAGATGAACACTGCCTGGTCCTTATTCTGGAGGAATTTCTAGTCCCATAGGGAAGACGAGCACACAAGCCTGCACTGACGAGAAATGATGTAGAGCCCAGAAGAAGGGGCAGTTCATGCAGTCCCCGGAGAAAATGACAGATACATGGACAGATGAAGAATGAAAACAAGCCAGTCGGGCAAGTGAGGAGTGGGGGCAGGGAGGGCAGCGAGGGCCCAGAGCTCCCGGAGCATGGAGTGGAGGGTGAGAGAGGAGGAGGCCGGACGGAGCCCGGGTGACTTTCAGCCCCTTCCACCTCAGGGTTTGTTTTGGGGCCAGCTCACAGCACAACCCGTGGAGGACGGACGACTCGGGGAACCTGGCGGGGTGCACTGGGAGAGGGAGGACACAGCCCACATAAGGCCCTGACACTCGGGGTCGTGGCTGCATGGAGACAGGGTGGCTCTCGTCCTGGACCAGGCACCGGGCACCTGATGACTAGGGGTGCTGGGCAGACTCTGCAGCCCACTGGGGCTCCGCACTGGGGCTGACGGTGAAAGCTCAACTTTAGCGTTATGAGTCCCAGGCTGAAGCTTGGGAAGGAAGCTCAGTCTGAGCGGGCTCTGTCCCCATCGCCTGGCTTGCAGCGTGTGCCCGTGGCAGCAGGTGCAGTGTCGGGAATGCTGCAGGATGGAAAGGTCTCCGCCGCCATCCCCTCCAGTGGCCCGGCTTGGGAGAGGGTGCCGCGGCCATGCTCAGAGCCACCCTGGGTCTCTGCTGCAGCCCCCACTGCCCCAGCAGCTCACTCAGCCCAGGCCAGGCAGCGCCCTGGCCCTGCAACCCCACAGTCAGCCCGTGGGCCGTGCCCCTAGCACTCTGCCAGCCTCCCTGAATGGGGGTCATGAAGCAGCCACATCACACAAAGGCCGCTAGTCCTCTGGCCATGCGGGCAGCAGAACTGGGTGCGCTGGGCTGGGCTGCAGTGTCAGATCCCAGCCCAGCAGGCAGAGGGCAAGGCCCAGGCAGGTGCTGGCACCAGACCAGGAGCAGGGCACCCTCGGAACAGGGTCGGCGCTATCCATTCCCTGGAGTCGGAGTGTACGTGGCAGTCAGGAGTGGGCAGACTCCCCACCTGCTTCCCGGGAGACCGTGGCCTAATTCTTATTTCCAGCCACCTCGCTTCCTGCTTGGCACACCTGGGACCAGCTCCACTTCCACTCAAGGGAGGTTTCCTGCTCAGCTTCAGTAGAGGGATTCCGGAGAACTCTAGAAGATGCCCTGAGAGGGAAGGAAGGCGCGGGCTGTGGAGTCAGTCTGGGTTCCGCCCTGATCTCATGAGAGGAAGAGCTGAGTTTGCCTTGGGCCATCTGGTTTCTCAGATTCTTAGTGGTTTAATCTCAAAAGAGTTGCATAGCAGTGTTTGCATCACTCAGTGTGAAGCTGCAAGGGAGCGCACACCTGCCCCAGGCCGTGTCTGGAGCACTGTGGGTGCTGACAGCTATCACCCTCCATTTCCTCTCTTTTGCTGAACAGAAAGTAGCTTCACCTGGAGACCATGGCGTCCACTTGACGAGTCCACATTGCTGTCATCTTTTGTTGGAAATGTAAGTGATCTCCACACATTTGTATTTTTTAGGCATTGCAAAAGCTTTAAAAGGTCATTTCCTCAGGGGGAATATCCTGGTGAAGGTTTTTTTCTTCCTTTTTGTCATCAATAAGCTCTTCTAGATATGCCTGTTCTTTGGCTGGAAAAGGTTAAGATTCAGGTCATTCTACAAAACCCACCAAGCAGCCATGTGAAATATGACACAGATCTTCAAATCACAGACCTTACTGAAGGGGCTAAGGAGTAGAAGGCTGAAAGAAAGACCGTTCACTTTCAAGCACGAAATCTTCCACTGCTGTGAGACGCCGATGCCCGGATGTAAGTGATGACTGGCACACATGACCGCCACTGGCTTCTATTCTCTGGAGCCAACAAAGGCCCATTCCGGGTGTTGCCCTATTCCAGGGCTCCAGCCAGCGGGGCAGCTCCCAGTGACACCTGTTTTCCTGCGATTCTAACAGCACATTCAGTGCAAGGCACTTTATCATGAGTGGAATCTTTCATGCAAGGATAATGTGTTTCCAGAGTGTCTTAGGGACTAGAAATGGAGTTAAGGAATATGAGTAATATCCACAAGAAAGACTGAGGAGAGAAAAGCAAACAAAAACACACAAAAAAGCAGACACGAAGCCAGGTGGGGGTGCAGGCCTCTCTAGCTGGGGAAGGAGCTCGCTTTGTACATGGGGCTTGGCAGAGAGGGGGTGGTCTCAGGGTTGCAGGGGCTCTTGAGTGGCTGGAGCTGGACAAACAGAGGGAGCACAGGTCAGCGGCAGAGGTCAGTGGGGGAGGTCAGCGGCAGAGGTCAGGGGGGGAGATCAGCAGCAGAGGTCAGCGGCAGAGGTCAGCAGTGGAAGTCAGCAGCAGAGGTCAGTGGCGGAGGTCAGAGGGGGAGGTCAGTGGCGGAGGTCAGCGGCAGAGGTCAGCGGCAGAGGTCAGTGCTGGAAGTCAGCAGCAGAGGTCAGTGGTGGAGGTCAGCGGCAGAGGTCTGTGGTGGAGGTCAGCAGCAGAGGTCAGTGGTGGAGGTCAGCGGCAGAGGTCAGCAGCAGAGGTCAGTGGTGGAGGTCAGCGGCAGAGGTCTGTGGTGGAGGTCAGCAGCAGAGGTCAGTGGTGGAGGTCAGCGGCAGAGGTCTGTGGTGGAGGTCAGCAGCAGAGGTCAGTGGTGGAGGTCAGCGGCAGAGGTCAGTGGCGGAGGTCAGAGGGGGAGGTCAGTGGGGGAGGTCAGCGGCAGAGGTCTGTGGCGGAGGTCAGAGGAGGAGGTCAGCGGCAGAGGTCAGTGGGGAGGGTCAGCAGAGGAGGTCAGCAGTGGAGGTCAGCGGCATAAGTCAGCAGTGGAGGTCAGCGGCATAGGTCAGTAGTGGAGGTCAGAGGCAGAGGTCAGTGGGGAAGGTCAGCAGGCGAGATCAGTGGTGGAGGTCAGTGGCAGAGGTCAATGGCAGAGATCAGAGGGGGAGGTCAGCGGCAGAGGTCAGTGGGGAGGGTCAGCAGAGGAAGTCAGCAGTGGAGGTCAGTGGCATAGGTCAGTAGTGGAGGTCAGAGGGGGAGGTCAGAGGCAGAGGTCAGTGGGGAAGGTCAGCAGGGGTCAGCAGTGGAGGTCAGCGGCAGAGGTCAATGGCAGAGATCAGAGGGGGAGGTCAGCGGCAGAGGTCAGCAGGGGAGGTCAGCGGCGGAGGTCAGCAGGGGAGGTCAGCGGCAGAGGTCAGCAGGGGAGGTCAGCGGCGGAGGTCAGCAGGGGAGGTCAGCGGCAGAGGTCAGCAGGGGAGGTCAGCGGCAGAGGTCAGCAGCGGAGGTCAGCAGGGGAGGTCAGCGGCGGAGGTCAGCGGGGAAGGTCAGTGGGGGAAGCCCTGGGGTTTTCAAAGTGCTTTGCAATGACCCCTTCGGAACTGGAGACAGAGGAAGGAAGTGGTGGCCAAGGATGGGCTGGGGATCACGCCTGTTCCATCCTTCTTTTGACCCTCCTCGTTCTGTTGCAGCCCTGGAAAAGTCGTGGAAGCTCTCTGGGCTCCACTTTCCACATCTGTAAAATGGGGACACATACTATTTGCCAGTTTGGTAAGGGTGTGTATCTGACAGAGGACCCTGGAGATGTCCTGGGACAAGGGTGTCACTTCCTCGCCCCAA
The DNA here is from genome assembly GCF_000951045.1 of Mandrillus leucophaeus. Classification (NCBI taxonomy): domain Eukaryota; kingdom Metazoa; phylum Chordata; class Mammalia; order Primates; family Cercopithecidae; genus Mandrillus; species Mandrillus leucophaeus. The sequence goes on from NW_012106474.1 coordinate 3,879,179, forward strand.
ACCGGGAGGATCTTGGTCTTGCCTGTTCTGTGGGGTCCAGGGGTGGCAGGTATCCGGGTGAGGATTTGTAGGTCAGCACCCACAGCATCACACTGAAGGGGGCTTGGCTGTTGCTGAGTCTGAGCAGGGGGATTTTCTGAGTTTTATCCCTGCAGTGGCCCCTTGTGCCCTGCTGAGGAGTCAGGTGTCCCATCCCAACATCTAAAGGACAAGCTGAGGCCCCAGGAGAGGCGCCTGCAGTCTGAGTGCTGGGGCTCCACCCAGACCACAGCGAGGTCTCAGGCACCCTGGTCACGCCCTTGGCATTGACTCTGTGCAGTCATGTGGGACCCAGAGCCGCAGCTGTGCCGCAGAGCGGAGGCAGGAGAGGAGGCAGCCTTCACATTCTATGGTGGACTGGGGAGTGCCTTTGAAAATGCTGTCATTAAACCCAATCACCAAGGGGCATTTTGAGTTCAGGGCACCCTCCCGGGGCACGGAGAGGTCTGGTTCTGTTGTGGCTGATGGGAATGGCTGAGTCTGGACTTAAATAGCCCTTTACCCCCCGGGGTAATGGCACGTTACTGTCAGGAAGTTGCACAATGTAAAATCTCAGTCCAAGTACACAGTTGAGTTCAAAAAGATTGAAAACAGAAGGCTGAATGCCAGCCTCTCGGGGATGAATTTAGGCCATGTTTTAGAATAAAATGTTTGGGCAGAAAACCCACACTTGTCCAAACACTGAGAGGGGCGGGGAATCCACTGAGGGAATTCAGGGACAGGAGTGTCCAAGGACTTCAGGGTACTTTGTGAATCAATACTTCGCACTCCTTTTGAAAAAATGTCCTATTTTACAGCAAGAGGATCCAACACTGGTGCTGGATTTGGGTCAAAGGCTCTGGGAGGTCTCTTGTGCTTACACATACATTTCCAGCTCAGTTCTCCGTAAAACTGAAGTTTCCACCAAAGAAAATGTCCCGTACACCACCAATGCCTATGGACGGTTTTCACACTGGAGCTCACTAACCAGCTGACCTCTTAAGAGAGGGCTGTTACAACAGGTGACACAGGAAACTCAGGTGAGGGTGTGGAGAGACAGGAACTCAGGTGAGAGATGGAAAGAGACAGGAACTCAGGTGAGAGATGGAGAGACAGGAACTCAGGTGAGAGGTGGAGAGACAGGAACTCAGGTGAGAGATGGAGAGACAGGAACTCAGGTGAGAGTGTGGAGAGACAGGAACTCAGGTGAGAGGTGGAGAGACAGGAACTCAGGTGAGATATGGAGAGACAGAAACTCAGGTGAGAGGTGTTGGAGATCATTCCCTACAGTGGCTAAGGGAATAAAGACAAGTTAATGCATGTAAATTGTTAAGATGTGGAAATGATAAAACTTGATCACTGAGCGGGTTGGATGGTGAAGGAGAAGGTGAGTTAGGGGTGTCCTCTGCTTCTAGCAACAAAACAGTTTAGGACAAGAAACCTGGCACAGGCGGGAGCTACCTTGGGGTCACGGTCGATGATGGATTCAGTTTTGACCTGGTGGGATCTGCAGCATCATGGGCTGCTTGAGAGGATGGTTGGGTAGCAAGTGTGTGTGTGTGAGGCTGAAGCTCCTTGCAGGGATGGGGCCGAGTGTTACTGACTTGAGACTCAGCAGCACTTAGAAAGAAGTTCAAGAGGGGCAAGAGCAGACCATGCAGGGAGGAAGCAGGAGGCAGGGACAGAAGTTAGCCCCGGACCAACTCGCAGAGTGAGGCACAGGAAGAGGTGGGTGCTCTTGGAGGAGGTTGGGATACAGTGGGGACAGTGGGCCAGTGAGGTCAGGGGGACAGCAAGCCACAGAGCGGGAGGTGAGAGGAGTGCCCCTGCTGACACAGCAGCCCCAGAGCTGCCTGCAGAGCTGTGACATCCAGGCCGCCATGACCCACTTCATCTGGCTGCAGCGAGTCCGCTGGTGTGTTCCGTGATCTGAGCCTGTGCCGCTAGAGGACTCATTGAATTAGTTTAGAAAGTCTGATGAAGAAAAGCTGTGAATGCAAATTATCCATTGATTAAATATAGTTCATTGGGTAACAGAGCCCGTGGGGTGAAGAGGGGTCAAATAACCAAGTGCCCCCTGGAGAGATGGCAATCTTGGGCACAGAGGGCCGGGCTTGGTGCAGGTGCCACCCCTGGGAGAGGTGGCACTCTTGGGCACAGAGGGCCGGGCTTGGTGCAGGTGCCAGCTCTGCTTCTGGCTGCTGCTCAAGGAGCAGTGTTAGTCAGCATGGGCACAAGGCACAGCAGCCAACTCCAACTAGCTCAAGAAGGGAAGACTTTAGTGGCTCGTGCAGCTGCATGCCAAGAGGAGGCCTGTGGTTGCAGGCACATTGTGTCCGTGTGTTAGGGGTGGAAAGTGTCCGAGTTACTGGCAGCAAATCCGCATGGGTATGCAGCAACCTCAATTCTTGCCTCCTTAGAAGAAATAATTCGAAGGAGGGGCATGAGGCAGAAAAAGACGGAGGCAAGTTTCGGAGCAGGAGTGGAAGTTTATTACAAAGCTTTGGTGCAGGAAAGAAAGGAAAGTACACTTGGAAGAGATCCAAGCGGGTACCGTGAAGGTCAAGGGTAGTGTTTAACCTTGATCCCTAGGACTTTATACACTGGTCCACCTCCGGCGTTCTGTGCCCTCTTTCCCGTGAGTCTTCCCTGAGGGTGGGCTGCCTGCCCGCGCAGAGCCCTCCTCACACTAGGGAAGTGAGCGTGCACAGTGGGCTAGGAAGTGGGACGCAGGCCCGTCCGAGGCCTTCTGCCCTTTTCCGGTGAGTGTCCTGGGAAGGTCAGACTCCACCGTGTTGTCTCTTTGCGCACACCCAGGCTCACTTGCCCACTACCGGCGATTTTATTGGAAGCCCTTTTTATCTGTTTGGGAAGTTGCTTCTTCCCGGTGCCTGCGTTCAATCGACACTTTAGTGTGACAGCTGCGGACCATCAGGAGATTGTCTCTCCCTAGCTTCAGCTGCCTTTTATTTATTTATTTACTGATTTTTGAGACGGAGTCTCACTCTGTCGCCCAGGCTGGAGTGCAGTGGCGCGATCTCGGTTCACTGCAAGCTCCGCCTCCCGGGTTCACGCCATTCTCCTGCCTCAGCTTCCAGAGTAGCTGGGACCACAGGCGCCCGCCACCACGCCCGGCTAATTTTTTGTATATGTAGTAGAGATGAGGTTTCACCGTGTTAGTCAGGATGGTCTCGATCTCCTGACCTCGTGATTCGCTCGCCTTGGCCTCCCAGAGTGCTGGGATTATAGGCATGAGCCACCGC
>NW_012106474.1:3883354-3911867 GCF_000951045.1 Mandrillus leucophaeus
TTTTTTTTTTTTTTTAAAGGAACAGTTTTAGGTTTGCAGCAAAATTGAGCAGAAGGTACAAATAATTCCGGTCTACCTCCTGCCCTCACACAGGCACAGCCTCCCAGGCTATCCACATCCCCGACCAGAGGGGTACGTTTGTTCCAGTCAATGAGTCTACATTGACACGTCATTTTCACCCAAAGTCCCTAGTTTACATTAGGGCTCATTCTTGGTGTTGTACATTATATGAGTTTGGATGAGCAGATAATGGCAGGTATCTATCTTTTTAGTTTTACACAGGGTATTTTCACCGCCCTAAAAATTGTCTGTGCTTTGCCGATTCATTCCTTCCCCTGAAAGCCCTGGCAACCACTTTTGACTGTCTTCATAGTTTTGCCTTTTGCAGAATGTCATACAGTTGGAATCATGCAGTTTGTAATCTTTTGGGATTGGCTTATTTCCCGTAGGAATATGCATGTAATTTTCCTTCATGTCTCTTTATGAACTGATAGCTCATTTCTTTTTAGTGCTGAAAAATGTTTTACCATCTGGATGTATTCCAGTTTGTTTATTCACCCATTGAAGGATGTCTTGGTTGCTTCTAATTTTAGGCAATTATGTAGAAAGCCAGTATAAACATCCCTGCGCAGGTTTTTGTGTGGACATCAATTTTCAACTTCTTTGGGTAAATACGAAGGAGTGGGACTGCTGAATTGCATGAGAACAGTATGTTTCCTTCCGTAAGAAACTTGCTAGACTGCAGTGAAAGAGTTCCTTTCACTCTACATCCTTGTGTTGTCAGCCCTTTGGGCTTGGGCTGCTTTAGTACGTGTGTAAAGTGTGTCACTGTTGAGATTTGCATTTTCCTGATGACATGTGATGTTGAACATCTTTTCATTTGCTTATTAGCCATCCGTATATCTCCTCTAGTGAGGTACTTATTAAGGTCTTTGGCCCATTTTTTAATCGAGGTGTTTATTTTCTTATTGTTGAGTTTTAAAAGTTTCTGTCTATTTTGAATAACAGTCCTTTATTAAATATGTCTCTGCAAATATTTTTTCTCAGCTTGTGGCTTTTCGTTTCATTTTCTTCACAGTGTCTTTTGCAGACCAGAAGTTTTTAAATCATGTCCAGTTTATCAATTATTTCTTTCATAAATCATGGATTTGATGTATCTAAAAGTCATTGCCAAACCCAAGGTCATCTAGGTTTTCTTCTGTTACCGTCTAGGAGTTTTGTAGTTTTTTGCATTTTACAGTTATGTCTATGATCCACTTTGAGTTAATGTTTGTGAATGGTGGGAGATCTTTGTCTACATTCATTCATTTATAGGACGTTCAGTTGTTCCAGCATTGTTTATTGAAAAGATTAGCTTTGCTTCATTTTATTGCCTTTGTTCTTTTGTCAAAGACCAGTTGGCTATATTTATGTGGATGTATTTTCGGACTCTATTCTGTTCCATTGATCTATTTGTCTCTCTCTGTAATACATACATACATACATACATACATACACATATATATATATATATATATTTTTTTTTCCCCCCATACCACAGTGTTTTTAGAGTAAGATGTAGCTTTAAAGTAAGTCTTGAAGTCAGGTAGTGTCCGTCCTCCAAGTTTGTTCTTCTCCTTGAATATTATGTTGGCTAGTCTGGGTCTTTTGCCCCTTTTTATAACTTTTAGAATCAGTTCATCAATATCCCCAAAATAACTTGCTGGGATTTTGACTGGGGTTGCGTTAAATCTACAGATTAAGTTGGGAAGAATCTTGATAGCTTGACAATATTGAGCCTTTCTATTCAGGGACATGAAATATTTTCCTTCTTATTTAGTTTTTCTTTGATTCCTTTCATCAAAATTTTGCAGTTTTCCTCATAAAGATCTTTTGCGTGTTTTGCTAGATTTATTCTTAAGGTATTTCTTTTTTTTTCAGGTGCTCTAATATCAATGGCATTGTGTTTTAAATTTCAGATCCCACTTGTTCATTGCTGTTATGTAGGAAAATGATTGACTTTTGCATATTAATCTTGTAGTCTGCCACCTTGCTATTAATGTAATTGCTTATTAGTTTCAGATGTTTTTTCTCTGGTCAGTTCTCTCAGATTTTCTACATAGACAAATACATCGTCTGGAAACAAAGACAACTTTATTTATTTCTTCCCATCTATATACTTTATATTTTATTGCCTTGTTTATTGCATTAGCTGGAACTTTTAGTATGACATTGCAAAGGAGTCTGGAGAGGCGACCCCCGTGCCTCATTCCTGGTCTTAGTGGGAAAAGGTTTGAGTTTCTCACCAGCAAGTGTGATGTTAGCTGTAGGGTTTGTGTAGATATTCTTTATCAAGTTGGGGGAAGTTCTCATCTATCTCAGTTATCATTTTTCAGAGCTGAATAAAAGGTATTACATCGAGTTCCTGTTCAAAGCTGGTTAAGGCACCATCTCTGTGAGGTTTCCGTGCATTGTACAGTCCAGAGCCTATGGTTATGGCCCTTCAGTTTCAGATGAAGAACAAAACCAGAGAGAGGCCCCAGAGCCGCCCTGGAGTGTGGGGTGGAAAACACCAAGAGGCCTGTCTTTCCAGACCTTCTTTGAAGAGCTTCATCTTTAGGTACCAATGCAGTGGGGGTGGGTGTCAAAGGAAGGATGACTAAATTGGGGAACCCTCATGGCAGGGACAGCTTGGGAGTGGGGATAACGCTCCTGTGTTGGCCTTCTGCATCTGGTTTAATTCTGTCCTGAGAGACATCAGCTCTGTTAGGTCCTGCCGTGTCTCCGGAGCCTCAGAGCTATGGATAAGTGAATGAACTTTACCACCTAATTTATGAGAAACACTTTGTGAGTGTTTTCCATTTCTTTTCTTCTTTAAAAAGGACAGCAAGAAAGAGACAAAAAAGGGAAGAGGACCTGTTTCTGTCTCCTTATCTCCCTCCCACAGCCTCCTCCGCCTCCTGCCGCTGTCCCTTCCCCAGTATTCCAGTGGCCCTTGGGGTCTGGCTTGCTGGTGCCACAGCTGGGAATGATGCAGATATTTTGGAATGTCTAGGCCTCAGCATCACATCCCAACTCTATTTTAACATTTTCAGTGTTGATTTATAGTCAATCCTATTTAAAGAATATGTTCTAGAAATTACTTTAAAAGATTATCTAAACACAAAAATTTAGCCACCCTAGCAAGGACCTGTCCTCAGCTGAACTCTTGTGTCAGCCTTAAATTATATTTGATAATAATAATATCAAAACTGGGTCAATAACACTGTCTTGTTACAATTGGAAAGGTGTCGTTCTCTCAAATTGTCATTTCCAAAGCAGGATTTATTTTCTTCTCTTGATCCCAAGGTAAATTCTGGCTGAGTGAACAGCTGAGAAGCCTGGATTCCTTTGTTAGTATTTTCAGATGAGGGCTTCTCATTGTCAGCCAGGAGTGCTGCATTCATGAAACCGGCCCAGGGCTGCTTTGGGCTTTTCACTAATATATTTGCAAATGAGAAGAGAATTGGCAAGTGAAGATCCAATTTGCTCTGCCAATCACCCCCCATTTTCTCTTTGTATTTCCTATCAAGACCGACAGATTTTAAATGGCTGAGCAACCTTCTGCACTGGCTCGGGAACCCACAGTGTCGGCTCGAGCCAGGTCCTTTCAAATGGGTTGGAAGAGCAACGTCAAACGGCACCTCACGTCAGAGGGCTCTTGGCATCGTGACCCGGGGGCTGGATTTCCATGTTATCTCGCAGACTTGGACAGTTCCTGAGCAGTGGCATGGAATGAGAATGTGGTCTTAGGGCCCTAATTCTCCGTCAGGGCACTCCTATCTGGAGACCAGCTGAACACAGAGCAAAGTACAATTTACCAAGAGACAGAAAATTGGATGCTGGTGAGCATTTCCATCTGAAGCAGAGCTGGGCTGCATTGACCAGCATGTGGCAGAGGGTGGGAAAGGGTAGCTCTGCCATGACATGAACCCACCAAATGGCCCAAAGTCCCGAGTCTCCTTTGTGGGACCACAGGCAATTCATGCAGCTGCTCTCTCTGTTTTCCCACCTGTGAACCAGAGGACTGTGATGATGCCCTGTTTGCCGAAAATCAAACAAGATCACGAATCTGAAAACACTTTGCAGGAGTCACACTCTCTATGCAAAGTATATGTACATTAAAGGTAAAACCATATGATGAAATATTTTTCTATTGTGCTGTTGCTGAAGATTGGTAGAACCAAAGACAAGGCACCCTTAAGTTGTCAGAATAGTCAAGAAAAAGAACTGAGGTGAAAAATTGGCCCTATCAGATATCAAAACACAGTGAGAAGTGATTGGAATCAGTGTGATACAGATGCAAAAAATCATTTTCATTGTTTAACGTCAAGAGTCCAGACTCATTCAAATTAGTAAGGGGAATTATGGGTTATTTAATAAATGCTATCAGGACAATCATTTATGTGTTTGGGAAGAAGAGATCCCAATTCATGGTATTGACAAAAACAATTTTCAGATAACCGAATGTTATATCAAAAATTCAAAAACTTACACATGAAAATATGTTTCAATTTTCAGAGGTGGGAACAGGTCTTCTTAAGATCCAAAAAGACAAAGAAAAAAAAAATTGATAAATTTGACCTCTTAAAGTTTTTGATGTTTAAAATGTTTAAAATAACTTTTATTGGAGTGTCATATACAAGCAGAAAAGAAGACAAATCTGTGATTTCCTTTGACAGACAGAATGGTGCATAAGTGATGCTAGGTGATTTCACAGCTAGGGCTTGGGATAGCTGCAGTTTCTGCTACCCAAGGCTTGGGATCCTCCCTCTTAAAAGCAAACTGTGAGAAACTCAAGTCTCATGAGGATAACTGAGGCACTGAGTTCCCAGCCAGTATTCGGCTTCCTGTATGTGAGCACGCCATCTTGAACTTTTCAGCATGGTCAGTCCCGAGGATTGCAGCCTAGAGCAGTGGAGCCAACTCTCAGAACATAAAGGTGGAACCTTATTGTTTTAAGCCACTAAGTTTTAGAATGCTTTGTTATGCAGTAACAGATAACAGAAATACTTCTTTCTTCACGGCTGTGCAGAATCACTTTTAGCATAAACCAAGCATTGCAAGGAGAGTCTTGTTCAGGGCTCTCCTGTTCCATTGCTCCAATCCACCAATACCACAGAATTTACTTGGATCTCTTTTACCTCAGTAACATGTTGAAGTTCTCTATGTAGAGTTCTTGCACATTTTATTTGATTTATTCCTTTTGTATTTCCTGAATATGCCATTATGTCATCTGCCAAAACTAGAGGTTTGTTTTTTTTTTTTTTCTTACTTTCTAATCCTTATGGTTGCCTTTTTTTTTGTTTGGTTTTAATAGAACTGGCAAGGACCTCCAGGACAGTGTTGAATAGAAGCGTCAAAGGAGGCATCTCCCTTACTGCCAGACTCAGAGGGCAAGTTTTCAGTATTCCATTTTATCTATGGCATTGGGTGAAGATTACTTTTTCCCTTTGTAGATACATTTTATCAGATTATGGACATTACCTTTTATTTCTAATTGGCCAAGAATTTTTAAATTATAAGTGTTTGCTAAATTTTATTACTTTTTTTTTAATTGCACATTTGAGATGATGCTATGGCTTTCTCCTTATTCTAGTAATAGGTTGAATTATATTCATTGATTTTCAAATGTTAAACCAGCCTTGCCTTCCTGGTGTACATCTAATTTGGTTGCCGTGTATTTTCTTTTTCTATGTTGTTACATTCAGGTTCTTTCTGGTGTCTATGTTTTAAAGAGAGATTGGCCCATAATTTTTCTTTTTGTAATATTCTTACCTGATGTTTAGTGTAATGGTTGTGCTGGCCTTATAAGCACACATTAAGAAATTTTCTTGGCTGGGTGCAGTGGCTTATGCCTGTAATCCCAGCACTTTGAGAGGTGGGCGGATCACCTGAGGTCAGGAGTTCAAGACCAGCCTGGCCAACATGGTGAAACCCTGTCTCTACTAAAAATACAAAAAAAGCAGCACAGGGTGGTGGGTGCCTGTAATTTCAGCTACTTGGGTGGCTGAGGCAGGAGAATCGCTTGAACTCGGGAGGTGGAGGTTTCAGTGAGCTGAGAAGGTACCATTGCACTCCAGCCTGGGCAACAAGAGCAAAACTGCGTCTGAAAAAAAAAGAAAAGAAGTTTTCTCTCTTTTTCTGTTCCTGGAAGAGTTTTATTGTAAGTTTAGTGTTGTTTCTTTTTTAAATGTTTGGTAGAATTCATTAAAAAAGACGTCAAGGCCTGGAGCTTTCTCTGTTCTGAGTTTTGAAATTATAAAGTCAGTTTATTTAATAATATACTATATAAGCCAGAAATTATTGTCGATGTCTGTCATAGGCAAAAAGATTACCCTATGTGTACTGTGAATTATATGCAGGGATATTAATTGCTGTGTATTTTTATGAACAGTGAAAAATTGGAAACAACCTAAGTTTTTATGACAAGGGACAACCCCAGCATCTTTTTAATTAAATAAAGTAATTTTCAGAGCAATGTGTTTAGTCCGAATCTACTGAACACATGTAGCACCGAGCCCCAGCATGGTGCTGTTTATTTTCTAATCCTGTTGGTTTCTGTGTGTCAGTGTGGAGAGGGGTAGTGAAGACACAGCAAACCAGACCAGCTGCAGCGCTGGGGTGCCGTGGAGGTGGGGTGCAGGGCGAACCAGCATTGTCAGTCGTCTGTGAAGTGAGGTTTTCTTTTGACAAGGAAATGACTCCATGTGTAACTTGCATAATAAAAACGTTCTTGCGGGTGCCCAGGAACAGCGGTCCCTAGATACCTACACTGGTCTGCTTGGGTAGTGGCCATCCTTTATCCAGGCCCCACCTCCACCTCCTGTCCTCCAAGACCAGGGACCGCGGCTTTCTTCCCCAGAGGAAGCTTCCTTAAGCAGTTAGGGTGGGGCTTTCCTCCACTTCCCTAGAGCAAGGCCGAGAGCAAGGCCGACCCGGGCCCTGGTGGGTCACTCCTGCCACCTCCTCTGGGTCCCAGAGCCGGCCGCAGCTGAGTGTGTGATCCAGGAGGAGCAATTGGAACCCTCCCCTGGGTCAGTCCTCTGGAAGGTTCAGGGAAAGGCGGCCCCTCTGCCCTGGGGAGATGGAGTCTGGGGAGCCTGTGCCTGTGCTTGCAGGTGCCTGTCTCAAGAACCAAACCAAGGGAGGTGCACAGAGCAGAGGGAGGCGCAGAGGTGGGACCCTGGCAGCTTCTGTGGAGCCGCGTGTTCGAGATGACCTGGAGCCTGTGGCCCTAGTTAGTTCCCCAGGTGTGTGGGGCCACACGTTCCCCTCCGAACTTAGGCAGTGGAAGGCTGAGTTTTTATCTCAAATGCCTGAATGAGAATGTGGCAGAGCTGGAGTCCAGCCCTACTTGTACTCCAAGAAGTGGTTGGTGTGTGTACTAGACACTCACTCACTCTTTGTCTCCATTCTCTGTGAAATGGGTGGGTCAATGCTTTGGTTTTTTAACAGGATACTGATAAAGAATATAAAAGAATGACAGCGTTTGAAATTTCCAACTAATAAAAATTGTGTCACAAACAAAATCAAATTTGCAGATGACGCAGACGTCCTGCGCTGCTGTGAGGCTGAGCGAGGGGCGGCTTGCGGGCTGGTGTGCTCTGTCAGCAGAGGCGTCAGCTCCTCAGGAAGCAACTGGGCCGGGTTCTCTCCCAGCCTCCCATCTCCGCCCCTAGTCTTCAGGTCATATTGAGCATGACAAGAACTTCCTAAGTGGTGGCAGGTGTGAGCAGCTGCCATTTAACAATAAATACTATGTACTGACTTGTATTACGCCCAGAGCTACACAAAATGACAATGGTAATGTTATTGTCTCCATTGTACAGATGAGGAAACCGAGGCTGGCAGAGGGCAATGAGGCACTCGAAGTGGCATTCATGTTAATCACGGCAGAATCAATGTGAAACTTAAATGCCAGATCCTCAATGTGCAGACTTGCAAACACCATGTGGGCTGTCTGTGTGTTTGCTCAGGGACCACAGAGGCGACAAAACACTTGACAGAAGAAAGTGATTTGCAAATACAATTTTAAAACATTGATTTAAAAATCCTTTGCCTTCTGAGGATTACAAGGAGTTAAAATGCAGCATGTAACACGGCAGGTAGCGGTTGACAGGAAAATCAGGTTTCATTGTTATCACAGGATGATTAGGAGTTTCACTTTAAAGACCGTCTTCCTGTCTCCTCTTCTTTTTAAAAAAATACTTTGACTTCTCTGCAAAAGGCTTCTGGAGGAGTTAATGCTTCTTCACGTATGAGAAAACCAGCGCCGCAATGCCCTGCCATTGCTGCTGCTTCGGGCTGGCGCTCACGGAGCCCTGGGGTCACTTTCTCTTCCCTCGCTTGTTTGTGGAGAGAAGACCCAGGAGTAACAGTCTTTCAGCTGGGAGTGCAGGAAACCTGCTCCTTCCTGGGACGCCCAGGGTGCGTTTGACTTCAGGCACGGATAAGTCCAGGTTAAGATGGCCAGACTTAACAAAAAACAAAACAAAGAAACAGGGCACCCAATTAAATTTGAATTTCACATAAAGAATGATTTTTTTTTTCTAGTTCAAATATGCCCCCCTTTCATTCTCTAGCTAAAATTCCACTTTAAGTGGGCTCCCAGGATCTCATCTGGCAACCTGAATCCGAGGGTTCAGATAATCGTTAACTCTGCCCCTCGCTCCTCTCTTGCAGGCTTCTCTCCCTGCCGGATGGGTTTTGTTCTGTTCACGTCTGCAGTTGTGGTCGTGCTGTGTACCTTTCCAGAGAAAGAGAGGACTCTTCTGTTCTTGGGGTTGTGTGCTGAATTTCAGGGGGCACGGCCTGTGCCCACCCCTGAACTCACAACGGGGGCTAGAGTATGGAGCGTGTGGTTCGAAGCAGAATGTTGTGATGGGAAAGTGAGTTGGCCCCACTCAAATGACTCGCAATGTGCTCCCTGCAGGAAGAGAGTTCTCCTGCCAGGAAACAGTGCAAGGGATACCTCGCTGGCTGGACAAAACCGCGCAGACTCCCGGGCCACGGCGGGTCACCCTTGCCTGGCAACTGGAGGACAAAATCCCATCCATCTAAAACCCACAAAGCAGCTCTGTGCTGGAGGCCAGGGTCCCTGGGCCGGGTCTCTTACTGTCGAAATATTTTCTGCCATTTTAGTTATTTTCCTGTGTTAGAACAGAATTCTTCTGGGTCAGCAGTAACATTCCCTTCCCCTACTTTGTAAATCTGCCCATAGGCCCCGCATGTGGTCCCAGGAGGACAGAGAGCGGGAGAGGGAACTCCACGAGCATGGGGCGTCCCCGTCAGGGGTCCCAGAGGATGCGGAGAAAGAATTCGAACCTTGCTCCAAAGGCTATTACTAAATTTTAAGCTTGGCAGAACATTGAGCATTCTGGAAATTAATATGACCACTAATAATGATACTAATTAAAAAAACATGTTCTAGAGTCAGAGCCAAACCATGCGGGGAAGTGCAGAGCCCGGAACTGTAGGTAGCTGGGTCTTGGTGCATTCTTTAGGGTGTGTCTAAGTTTAATTAGAAGAACACATACTTTGTTAAACCATTGCTATAGGCGAACTGGGAGACCTGCAGAGATGGCAGATAGAGTCTTACCCTCCTGCACTGGCAGCGCTGTGTGGGGAGCAGGCGCGGCCCCAGGAGGTGGACCAGGATGGGAGCCACAGGTGTGGACAGAGGGCCCAGGGCAGCTCCCGCGGGCTCCTGCAGAGGCAGAGGCTGGAGAGCAGGGTCAGTGTGAGGAGTGATCCCGGAACCGCTGACCCCTCCTCTCCCCTCCTCTCCATGAGCCTCTGGTCCTGGCAGTGCTGGAGAAGGGTGAGAGAAACCCAGCTCATTCCATGCCGCGTGCATTCCCAGGAAGGCGGCCAAACAGCAGTCAGGCCTCAGTGGAACTCGAACCTCTCAGCTCATCTGTCAGAGGGAGGAGAAAGGCAGGGGCTAAACAAGACAAATCCAGCTGCTGCCTTCAGCGATGGGGTCTGCCAGGCGATGGGCAGGAGGGACGGAGGTGCAAGTCCCCGGTTCTTTTTTTTAAATTTTACTTTAAGTTCTGGGATACAAGTGCAGAACGTGCAGGTTTGTTACCTAGGTATACCTGTGCCATGGTGGTTTGCTGCACTTATCAACTTTTCTAGGTTTTAAGCCCCATATGCATTAGGTATTTGTCCTTAGTCTCTCCCTCCCCTTGCCCCCAACCCACGGACAGGCCCCAGTGTGTGATATTCCCCTCCCTGTGTCCATGTGTTCTCATTGTTCAACTCCCACTTATAAGTGAGAACATGTGGTGTTTGGTTTTCTGTTCCTGTGTTAGTTTGCTGAGAATGAAGGCTTCCAGCTTCATGTCCTTCCTGCAAAGGACATGAACTCATTCTTTTTTATGGCTGCATAGTATTCCATGTAGTCTTAGGTTCTTGTTCCTCTGTGAGGCGACCACTGCCTGGGGCTGGCAAGGCAAGATGTGGGAATTAATTAGACTTTCCATCTGTTTTAGATTGAACATAAAATAGCAAAACAAAAATAATCTTCATGTTTCTACCCTCTAATGAAATGTGCACCCAGCAAACCTCTTCCTCAGAGTAAAACTAGTTCCCTAGGGGCATGGACACCACCAATTCCATGAGGCCCCTGTGGTGGCGAGGACAGGTCAGCATGCTCAGGGCTGTGAAACTCAGCTCTGCTGTTTTCTTGCTGAATGGCCCTGGGTCTGTGACTTGATATCTCTGAGCCTCAGCTTCCTCACCTGTAACACGTGTATATAAGGCCCTCATCACAGGGCTGGTGAGCAGATCACAAGACGTGCTTTCCTCTCCTCTTAGCACAATGGCTGTAACCAACAGGACAGATAAAGGAAGGGGAATGGTGGTGTCAGTTCTGCCAGCACTTAGGGAGTAGCTCATTCTATTAGTCCATTTTCACTCTGCTGATAAAGACATAAAGAGGTTTAATGGACTTACAGTTCCACATGGCTGAGGAAGCCTCACAATCATGGTAGAAGGCAAGGAGGAGCAAGTCCCATCTTACATGGATGGCAGCAGGCAAAGAGAGAATGAGGAAGACACAAAAACGGAAACTCCTAATAAAACCATCAGATCTTGAGAGACTTATTCACTACCACGAGAACAGTATGGGGGAAACTGCCGCCATGATTCAACTATCTCCCACCGGGTCCCTCCCACAACATGAGGGAATCATGAGGGTACAATTCAAGAGGAGATTTGGGTGGGGACACAGCCAAACCATGTCACCATCATGTGCTCAGCCCTGAGTTAGGCTTAGATAAATTATGTTTATTTCCATGCATGGAGTTTATGAGCCTGTTATAGGGTGGCAATACTCTGTCATGCAGTTAGTTAATAAATAATTAATATACAGATAATTCCAGTGTAAATTATTTAGTGCAAAGTATAAATTCTGTAGGAGCCTAAGGAAAGGGAAATTGATGAGGAGTTAGGGTAGCAGTGAACATGCTAAAAATAGCTAACTTTTTATAGGGCTTTTAAGCTGGATCACTCAGGATTAGGTTCAGCTGCAGGTAGCAGACATCCCATCTAAGAAAACCTGGTGCAGTCCCAGGAGGAAAGAGAGTGGGAGACGGAACTCCACGGGCATGGGGCATCCACGTCAGGGGTCCCAGAGGACTCGGAGAAAGAATTCGAACCTCCGCTCCAAAGGCTATTATTAAATTTTAAGCTTGGCAGAAAATTGACCATTCTGGAAATTAATATGACCACTAATAGTGATACTAATTAAAAAAACATGTTCTAGAGTCAGAGCCAAGTCAGAGAGTCTTCAGTCGGATAAACGCTGATATTTCCTTTACCTACAATAAACCGGGAGGTAGGAAGTCTGGGGTTGGCTTGTTGCCCTTCATCTCACTCCCATTGCCTGTTTTCAGGGATCCAGACTTTTTCTGTCTTTCTGCTGCATAGTCCCTCATGTGTAGCTTCTAGCCTCCAAATTTCCTCATGGTTGCAAAATGGCTGCCGCAGCTGTAGCCATCACGTCTGCATTCCTTCTAGCTGAATCTGTCCCCTTCAAGTGGCTTTCCTGGGATCCCCACCCAACAACTTTCTATTGCCAGGGAGCCAGGAAATTTATTTTCTTAAGAAGGGCACCTTGCTGTTTCTAATATATAGGAGTTTTGTGACTAACAGAGAAGAATAGCTATTGGATACACGGTAGAGAGTACCTGACTGTGAGGTACAGAGCTTCTCCCCTTGTTCCATCTGCCCTGTCTCCTCTTTCTCTCCACTCTACCCTCTTTCCACAGCCCCGGACTCATCTTAGACTAGCCTGGTGTAAGATGCCTCGACTCCATGTGTGTTACATGCTTCCACACGGCAGCCTGTTCACCTGGACAGTCTGGTTGTCTGCCTAGCTAGGCTGCTTCATTTGCCCTGGTGTATCCAGAGCTGAGTGCAGGGCCTGGCACATAGCAAGGTTTCCACAGGACTCTGGGGGATGAAGGTTCAGTGCTGCATGCGTTGCCTGTTCTGTGCAGGTGCCCTCGAGTGCAAGCACCCAGGTGAGGTGGAGGCAGAAGGAAGAGTTGACCAGTGTCCAGGTCAGACCTCTGTGGATGATCATAATTACTTTACCGAAGTCCTTTTGGTTGCTGTGTTTAGTTTTGTTTTAAACACTGTAATTTAGCCAGGCCACCTCTTCACTGATGAGTATTCCATTGGTGTAATTATTGTCTTTTGCTTAACAAAAGGACATTTTTGACTAAGAGGTATCTTCCCAGACTATGTCAATTGGCTGGAGAGGACAAGGTCTGTGTTAAAAAAAGAAGGTGGAGAGGGAGAAGCAGCCCAACCGCTGACCACGGTGATGAGTGCATTGATCCTGGAGGAGGTGAGCCCAGGTGAGCACGAGGAGCAGCGGACCCGGGCTGCTGCTGGGGGACTTCCTTCTCTTCTCATTAGGAAATAACTATTGCTTTATTGCTTAGGAGAATGTTATCTCCTAACATTTGTTTGGAGGCAGAGGACAGGGGTGGATCAAGAAAACAGAAAGTACAAAAAGTCAAAAGTTTATTCCCAGTCTCATCATCTGGAAATCACTACTTTTTTTTAAAACTCTTATTTTAGGTTCAGGGGTACACGTGCTGGTCTGTTATATAGGTGAACCCGTCATGGGGGTTTGTGGCATAGATTATTTCATCACCCAGGTACTAAGCCTAGTACCCAATAGTTCTTTTCTCTGCTCCTCTCCCTCCTCCCACCCTCCACTCTCTGACAGGCCCCAGTGTCTGTTGTTCCCCTTGTTGTGTCCATGAGTTCTCATCCTTTAGCTCCCACTGATAAGTGAGAACATGTGGCATTTGGTTTTCTGCTCAGCATTAGTTTGCTAAGGATAATGGCCTCTGGCTCCATCCATGTTCCTGCAAAAGCCATGATCTTGTTCTTTACTCTGTCTGCGTAGTATTCCATGCTGTGCATGTACCACATCTGTAAAGTCCAATCTGTCACTGATGGGCATTTAGGTTGACTCCATATGTTTGCTATTGTGAATGGTACTGCTCTGAACATAGATGCACATGTGTCTTTATGGCTGAATGATTTATATTCCTTTGGGGCTATATCCAGTAACGGGATTGCTGGGTCGAATGGTAGTTCTGGTTTCAGCTCTTGATGAATCACCACACTTCTTGGGAATCACTATGGTTAATGTTTCATAAACATCATTTTAGAGCTTTTGCAATGCGTAACTTCTACCAGAAGAGTAGATAGAAATAATTTTACACAAATGAAATACATCATGCATTAGATTTTATATTACTTGTATTTAACTGAAGAAAATGAATCTAAAACTGAATGCGAAGGAAATGGATGAGTGAAGATGTGTGTTTTCTTCATAAGTGATATTACTGATTTTTCCTAAAAATCTAAAATTCAGAAAGTTAAGCTACAAAGTTGGTGTTAGGGTCAACCTTTTTTTTTAAAAAAAAAATCTAATGTTATAACTTTAACAAGATCTGTTGATTTCTTCCCCTTGAATTTGCACAACTTACATCTCCTACCCTCTTTTCTTCCTCCCCTATGACTTTTGTTGGGTGGACTATTTTTACAGACTTATGTTTTATATCATCTACGTTTTGTTCTGTGCCACAATTACCGTGTATTTCATTTGAGACCCTTCCACTTTCAGATGCATTCAGTATTTTCATTCCAGCTTCTTCATGCCTGAATTTTAACATTTTAATGATTCAACTGCTGTATGGCTAAATTTTTGTCATCAAGTACTTTTTTTCTCGAGAAGGGCTCCTGGGTGCTATAGTGGTGGAATTCTTCTGTGGTTGAGAATCCACCTTAGCAGGTTCTATGTACGGTTGAGCCTTAAACAACAGGGGTTTGAGCTGCGCGGATCCACTCGTACATGGATTTTCTTCCGCCTCTGCCACCCTCCTCTTCCTCCTCCTCCACGGCCTCCCCAGCGTGAAGACGATGAGGATGAAGACCTTATGATGATCCATCACCGCTTCAGGAATAGTAAACGTCTTTTCTCTTTCTCATTATTTTCTTAATAATGTTTTCTTTCTTCTAGCTCACTTTATTATAAGAACGTAGTATATGATATCAATAACATACAAAATAGGTGTTAATCAACTGTGTGTGTTATCAACAAGGCTTTTGGTCAACCGTAGGCTATGAGGAGTTACATTTTTGAGGAGTCAAAAGTTAAGCAGATTTGTTTTAATTGCATGGGGGTCCACACTGCTAGCCCACGAGCTGTTCAAGGGTCTGCCATCACTCTTGGGTGTCTCTTCCCTCAGGAGGAGCTGGCACCTGACCCAGAATGCCTGGCGCGGGCGAAGCTGGGCAGGGGACGCCTCTACCTCGCAGGTGACTTTTCCGCAGCCTGGACACTCACATGACATTTTCTCACCCTGGAGACTCAGTGGCTCCACTCGGGTGTGTCTCGATGACGAACGGCTGTGAACCAGTTGTTCCTGGAACAGGGATAACATGTCCCTTTAATCTGCAGACGCAGACTTGGTTTGTTCAGGGAAAGTGTTCCAATTTTATCCATATATTCTTTTCTCTTCTATTTATTTCTGTTTCAGATATACCAGTTGTCCCTGTATTGGGCTCGTCTTCATATTTAATTAGGTTGAATCATAGGAAATTGTTATTTTTGACCACTTGTTAAAACCTATAAAAATTCAGAGAGAGCCGCTCACATGTTCTTGTGGTTCCAATGAAAATTCCTTTCTTTTCCCTTGTCTTTTTATTCATTGTATTATCTGTGAATATCAATAAGCCCTACCTGCACGTACCTAATCAAGATTTAGCTGTGTTTATCTGGCTCCTCGTGGTTTCCGATATAGGTATTATTTATCTAATGAAGAATTAGTAGCCTCGGTTTGTTTCTGTATCTCTTCAATTTTTCTTTGCGTTTTATTCCAGTTGTCTCATTTTATTTTTGAATTCTTTTCTCAGTGAATTCTTACGCTCTTTATTTTTAGCTAACTTTCACATTATTTATTATTGGAAGCTTTTTTTTTTTTTTTTTTTTTTACTTCTTGCAGTATGCTGCAACAGTAGGTTTAACCTTTGTATTTTGCATGCCATTTTCCTCTCTCTCTTTTTTTTTTCTTCTCAGCTGTACTATGTCTAGATACTCCTGTGCCTGTCTGGCTGCCTTTCTCTCTTCTAGCCGCCCTCCCTCGCTTCCTGCCTTCCTTCTTTTTGAGCTCAATCAACGTGGGAAGCCCTGTGAGTCTTCTCTCTGACTAAGCAGAATGTGAAACTTCCCTGGGACTGATGGGTTCTGTGTCCTCCCTGCTCTGGTGGGGCTTGAAGGTACAGCTGGAAACTCTCATCTTTGTGCAATTTTTGTTAGTAGTCTGGGATGATGGAGGAACTCTTGCAAGTTCAGGGCACAGCCAGTTCTGCAGGCGATGCCCTTGGGTTTCCGTTTATTGCCCCGATTTGTTCTCTGCCAGAGACAAGGACCCCTGTGTGGGCTCCTCCCAACCCAGTGGAAGCAGAGAAAGAGGGGGATGGGGAGGTGGGGAGCTGCCCCTGGATGTCCTGCAGGAGCCCTGCGCCTGCAGGAGTCTTGTTCTCTTTCCAGTTTCTTCCCTCTATCCTGATGTGTTTACTGCTATAGAATATTCTGCCCTGGACAACTGTGGTCAGTTGGTCATCCCATTTTCCTCTCCAGCTCTTCCTCCTGCTCATCTCTGGGGCTCCTTGGAGGTAAGAGGTAGGTGAGGGCTTTAACCCCAGAGACTCTCCTTCAACTGCTGACCAGTTCTTTTTGAATTTAGGTTTATTCATGAAAAAGCTCAGAATACTATCCACTTACCCTCTTCCCCAAGGTTCTGTTTCTCAGGGAGAGGAAGCTGCTGTTGATTCCCATACTTTTTCCTCCTGGACTTCACTTTTAAAAGATGATGACATGAAGCTAGTCTTTTTTGGATGTTACTATTGTGTTTTAAAACTGGTTTTCACTGATTGCTTATTGTTCAGTTTTATTAGGTTTTACAGGATGTTTCTGTGGTCTGGCTTTATTTGGAGAAGGACTTTTAGTGTGTTTTAAATATAATGTAAAATGCAAATGTCATTTCCACACTGCCCATCTCCACAACGCTCAATTCCTAGGCTTCCTCCCAGGTGACTTCCACCAGCCTCTGACACACGGGTCTCTGCCCCTGGAGACCCCACATGGTCTCAGACAGACCCAGCCCTCTCTACCGCTCATTGTGTTCCCCTGAGTCACAGCAGAATATGCTGGGAATTCATGGTCCTGAGATGGGAGGGGCTGGCTGCAATCGCCTCGCTCTGTTCCAGCCCTTCTAAAACCAGGATGGCCTTGCCCGCTTTATCCCAGTGAGTCCTGGAACGCCCAGGTATAAAACCCAGGGCGGGATGCTTTCTGGGGTCCTCAGCCACAGTGCAAGTGGGGCACTTTCAGGTGAGACCTCTCTGCCCCGGCCACTTCCCTGAGCCTGGGAGACTGCCTGGCTACGAGCCCTGGGCTCCTGTGGTTCCTCGATGCCTATCTGTATGTAGTCACCCGCTTCACATAGCTCTTGTGGGAGGGGTCCTGGCTCCCTGGACTTGGGTAAGTAGTAGGAGTGCAGCCCAGGACGCCGTGGGCTGAAGTGGAGGCCAGTGCCTGGCGAGCCTGCTTCCAACCCCCGCCTGTGTGGCTTCCTGTGCCCCACCCTCCAGGGCTCTTGCCGCCTCCTGACCTGCGCACCCACCTCTGCCTCCTCTGCTGCCCCTTTGGGTCCTTTGAGCTCTCGCGGTGGCCATGGTCTAGGCCTCAGTCCTTGGGGCCTTGCTTTTCCCTTCTTGGTGGTCTTGTCCAGGCTTGTGGGTTTAAACCCCTTCATGCATTGATGACCTTGACGCCTCTCTTTTCCGGACTTGTCTTCCGAACCCCATCTCAGCATGCCTGATGGGCGGGCTCACAGGTGTTCCCTGTCCACCCTGGCCCGTGCCACCTGCCATCCACATCCCAGCCCTGGCAGTGCCCCTGGCCTGGCAGAATCAGGCCAGCTCTGAGGCAAGGAGAACCCTGAGTGCTGGGGGTGGGCGGGGTGGGGTGGGCAGAAGCTGGTGGGGAGGGCAGAAGCCAGCAGGCAGTGGGTCCATGGAATAGGGACAGCTCTGCTGGCACCCACCAAGGACCCTCACCCAGCCCGTGCCACCAGCAGCCTCCCTATCCCAGCCTGTCCAGGGGAGGAACTTCCAACCCGGGAGCCACCCTGGCCCTTTTCCTTCTCCCCGCCCACATCCAGCCTGTCAGGAAATTCTGTCTCCGCTTTCACAGCTCAGACCCAGAGCCCGCTGCTGCTCCAGCTTCCCCGCCAGTCCCAGCCACCCTCATTCACCCTCCATTATGCAATGCATTATTTCTCAGTCTCCTTGCTTAACCTCTGCTTATTCTCAGGAAGGGGATTCCCACAATGGCTTGCTCTCTCTTTCAGAATAACAGGCGGCTCCCTAGGCCCCATCTCTCTGTGCTCACCTCCCTCTTCCTAGAAGGGTCCTCCTGGAAGCACATCTCTCCTCGGCTCCGCTGCTCAGCTGCAGCTTCTGGTGAGGCCCACTCTGGCACTTCATTTCAAATTGCAACTCTCCCTGGCACCTCCGCCGGTTTTATTGTCACTGTTCACACCCTACACTGTGCTCCTATTTCCTGCTTCTTATCTGTTTCTCTTGCTAGAAGGCAAATTCCACAAAGGAAGGGTTTTGATTCTCTTCAGTTCACAAGTGTGCCCAGCACCTAGTAGACAACACACAGGCAGTGAACAAACACATCAGTGTAAGTTCAGTAAGTGAATTCTTATGGAAACAAGCTGTGGAATTAGAAGCAAAAGGTTTGGGGTCCCATCCTGAGTCCACCACTCATGCAAACGCTCCGTGATTCGGTCTCTTACCCCTCAAGTGGGGATGCTACCAGCTTGAATGATGGTGGCAATGTGCCTGCCATGGTTACTCGAAATGAAAATCCACTTCCAGATTAGGTCTGTTGCATCCATTAAGTAGCTACCTGGGCTGGGAAGATAGCCAGAAGTGGAAACCTTTATAAATAGTGGGTTACAGGAAAAGTAAAGAACTTTGCTCAGTAACCTCAGCACAGTCAACCCCCAAGGAGGGAAAGAGGAGCCCCCCCCACCACCTGTATGTCATTCAGCTTCTTTCCCAGCAGCTCCGCGAGCCAGCTTCGTCTCCACATGCACAGGAGCGCGCGGGCTCGGGGTAATTACATGGCTTGTTTGAGAAGCCAGTCTGGAGCCAAATTCTTCTTTTCCCCCTCAAATGCCCGGCCTGCTCTCCTACGCCGCAGCAACCCTCAACTGCAAAACATACAAATGAAATATTCAGATCACGACTTCTGATATCATTACTCTTCACTTCCTCGCTTTTTTTGTGACCTTCTATTAATAGACCATACTTAGGGGACTCAGAGGCACAGGCCACCACTTACTAGAATTTAAAATAATTATTAAAAATATTTATTGGACTCAGCTTTCTACCTTTTATTGAGAAATTCTAATTACATGACTTCTTTGTGCGCATTATTCAATTTGCACATCAAAACCTGACATTTCTGTTAAATTCTGGTTTTGTCACATGATTTTTTCCACCTAGTATATAATAATGCCATCATATTGAGAATTATAAAAGTTCAGAACGATCCCTAACTCCCCTGAAACCTGTCATTATACTTAAATTTCCAACCGACTTTCTAGAATATTCTACTTTTCTTCCTTTGTTTTATGCAAATTCCAGGTGGTGAGGACTCTTCATTTCCTTGGCAGGGCCTCTTTGGTAGCTTTTCCTGGAAACTCGGAGAAGGAGCTGGCTCTCAGCGTCACTAAGATGGCTCTGCTGGGCTCTCTCTGGCGGGTGCGGGGTCTGCATGCACACACGCTACAGCACAGGCTGCGTGACCACAAAACCCACCAGGAAAGACCCAGCAAAGGCACTGGGGTTGCCATGCATGTGTGAAAGGGAAAAGGGATGGAAACTTTTTCGCGTCTGTCCCCTGGCGAGCACTTGCTTCCCGAGGACTCCGATTCATTCTTCATAAAAAGCGTGCATCACAAAGATAACTCCAGCTGCATGGAAGGTGCCAAGATGTGATGGAAATTAGGAGGAGGTAATTGCTCGCCTGCGCTCTCTCTGTGATAAGCTTCCATGAGAGAAGACAGGAATATTTAAGAGCCTGAAGTTACCATGTGATGCCTGTACAATGAGGCCAGCGTGGCTTGCTGGAGCCCCAGAGAACTTCTTTGATGATGACATTGCCCTCAATGTTCCCGGTTCTCTTTTTCCTTTTCTTTTAAAAAATAACTCCTCCCGTCTCCCCAGGGCCTTCACCAGTACATCTGGGAGGTTATTTGGAGGAGGGAGAGCTTTGGATCAGGATGATGAATATCGAGGACTTAGCTCTGTGCCAGGCACCCAGCGGCACCCTGGACCCGAGAGCCGCCTCCCAGGTGGACATTTGTCAGGAGCCTGAGCTGCCCCCAGGGGCACCTGCCCACCCATTCCCATGAGAGCCACCTCTCCACACGAATGGGGACCAGCCACCCTGGCCTCTGAGCTGTGCTGTCTGGCAGCTGCCAGGCTGGTTCACAGGCTGTGGGGTGTGATGGGTGATGAGGTTCACCCCCCGACATTCTCAGCTGCAGGAATTTGAGAAAAGTGCAGAAGCAGGAAGCCACACTCACTTTCCCTCGTCCTCTCCTGACTTAGATCATAACAGCCAGGCAGGAGTCTCTGGCCGTCCTGGGAAGCTGGTCTAGGAGCCCCGCCCGTGAGAAGTGGCCACCCCGTGGGGTGGAGTGGAGCTTCCTTAGCTCAGGAGCTGAAGGGCCACACAGGCCTGCCAGGTCCCCCCGCTTTGCTGCCAGTAGATCACGCCGCTTCATTCTGTTCTTTCCCTCCACCGTCCCGTTTTCACCAAACCTCCTATGAAACACGCTCAGGCTCACCTGTTTCTTTGGGTTGGCATTTCCTTATGAAGACTCCTGTGTCACATAAAACTTAGATTAAGTAAAACGTGCACTTTCCTCTTGTCCATCCGTCTTTTGTGATAGAAGCTTCAGCCGTGAACCAAGGGTGGATGAGGAACGACGTCTTTCCCCTGCTGAACGATTCTGCTGGAAGCTTTACATCCTTTCCTTCTTCCCCTGCGGCTGCTCCTCTTGGGACCCTTTCCTTGTTCACTCTCCCTCCCTTCCCAGCCTGAACGTGACAATGGAGACTGCCTTGGGATGGCTTGGAGGGCCTCCACTGACCTTCCCTTCTACGCCTCTCTTGCTCTTCCTGCTGTCCCCATCCCTGTGGGTCTGCATCCTGCAGAGGTACACACAGTTCCTGTGGGACAGCAGAAAAAGTATAAGCTATTCACAGGCTGCTGGGCAGATGCCAAACGCTCTCCTGCGTCATCTATTCCTGGACCTGGGCTACAGAAACATGCCAAGAAAAAGGTATAGAAGTTATTACCCTGAAAGGAAAGAATCATCAAAACAAAATTCAACAGGTGTCACCCAAGGATGTTGGCCTGGGAGGGGACTCCCTGGATGCAGCGCCGTGCTTTGGGGTGCCTGCAGCTGTGGGGTGTGCCTGGGCCCTTCATGGGTCCAGGGCAGCCTAGGGCAGGTGTGGATGGGATGGGAGCCTGTGGGGTTGGGGTCGCAGTGGAGCGGGAATCCTGTCTTGGCCCTGGGATCTTCCTGCAGTGGTTCAGGTAACATTTTTCTAGGCTGCAGGAAGATTTCCAGGAGCTTTCTAGAGATGGCTGCAGCCCTGTTTGCGTCCTTGGTGAATACGTAGATGTTTCACGATTATTGGTCGTTTCTGAATCCAGGAGCTCGACGCGGAGTCCTGCTGGCGCTCCTGCTGCCTCGCTGAGCTGACTGCGAGTGTCCAGCAGCCCTGGACCAGCCCAGATGTAGCCTCTTACCTGGAGGGTATTCATGAAGCAGGCTAGTGTCAAGCAACTCTACCCTATGGATTCTGTTTCAGATAAAACATGCTCATTTGGTCAAGGCCAACACAGGCACCCCCATCTTGCTTTGTCTGGATGTAAACAGCTGAGGCTTGACCCTGCCCTGTCAAGAGGTGCACCTGGCTGCAGAGGCTCAGCCTCCCCTCTGAGCATTGTTGGGGTGTCTACCACCCCCCCATCACACGCTAAGCTCTTTCCTTCTTGCCATCGGGCATCACGACAGCATATTTAGCAAAATGCCACAGCTGTCATATGTGTGGTTCTCCAGCTGCTGCTTCTGAGCCAGCTTCCCCGGCCTCGGATAGACCAGATTTTGCTCATCACGCTGTCTCTTCAGTGACTGATTATGTGGGAATTTGGGAAGTGCCGACTTTCCCTGGATGTTCTTGGTTCTTGATGTGATACTCCTCTCAGCAAATCCTACCTTCCTTTCCCTTTGCAATGTTCGAGACCATTTTCTACTTGAAAATAAAGTGACCTTAAGGCACCGTGTTCGTTCCAGTTTCAGAGAATTGCCTTGCTCCTTTCTTCCTACGAGAGAAAAGCACGAAGCCCCTTTCCCTGCTGCCGACTTTCCCGTCTGCCCCTGGTGCCAGGCCGCCTGCGTCTTCACAGGAAACTTCGCCGACGAGGAGCTGTGTAAGATGTCTGCCTGATGTACGGTCACTTTCTGCAGACTTAGAGCATGAAATAACCAGGACAACATGTCAGCCAGGTCATACCCTTCGGTTGACTATAGTTTTGTCTGGGAGTGAAATTTTAAACTGCCAAGCAACTTCTGTGTTGTGTTGTAATCATTTAGAGCCTTCCCATTTTTATAAGACTTTTGACTTATCTGTTTCTCGCTTAAATGCTTTCTTCTTCAGTTATGCCTTTCCCGGATGGATGTGTAGGCTGTGCTATGTCTTGAGAGGCACAGGGAATCCAGTCACTGAGGCGTGCTCACTGTGGCTTCAACCACGGGCATCGATTTCTCCCCTAAAACCCTCGAGGAGACACTTGGGGGCTGTTCTCCTGGCTTCCTCAGCTGCACGTTCACACCTGTGTCTGGGCCTCATGGCCTCCCTCACCGGGCCGCATAGGAAGGTCAGGTGCAGGGAAGCTTCTGTGGGCGGTAGGGGCTGGGGGTGTCTTGTGCGCTGCTTCCTCTCCCTCCTTTTTTCTTTCTTTCTCTTTTTTTCCTTTTTCTTTTTTTTTTTGTTATTGTTTTAAATCATGGAGGAAGAATGATCCCCAGAATCTCACCCCGCTGGACTTACCCTTGGTCTCATTGGCCAGAGCCGGCCACGTGACTACCCTACTGGCCATGGAAATTGAGGCAGCAAATATCTGGGTTTTCAGGCTACGGTGGGAACAGCTGTTGGGAACGGCACCCAGGTCTCAATCGTGGACTGAAGTAAAGCCAGCTGCAGGTCCTCATCCTGCCGCCCCGTTCCTGCAATGAACCGCAGCCCCTCTCACCAACAGGGGGCTCCTTCCCCACCTTTGGAGGCCGGGCAGCCTCTGTCTTGCTTTGGCCAGTAGGATGGGGGCCTGGCCCAGCCGACGCTCAAGACGCCCTGAGCTCTTGCAGTTCCCACAAAGCCCTGTACTGTCACGAGCTGAGAGTCTCTGCGGGGCCCACCTGTCATGGGAGGGGGCTTGGCAAAGCTCAGCGAAGCCACCCCGCCGACTGGCTGAGCAGATACATTCATTCTCCTCCGCCCCAGCTCAGATCGCAGCCCTGCCCCAACACCACCTCGACGGTGAGCAGGCACCGGTGGTGGTGGTTACATGCACAGAGGTTTGTGGTTATTTCTTGTGGTTACCACTGTGGCCGTAGATAACTGATAATGGAAATAATAGAGGGATAAAGATGTGTAAATACAGAAAATCACTCTGAAGTCTACCCTGCGGAGAAAACTATTATTAACACTTGGCAGGGGTGCCTTTATTTTTCTATATACTCCTTTTTCAAGTGTAGACATTATACGGTATGTAATTTTTTTCATTGAAGGGTATAAGTTTGTTGTTCATTTTAATGAACACTGTTCTTAAATATCAGCATAATAACATGTAAATATTGGGTTATTTGTATAGTTCAAAATTTGTATAAGCATTCCAATTTTGGATATTTGAATTTTTAAAATATTAATGCAATGAACATATCAATACATAATATTTTTGCTCATATGCACTTTACTTCTTTCCTTAAGATGTATTCTTAGAGATGGAGGTCCTGGGCCAAAGGCAGGTGGCAGCCTCCCTGCCCTGTACCCATCCAGCTGCTTTCTAGGAAGCTGGGGCCGGGTCCTGTGCCCACATCCCACGGATGCAGAGTTCTGTTTCACGCATCATCAGCAGCACAAAGCTTCCTCATTTGAAATGCTTCCTCTGTGCTTCTAGAAGAAAGGTGTTTTCATTTTAACTCCAGTTGCATGGTGTTCTCCTCCTGGGGTGCATGTCTGTCTCTGCCAACCACAGGCACCAGCATGGGGGGCTTGTGTGGCCCAATTCTGGCACTGATATTTGTGAGGACCTGTGTGGACAGGGCCTGAACAAGGTTTGCTAGTCCCTAAGGAAACAGCCCGAGAAGACACATCTCTTCCTCTTCCACTGGCCATGGTTAGATCTGAATGTGACGGTGGGACCGTCGCAGCCTCTCTCAACCCAGAGGCCTGGCTGCCTGAGATGCGCAGAACCTCTTAACTAACCAACACTGAGCTTGCCCTGCCCAGATCTGCACCTCCGTTGTTTAAGGATATACACTTGGTGTAGCTCGAGCCGTCAGGCGTGTGCGTGTTCTCTGTGGCTGGCGCCTCCCAGGCGCCGTCCTGTAGCCTGGCCCTCCTCCTCGGCAGCTGGGGGCTTCTCTCCAGTGTTGTGTGACAGCCTTTTGAAAAGTGGAACCAGTAAACTCAGACACCTGGAAGCTGCAAAGTGTGCATGCCTCTTAATAAAAGATTTTTTAGTATGCTTGTAATTACAAATTTGTTTGCAATTAATATTAAATAAAGAAATAACAAAGAAGAAAAAGTAGATTCCTGGTTTGGTCCTTCCTCCACCAGCTCTAGTTCAGGGGCTCTGAGGATGCTGTGGTCAGAGAGGCCTGCCAAACACCCCTCTCAAGACCTTTCTTCTGTGTTTGGGTAGTGGAGACACAAAATAAACAGGGCTTTCCCTGTGAGGGAGAGAAATAAAGGGGATTCAGAGAAGGCCACTCTGATTAGGAGACATTGGACCTATCACATGAAGAGAGAGTAGGAGTTCACTCTTCAGGAAGCTTCTGGAAGCTTCTGGAAGCTTCCTGAAGACTCTCATCAAGACCAGTGAAAAAGTATTTCAAGCTGTCTTGGTGTTGTGCATTTGGCGGTAAAACCAGGAGCTTGGAGTATAGTGGTTTGAAGCAATAGGACCTGCGACAGCTGCCAGAGGAGGGTGGGCCTCAGGCTGACCCTGGGCAGGGGCTCTGTGCTGACCCTGGGGTCTGCTGGGGCTGCTGTGCTATGTCTTCCCCTGCTGGCTGAACCTTCGTCCAGGGGCCTGGCAGTGGCCAGAGGAAAACTAGCCAACCACGTTCAGATGCGTTCCTGGAGCTGGGGGGAATCTCTCCGGAGCTGGGAGGAGTCTCTCTGGAGCTGGGAGGAGTCTCTCTGGAACTGGGAGGAGTCTCCAGAGCTGGGAGGAGTCTCTCCAGAACTGGGAGGAGTCTCTCTGGAATGAGGAGGAGTCTCTCCGGAACTGGGAGGAGTCTTTCCGGAACTGGGAGGAGTCTCCCTGGAACCCCCTCCCCTCCCAGGGCTGAGTCTGTGTCTGGGCTGGGAGCTGGGGCTGCCTTCCAGGGGCCGGCTCCCTCCACTGAGAAAGGCTCAGCCTTCCCTGGGCATTTGGGCTGTGTGGGAGATGGAGACATCTGCCTGAGACAGTCTTAGGAGGGAGGAATCGCATGGGTGGGGGCAGCTACCAATAGCGTGGAACACTCGGGGCCTGAGGCTGGAGGGACCTGGCTTGCTTAGAAATAGAGGAGGCTGGTGTAGCTGGGACACGGGCCTGGGAGAGTGGCAGGCATGGGGCCTCCTGAAATGTCTTCATGGGACATGACATGGGAGGCAGTGAGGCCAGGAGCTGTGGGTCAGCCCTCCACAGGCCAAGTGTGTCCAAGCCCAGTTCCTCAACAGCTAAGCCTAGGCTGTCAGGAGCTGAGCTCTGCCCTGAACCATGCCCATCTTCCTCATTGGCCACATATGCCCTGTGGAGTGGTTCCATGACTACACACACACTGTGGAGTGGGTCCATGGCCACACACACACCATGCAGTGATGACCCGTACTCACCGTGGAGTGGGTCCATGGCCACACACACACCATGCAGTGATGACCTGTACTCACTGTGGAGTGGGTCCATGGCTGCACACACACCATGCAGTGATGACCTGTACTCACCGTGGAGTGGGTCCATGGCCGCACACACACCATGCAGTGAATGCAGTGATCACCCGTACTCACCGTGGAGTGGGTCCATGGCCGCACACCCATTGTGGGGTCCAGCAGGCAACAGAAGGAAGCAGTGAGGCTCTTATTCTTTGTGCAGTCATGAGTCGCTTAGCAACGTTTCAGTCCATGATGGATGGCACAGACAACGGTGGGCCTCTGAGATGATCATGGAGCTGAAAGACTTCTACTGCCTCGTGAAGTCATCACACAACACATTTCTCACATGTCTGCGGTGATGCTGGCATAAGCAGACCTACTGCGTTACCAGTCGTATAAACGTATAGCTTGTACAGTTGTGCATAGCAGCACATTGCAGTTGATAATGATGATGTGTACTCTACTATACATTTCATTGTTATCTTAGAGTGTACTCCTCCTACTAATTAGAAAACAAGTTAATTGTAAAGCAGCTGCAGGCAGGTCCTGTGGGAGGTGTCCAGAAGAAGGCCTTGTCGTGACAGGAGGTGATGGCTCCGTGCGTGTCTTTGCCTCTGCAGACCTTCCAGTGGCACCAGATGTGGAGGGGAAGACAGTGACACCGAGGACCCTGACCCCGTGTGGGCCTAGGCCACTGTGTGTTTGCGTCTTTGTTTTTAACAAAATCATTTTAAAAGTTAAAAAAAATTAAAAAGTAGAAAAAAACTTATAGAATGAGAATATAAAGAAAGAAATAATTTTGTACAGCTGTATAATGTGTTTTAAGCCAAGTGTTATCAAAGAGTCAAGAAGCTAAAAAAATTTAAGTTTATAACATAAAAAAGTTACAGTAATCTAAGGTTAATCTATTAATTCAGAAAGCAAACATTTTGCATAAATTTAATATATCCTAATTGTACAGTGTTTATAAAGCCTGCAGTAGTTCTGGTCACGACCTGGGCCTTCATATTCATGCTCCACACACTCACTCACTCACCCAGAGCAACTTCCCGTTCTACAAGCCCCATTCATTGTAAGTGCCCTAAACAGGTGCAGCACTTTTAATCTTTGGTACTGTATTTTTATTGTCCCTTTCTTATGTTTAGATACACAAACACTTACCATTGTGTTACAGTTGCCCGCAGTATTCCACACAGTCACATAGGGCACAGGTCTGCAGCCCTGGAGCAACAGGCTCCACCATGCAGCCCCGGTGTGTAGCAGGCTGCTCCACCCAGGTGTGCGTTGGTGCACTCTGATGAAATTGCCGAATGACGCATTTCTCAGAATGTATCCCCATCATCAGGCTCATTAGGTGACACCTGACTGTATTTCAGTATAAGTGTTTGTGTGTGAATTTTTAGCGTGTTACTCTTCTTCATGGTTGATTGTCGGCTCTGTGTTTAAAGCTTTAAATTTCAAAAGCCACATAATTGCTAAAACCATCGTTGTTCTTTTGTTGTTGTTGTTGTTGAGACAGGATCTCACTCTGTCGCCAAGGCAGTGGCGTGATCTCGGCTCACTCCACCTTCCAGGCTCAAGCAATTCTCCTGCCTCAGCCTTTCGAGTAGCTGGGATTACAGGTGTGCGCCACTACCACCTGGCTAATTTTTGTGTTTTTAGTAGAGATGGGGTTTCACCATTTGGCCAGGCTGGTCTTGAACTCCTGACCTCAAATGATCCACCCGCCTCGGCCTCCCAAAGTGCTGGGATTACAGGCGTGAGCCACGGTGCCTGGCCACCGTTGTTCTTTGTGATCTATGATAAATAGAAAGCAAATAAGTTAAACTTGTCAAGTACTATTTATTAAGTGCTTGACAAGTGTTTCCCAGGTATGGAAGACAGATCATTGGTATTTCGAGAAATCATTTCAGGTAATGCATGCAGAATAATTTGATTTTAATGGATATTAGGGGGGAAAAAAAGTACTATATTTTAAAAGAAAGTACTGCAGGCCCATGATTTGGTAATTAATTTTACTTACGAAAAATGCTACGCTGAGTTTTTAAGTTGAAAAGTGAGTCAACTTAAAAAAAGTATAAGGTAAATAACACTATATACGTTAAGAAAATACAGTTAAAAGTGTGATGATAGAAAACAATTACAAGTTTGAGAATTGGAGAGCGTGAATCAAACCTACTCTCTAACCGAAGAGCTTATCTTCCACATCATGCATCTTTTTTGGGGTCTTTTTCCTTTAGGGTACCATGTGGCATATCTTACTTTGGTATTTGTGAACGGACTATGTTCTCTGCCGTCACTATCTTTGTCATTTTACAAGATCACGCAGCTTAAAGTTACACGACTGCGTATGATTAAGCTTTTCAAATTAATTACCTGACATATTTGTGAAATATCACTCCATGAGACGTGGCGTGTGTGTAGGTTTTGGGAGAAAGGCTGCGGAAGGACATTTACTCTCCTCACGCTCCCGTGCTCCCCGTCTGGCCTTGCACTCATTTAATCTGGGGTTCCTGTTCCTGATCATTTCTTTAGTCAAATTTTTATTTTGTAGATTTTATAGGAACTGAGTATCATAAATAGATTTAGAAGTTTCCTTCCTTCCTTCCTTCCTTCCTTCCTTCCTTCCTTCCTTCCTTCCTTCCTTCCTTCCTTCCTT
>NW_012106474.1:3911932-3952928 GCF_000951045.1 Mandrillus leucophaeus
CTTCCTTCCTTCCTTCCTTCCTTCCTTCCTTCCTTCCTTCCTTCCTTCCTTCCTTTCTTCTTTCCTTTCCTTCCTTCCTTCTTCCTTCCCTCCCTCCCTCCCTCTCTCCTTCCTTCCTTTACTTCCTTACTTCCTTGCTTTTTTTGAGATGGAGTCTCGCTCTGTCACCCAGGCTGGAATGCAACGGTGCCATCTTGGCTCACTGCAACCTCCACCTCCCAGGTTCAAGTGATTCTCCTGTCTCAGCCTCCCGAGTAGCTGGGACCACAGGCCCTGCCACCACGGCCGGCTAATTTTTACGTGTAGAAGTCTCTTATAGCACTTATTTTAACCAGTCTCGGTGGACTTGGCCAACATTTCTATAGTGGGACTTTTGCATTTTTGAGCTAATCTTTGCTTCTTATCTCAGTTGGCTGAATGTATTTTGCAGTTCATTTTCCCAGGAAGGTGTATACTTTGTACGCTCTTGCATATTTGACATAATTCCTACTGCTTTTGATTAAGTTCTCTCTATTGACCAGCGGGCAAGAATGCGATGTTAAACACGCAAGCCTGTCTACACAGGGAGGAAGATTTGCCTGGGCTGGGCCCTGAGGACCCCATTTTCCCTCCTCCCTGGACCCTGCTGTTCATCAGGCTCTGGTGCCCAGCACTGCACGGTGGAAACCTGAGGCCATCTTCACCTGCATGTTTTGTGCGTGAGTCTTCTCCTGAGTGCTGACGGTATTTTGCCGAGTCGCTCCCTCACACTGACTCTGGGAGAGGTAAAGGCGAGGCGAGATGCATTTGCATTGCTCTCCACAGCTCCTTTTTTGGGAGCTCCTCGTCTCATTTCCACAGGGGACACACGGTCATCTACGGTGTGTTACTCATGCTCTACGATTCTCCAACTTTAGTCATTTTTTTCCATCCCCATAATTTCAGCCGTATTTTCTTACCACATACAGCATTACTTACCTGATACTTTTTTCTTAAGTTAACTCAACTTAAAAACTCAGTATAGCATTTTTTCTTAAGTAAAAATAACTACCAAATCACAGGCCTGCAGTACTTTCTTTTAAAATACAGTACTTTTTTTCCCCATAATCTCCTAATAGGCCTAGAAGATAACATTTCCGTGTACTAATGGTTCTGAAGGACATCTTAAAACAAAAGCGTGAGGGTTCAAGACCCTGACTGGCATTCTGTTCCCAATGACACAGGCTCCTGCAAGCTCCCCGGGGACGGCTCCTTGTCCAGAGTCCCCTCCACCGTGAGGTGTGGAGGAAGGTCTGTAGCTGACTCCAGTTTCCTCCAGTGGTTGTATGCTGGATTATATGGTTCTAGGACTGTGGGTAAATGGATTTTAGCCGTGAAAGGAAATAGGTGGTGCTTTCAGCTACAAGAGACAGAAACTCTGACTCAAGTTGGTTTTAAAAGAAAAGAGGAAATGTCTTACTTCACAGACCAGGAAGCAGGAAGCACAGGGCGGGCGTCACTGTGGGAGGGCGATGAGCCAGGGCTTAGCCGTGGCATCAGGCTGGGCTCCTGTCACCGCCCTTGCTGTCCCAGGGTCAGCTTTGGCCCCAGGCTGGCTTCTGCAGTCAGAGATGAGAAGAGGCTTTGGGTGGAGTCAGAGACAGGACTCAGCCCCAGCCACGGGGAACCTGAGTCCTTCTCTCTAGCCCCACTGGGCTGATGTGAGCCCCGTCCTCACCTGGGACCCAGCAGTTTCCTCAGAGGAGGCACCATGAGGCGCTGAGAGCTGCACGGCTGTGGCCCTTCCAGAGCGTGTTAGAACCGCAGCCCCAGCGCCGCAGAGCTCAGGGTGGGCCCTGCAGTCTACGTGAAGCCGGGCCCCCAGGAGTTTCTGATGCACGCCAGGCTGGGGACCAGCCAGTCAGGCTAATCCAGCTGGCCTCCCTGCAGCTGGGGGAGGAAACCCCACAAGATGAGAGGGTGTGAGGATGGGTGGGAATTGGAACACAATCTTGGTCCTGTCAGCAGGAAGAAGTGGTCCCTGTGGCTGGAGCTGGGGGAGACGTCTCACATCCCCTCCGTCTGTGTTCTCATTGGGGAAGAAGAGAGCAAAGGACGGTGGAGGCTGGGGACCCGGCTCTACTCACAGGGCAAGTCTGGCAGAGGCCCCAGTGTGGGGCTTTTACGTCTAGGGCCGTAGAGCCCCCACTGCGGGGCCTTGCTTTCATTGCTGGATCTGGGAACCTCGACAGCAGCCAGGGTGGGGGCCCTCTGCAATCTCCCAGCTCCAGGCTTCGGGAAGAGTTGGTTCTGCAGAGCAGGCTCCACGTTGTATGGCCCTGCAGGCGGTCCAGTGCTTGGAGGGTGGACTGTGGCCTCGACTCTAGACCTGGTTGCTGCAGAGGGAGGGGCTGCAGGCACGGCGTCCAGGCCGGTGGGGACAGGTTCTGGAGGCCGCCCCGGGGTACTCAGCTGTGGGCATGCACAGCCTGCTCCTGCCCGTGTGGGGAATATTGCTGCCTGGCAGGGGACGTGTGGCCCTGTTGATGTCAGACCCTCTGACCACGGAGGGGTCTCCTCTCCCTGCCTGTTCTTGCTCCACACGCAGGCCATCGCAGTGGTTGAGTGACATAGATGGAGATGGGATGGGGACCACGCAGCCCCCACGTGCTGGGCTGCCCAGACTGCCCTCACAGTGTCGTGAGGGTCTCCGTGACGCTGCCCGGGTCTTCCCACAGGTGCTGTGACATCTCCTGGGACTCGCGTGTTTCTTCTAAAGGTGCCTCTCGCTTCTGCCTTGGGTCACTTAGTGGCTGATCCAGGCTGGAGCATCCCTGTCTGAGAGCTGATGTTTTTTTACTAGTCCTATTCCAGGCTGCCCACCAACCCATACCCTGGGGTCTGGTGGTTGAGTGTCTGGTACCCAGAAACAGACAGCCTGGGTTCAAACCTCAGCGGCGGTGTAGACTGACCATGTGACCCCTGCAAACCCTCTAATCGCCCTAATTCTGAAAGGAGGGGAAAATTGTAATTATCTTATGGTGTACGTGTTATGTTAAATAGTGACTGCAAAGTGCTTAGGAGGTGATAAGAACTCTACGTGGGTAACAATTTCTACCCTCCTGTGGTTCCCTGGGTAGGGGTGGGCACTGGCCGAGGAACTGCTTACAAGGGTCTGTGAGCACCGAGGCACCTGAGACCCCATTGCCCTGACCTGTAGGACGGACTCCGGTGGCAGAGGAACTGGAGGCTGGTAGTTTGGACACAGACCTGTTTACAACCTTCAAACCTCACTTTAAAGAAATTTCTGCCCTTGCATCTAGCTCATTGCTCAGGAAAGTAGAAAAGCAAAAAGTCTTTTCCTGCTGAAAATTAATGGCTCTCTTTAAAATATTAGAAGAACAGACAGAAGGAGATGGTGCACCATGATGGCAGGGGCAAGGCCACCGTCCTGAGTCTGCGGCTCAGAACAAATGCTCCGTGTGCAGCCAGATGGTGTGATTGAAAGGAGGAGAGTGGCCAGCAGTTCCAGAGTGGCCGCCTGGAGACAGCCCTCAGAGGTGCAGCCAACATTCACGGACCCACGGCACTGACTCACCATCACCAAGAGAGTATTCTGTGATTCATTCATGAAACAAAGGTTTTTATGGGATGTGAATGTTGTGTAAGGATTGTGAAGGGTGTAAAGAAGTTATTTAGATTATCTCAGTGTTTTCTGTCAGTATAAATCACGTGTACACAAATCTTATAATA
This sequence comes from Mandrillus leucophaeus, assembly GCF_000951045.1. Classification (NCBI taxonomy): domain Eukaryota; kingdom Metazoa; phylum Chordata; class Mammalia; order Primates; family Cercopithecidae; genus Mandrillus; species Mandrillus leucophaeus. The sequence continues at coordinate 3,915,644 of NW_012106474.1, forward strand.
AATGAAACTGGTTTTGCATTTCTGAGGGCTTTGTTTGAATAAGAATACCTTTTAGTATAGGTTAAAAAGTAATTCTTTGCCAAAACAAAAAGAATCCTTTGCCAAATGTGTCTTTCACAGACCATACTCCTCCCCCGACAAATAAAAGGCCCCCTCCCCAAAAAAAAAAAAAAAAGAAGAGGAAAAAAAGAGAGAAAAGAAGAACGTGGCCCTGTTGGATCGTGCAACAGCAATAATCCTGAAGATGAAGATTGTCAATAGAGAAACAGATCACATACAGCCGGAGGTGTCAGGATAAATCCCTTCTTATTACAAAGAACAATAGCAATTATAAAAACTCATATAAAGATAACTTTACATTAAAAAACTCTTTATTGCTTTTTTCCTGTCTGTAAAAGAAATACAGCCCAGTTAAAAATATCGAACAAAAAACTTAAACAGTGGAGAAAAGATCAGAAATTAAACACTTTCGTCATCCCCACTGCCCCTCGAGCCAGTGACTGCTAAACACCCTTCAGGTTTTGTTTCTCTCTGCCTGTTCTGAGGCAAAGGGGGCACATGAGTTCATTCCTGTAAGAACTGGATCATGCTCTACATATGGCTCTGGTACATTTTTTTTTTAACTGAATAATATGTCTCAGACTTCTTTGCACATCAATGCCTATTGATCTGTTTTATTCTTTTTAACGGCTGCCTTGCATGGCTCCACCGTGATTTATTTAACCAAATCCCTGTTGATTGATATTTGGGTTCTTTCCGATTTTTGCTATTACAAACCATGCTACAATAGAGATCTTTGTAAATCTTTGTGGACTTCGTGACGATTTCTTTGGATGGATCCTCAGGAGTGAAGCAGCTTGGTCATAGAGATGTGCGTGAGTGTGCACCTCCAGGTTCCACACCTGCCTTGCTCTGCCCTCCCCCATTAGAGGATGGGAAGGGGCGGGGGGAGTTGAGGTGGGCCTTTATAAGGAAGCAGAAAGCTTAGTCTTGGTCTATGGTTGCAACTTGTAGGAGGCCAAGGCTTTTACTCCCAACAGACCCGCCACACTACTAGAGAGGGGAGGGGGAGAATGAACTCATTAAACGAACCTCGTTCTGTATAACTGTGTGAAATACAGATTTTATTGTGAGTGGAAGGCCTTGCAAACAGAAGGATAGACTGTTTCTTTCATGTTTCAGCAGCGTTTCTCAAAGCATGGTCTTTAGACCATCTGAGTGAGAATCCCCAGGGCAGTGATTTCTCAGGTTCCCAGTCAGATCTGCCACTGCCGAGTCCATGCTGAGGCCCAGAAAGCTCCTTCCAGACAATGCCTCTGTGGGCAGCGATGGAAGACCACGGCGGTCTCCCTCGGCGAGTGGCGACTGCGTGTCTTTCTCGTGTTCTTCGTGTCTGTGGACTTCCCGCCACCATGCCATTCTGTTCCCTCCATTTGCCATGATTGTCCTTGCTTTTTTTTAAATTAGTATTTAGTTTTTCGTCTTTGATTGAAATGATTGTGTTTTATTCCCTCTTTTCCTTCAGGGCCTGGAAGTTGTATCTATTATTTTAGTGCTTACTCAAAAAATTTTAGCCTATTCCACATAATAAGGCCTAAAAAACCAATCTCCGTACCCTCCTCTGACGAACAGGTGGACCTCGGAACACTTTAGTGTCTACAGCCTTGGCTGACCTTCTTTGTTACTGAGCTGGTATTGTAGTTTCAGGGTGTTATTAAGCCCTTAGAGTCTTCATGGCCGCCATTGTTGTATTTGTTATTATTATTATTATTGATTTTTTTATCATCAATGTTCACATTTACCAATACTTTTGTATATTGCATTACTCAGCATTCCTAGTGAATCCCATTTTTCTTTCTGGTTTTCATTTGCTTCTTACTCGGGAAACTCATCCATAGTTGTCATTTCAGCAGAGCTCCACAAGTGGTAAGTTCTTCTAGTCATTGTCTAAAAATGTCTTTCTCTCTCTCCCTATTAAACAGTAGTTTAGCTCAACATAGTTTGTGGAAATCTGGTGTCAGTCCAATTGACAGAAAAATTATTGCCTTTTGGTTTGCTAGTAATATGTCTTTCTCTCTCTCTCTCTTTTTTTTTTTTTTTGACTGAGTTTTGCTGTTGTTGCCGAGGCTGGAGTGCAGTGTGTGACCTTGGCTCACTGCAACCTCTGTCTCCTGGGTTCAAGAGATTCTCCTGCCTCAGTCTCCGGAGTAGCTGGGATTAAAGGCACCTGGCACCATGCCCAGCTAATTTTTTATTTTTAGTAGAGACAGGGCTTCACCATGTTGGCCAGGCTAGTCTTGAACTCTTGACCTCAGGTGATCCACCCACCTCGGCCTCCCAAAGTTTTGGGATTACAGAGTGAGCCACTGTGCCCAGTCTCTGGTTGTTTTAAAGGTTTTTCTTTTGTCTTTGATGCTATTCAGTTTTTCCTTGATATGTCCAGGTATAATTCTATTTTAATGGATCTCGATTGGTATTTCATGACTTCCTTCAATCTGAGATCCATGGCTTTCTTTAATTTGGGGACATTCTCAGCCACTAATACTGAATTAATTTCTTCTCTCTCATCTTCCAACTTTCTATGGGATGCATGATATACATTGGACCCTCTCATCTTACCTTCCATATCTCTCGGTCTTTCATTTTTATTTTCTCATTTACCTCTGTGCTACATTCTTACTAATCTTTTCTGTCTGTCTTCCAGTTCACTGAGCTGCTGGTCTAATCTGCTGTTTAATACTTTCCTTGAGTCTCTAGGTGCCTTGACTATATTCTGTATTTCCAGACATTCTAGTTATTCTTTGTTAAACAAGAGCACTAGAATTTTTCTTAGGTGCCATCAATCAGATCTGGGAGCATGAGTCATGGAGATGGCCAACTCTTCTGGGCAGGGGCTGGATCTATCCAAAAATGATTGCAAAGCAGAGGATGGAAGAAGGATGTTTTCTCAAGGAAAAATGTAAATCTGAAGAATTATCTTTAGGGGCTCTTCTCCAACCCAGTGACACGTTTAAGTTCCTGGTTGCAATTCCCTTGGATTAAGAGAAAAGTCATGTGCAGTTTATGGTGTTAATTTTTTCCTCTATATAGGGTAAAAGTTAAAGTTGATGTAACCAATTGATCTACCACAATTAGGACTTAAAGAACAACAGCAACAAATATATCTACATCTCAATGAACAGTCCAAGGTAATGTTCTAGAATTTCAGGTAGCTCCGCTCCCAGAAGTCATTAAAATAACCTGGATGATGGCGGCTCCATCACCTTCAACACGTGGCTTCCGATGGGAAGGCCAGAGTCTTCCTCTTTAGGAAGTGAGCAGCGGTTGTACCACTTCCCTCATGTTTCCCTGTGAGCACTGGGTCCCATGATCTCCTGTAGCTGCAAGGGGGTTGGGAAATGCACCCTAGTTCTGTAGCCCGGTCCTCTCCCGGGCTCTGTTCCCATGATAGAAGAAGATAATGGTTTGGTAGCAATGTCAATCACTTCTAAAATAGAATTCCTTTTACAGCCTTTGGTCTTTTAGAAAAGTCTGATAGGTTTTAGAATTTTCTCCTCAGTCCTGACTCCCTCTGAGATTCTGGCCTTGTAAAGCCCTCTGACCCTGACTGCGTCAAGGAAGAAAAAGAAAAGGAAGGGAAGGGAACTCTGAGTTTATTTTGAGACAGAGTCTCACACTGTCTCCCAGGCTGGAGTGCAGTGGCATGATCTCCGTTCACTGCAATCTCCGCCTCCCAGGTTCAAGCAATTTTCCTCCCTCAGCCTCCCCAGTAGGGATTACAGGTGTCCGCCACCATGCCTGGTTAATTGTTCGTATTTTTAGTAGAGATGGGGTTTCACTATGCTGGCCAGGCTGGTCTTGAACTCTTGACCTCATGATCCACCCGCCTCAGCCTCCCAAAGTGCTGGCATTACATGGTTAAGCCACGGCGCCCGGCCTATTTTAAAATATTTTTTTAGAACAGGGTCTCTAGGGTCTTGCTCTGTCACGCAGGCTAGAGTACAGTGGCACGATCATAGCTAACTGCAGTCTCAGACTCCTGGGCTCAAGCTATCCTTTCTCCTTAGCCTCCTGAATAGCTGAAACTACAGGCATCTGCCACCGTGCCTAGCTAATTCATTTTAAAATTATTATTTTAGAGACGAGGTCTTGCCGTGTTGCCCAGACTAGTCTTGAACTACTGTCCTCAAGCGACCCTCCTCCCAAAGTGATGGGATTACAGGCATGAGTTACTGCACCCAGCCTGAACTAATAAATATTAAAGAGAGAGAGAGAGAGAGAAGGGAAGAGGAAGAAAAAAAGTAGGAGTTCTTTGTTTTCACTTGTTTTATTTGACTACATTATTCAAATTAAGAAGATGTTTTAAAAGGGTTCATGAGTGCTATAATACCCAAGTTTTTGTGTATTCGATCAGGTCACTTTGTTGCATTTTCATGTAAATGACGTGCAGATGGCCTGTGTGATTTGAGATCTGGTTCCCCCTTTCCACTCGTTTCTTTGTCTTAGGCAATTGTGATTACCGAGGATAAGTCTGAAACTAGTTTAATTTTCCCTTCTGTAGTATTTTGTCTGTTATGCTTTGACGTTTGTATTATTTAAAAATATCTCTTCTTTCCCACACTACTTTTAATTGCTGTGTTTCTCATGTCCTACTGATACCCTCTATTCTCCTCCCTCCCTCCCTTTCCTTCTCTTTCTCTTCCCACTTCTTGCTCCCTCCCTCTCTCCGTCCCCACCCGCCTCTGTTTCTGATCAGGAACATTCTACACGTTCCTTGCTGGGTTGGATCCATCTTTGAACGGGGAGATTCTACTCTGGCCTGTCTTTTCCTAGGAATGTTTTCACTGCTGGATTCTTCATGACTGCCTTTTGTTTACCTGGGTCAGATTTGAATTGTCCTCTTAGATCAAGGCCGGTGGAGTGCATATTCATAATTTCTAATCTGTGTTTTTAAGCCAACTCTTGCTGGGAGTTGTTGTAGCAGGCAGAAGCTACAATTCCTGCAGAGTCCTTAAGCCTCTGGATTCCTTTGTCACAGGAGGTGTGCGCTAGAGGAACTCCTAGGTCTGCCGTTTGGACATCTGGGTCACGCGGGGCCCCTGGCTCACACTGCTATTGGGTGGAGGATCTCCTAGGTCTGCCGTTTGGACATCTGGGTCACGCGGGGCCCCTGGCTCACACTGCTATTGGGTAAGTTAGTGTTCAGCGTTCCTGCTCTGTTCACTGTGGTCAGCTTCTGCAAATGGACTCTCAGGCCATGCACCCACTGCCTGAGAAGGATCAGGACAACAGTATCTCAAGAAAGATTTACAGACTTAAGGCAGGCAGTTCAGCGATCAGACGTTGGAAGGCCATTTCAAGGATGTAACACAGCTTAGAAAACAAACCAACCCAGAGAAACAGGAAGGTGATATGAATAAGGTCCTCTCTCTGTACCTAAGTTTTATATTTGGAATATTTCAACATTATTTTCTTTAGAGTGATAAAAACATGAATTAATCCTATCAAGATTATTTCAGACCAAGTGTGGTATTTTAAATTTGAGCTTTGGCCCTTAGAGATATTGACAGTAAATGCCAAGAAAGTGAAGATGCTTCAATCCGGTGCTTTATTTAAACCAGGAGCCAAGCTTAGAGCTCACAGCAGTTTCGACCAGCACATCATGACAGTGCAAACGACACCAGGTTATTTCAGGTCCCTAAATCAATTCCCCGGATGGTGCAGATGGCACATTGTTATTACAGACTGCCACACAACAGGGGGAAGGTCCTGGCACTCTCATTCAGTTGAGAGTGTGCATGTGGATGAGAGAGAGAGGAACTCTCAGAGGCTGGGAGCAAATTCTGACCTAGAGCAGGTCAACCATTTATCATCTAACAAGACCAGTGGAGAGGCATGGGGAGGGGGTGAGTAGGAATGCAGAGAACCCAGGAGGCATCACACATCCATGAATGCTGAATAACTGAGACGGGTCTCAGTGAATTTAGGAAGTTTATTTTGCCACAGTTAAGGACGTGCACCCGTAACACAGTCTCAGGAGGTCCTGACCACATATGCTCAGGGAGGTCCTAGCACAGCTTGGTTTTATACACTTTAGGGAGACGAGACATCAATCAATACATGCAAGATGAGCATTGGTTTGGTCCGGAAAGGTGGGACAACCGGAAGTAAAGGTGGGAAGACTGGAAGTGGGGAGGCGGCTTCCAGGTCACGGGTAGATAAGAGACAAATGGTTGCATTGTTTTGAGTTTCTGATTAACCTCTCCAGAGGAGGCAGTCAGATCTGCATTTATCTCAGTGAGCAGAGGGGTGACTTTGTTTTGTCGTCGTCGTTGTTGTTTGAGACAGAGTCTTGCTCTGTCACCCAGGCTGGAGTGCAGTGGTGCGATCTCGGCTCACTGCAACCTCCACCTCCCGGGTTCAAGCGATTCTCCTGCCTCAGCCTCCTGAGTAGCTGGGACTACAGGTGCCCACCACCACACCCGGCTAATTTTTTGCGTTTTTAGTAGAGATGGGGTTTCACCATGTTGTTCAGGCTGGTTTCAAACTCCTGACCTCAGGTGATTTGCCTGCATTGGGCTCCCAAAGTGCTGGGATTGCAGGTGCGAGCCACCGTGCCCAGCTGCAGAGGGATGACTTTGAAAAAAATGGGAGGCAGTTTTGCCCTAAGCAGTTCTCAGCGTGGCTTTTTCCTTTAGCTTAGTGATTTGGTGTCTTGTCAGACATCTCTATTTCCTCTCTGCTAAACCAAATGTCACAAGAGTTCATTTAAACTCAGAACAAAATATCATCTTCAAAAACACAGAAAGTGATTTCTCATTTAAAGCTTCTTCTTTCACTGTGGACCCAGAAAGTCTGATATTAAGTGATCAACGAAAGTCAAGCTGCAAAGCATTCTCAGTTGACGACAGCAGCAATGAAGTCCACAGACAACCCCAGTCAACTGCAACCCCGAAACTCTTGAGCCAAATGGCAGGCTCGTCATTCCACTTCTGGGGAGGAAACCCCCCTGTCTGATACTGACTTTTCCCATGTTCTGGCCTGTGGGGTCAGGAGGTGGGCCACGCACTAGTGCACAGAGCCGGGAGGTGCTCAGCGTGAAGCTTTGTCTCCTCCCTCAGGGGCAATGGGGACTGTGCCAGGTCTTGGGTGACCCCCTCGAAAAGCATGACCAGGGGAACCATTCCTTCTTTCCTGTGCCCAATGCACAGAAGCTCAGAAGCCAGCACTGCCTTCCTTTGGTGATGTGGGGGATTCCCTGTTCTTAGATATTGAGGGAGCCCTGGACGGTTGCTCCTAGAAACTACTGGCTGGAGCCCATGGGATTCTGCTTAGTCCTGCTGCCTCCCCTGGCCGCGGGGTGCTGAGTGGGCACTCGTGCTGGATCTGGCCCCAGCAGCAGGGTCTCCCTGGGACTGAGTGGAGCTCTGAAGTAGAGATGTGGCCTTATTATCTGTAAAACTCTCAACCCATGAGTTACAGGGCAAGGACTGTGTCCTCACTTTGCGTCACAATGACTCCATGCTGCCTCCACTAAGAGCTGAGCTGCAGGCTGCCCCTGGCTCCCAGGTGAGGATGGTAGCATCCCCAGAGGAAGACCAGGCACCCCCTCTGATTCTGAGGCTGTTGGGGGTCTTTAAGGCTAAGGCTGTCCCTACAAAACGAGGGTTTCCGAGGGACCACTGGGCTAGTGCTGAACGGTTTTGGGAGATTCGCTCCACCATTCTGGATTCTGGTTAAGAGGAAGTCTCACCATCAGAGCCTGGATGAAGGGGAAAGGAAGCTTTCAAAGAAACACAAGCGAGAGGCAGGATGATTGAATGGGGGGTAAATACCCATCGTGGCAGCTCAGCGCCCATTAACTGACCGGAGACCAGTCAGCTAGAAAGCCATGCAGAGCAGGAAAGAAAAAAGCAGTTTAACTTTTCTGTTCTTTTTTCTTCTTCTTTTTTCTTTCTCTCTTTTTTTTTTTGTAAGATAGAGTCTCGTTCTGTCACCTAGGCTGGAGTGCAGTGGCACAGTTTCGGCTCACTGCAACCTCCGCCTCTCAGGTTCAAGTGATTCTCCTGCCTCAGCCTCCCAAGTAGCTGGGACTACAGGCGTGCACCACTACATCCAGCTAACTTTTGTATTTTTAGTAGAGACGGGGGTTTCACCATGTTGGCCAGGATGGTCTTGATCTGTTGACCTTGTGATCTGCCTACCTCGGCCTCCCAAAGTGCTGAGATTACAGGCATGAGCCACAGTGCCCGCCCTTAACTTTTCTTTTATAAGCCCCATTTGTCCTCATCTCATCCCTTCTAGGTAGCTAAATGACAAATATCTTCCAGCAAAAGGTGCAGGAATGTGCGAGCGAGAAGGTGCAGTGGGAGCTGACCGGCTCCTGGTTCTGACATCGTCCCGCTTTCCTGGTGCCCTGCAAGGAGGCCCATTGCTCCCCTGTGATGGCACTCACTCTGGGTGACAGTCATCAAGTCCAGACCCAGAGCTTCTGTTCTGATTGCAGGGTGCCTTCATTAACAGGGTCACATGGTCGGAGAATCCAAGCACCAACACGTGAAATGCGTTTAAGTTAATGAGCTTCGCCATAGCTGTGAGCAGTGTAAGCAGTGCCTCCAGGAGGATCCCCATGAAGCATCATCACCCATGCTCCACCCACAAATGACCTGGGGCAGGTGTAACCTGAAGGATCGTCACCCATACTCCATCCACAGATAACCTGGGGCAGGTGTCACCTGAAGGATCATCACTCACTCTCCATCCACAGATGACCCAAGGCAGGTGTAACCTGAAGGATCATCACCCACACTCCATCCACAGATAACCTGGAGCAGGTGTAACCTGAAGGATCGTCCCCCACACTCCACTCACAGATGACCCGGGGCAGGTGTAACCTGAAGGTCATCACCCACACTCCACCCACAGATGACCCGGGGCAGGTGTAATCTGAAGGATCATCACCCACTCTCCAGTCACAGATGGTCTAGGGCAGGTGTAACCTGAAGGATCGTCACCCACACTCCATCCACTGATGATCCGCGGCAGGTGTAACCTGAAGGGTCATCACCCACACTCCATCCACTGATGATCTGGGGCAGATGAACATGCTGCATGGCACCCTGGCCATGGGCACCATCCAGCCCTCTCTGTGGGAGAGAAGAGTGTTTTCCTGCAGCCAAATTCCAGGCACAAAGCTGGTGATTCCAGTGAGTAGAGCTGCTAGAGCCAGGGGTCCTACTCTCTTTTGACAGCAGTGTGTCTCCAATGAAGATGCTTACCTGCTGCCATATCAAGAAAGGGGAGACCAGTGCCAGTCATTATGCACACTGTAGGTGACCAACAGCTCAGATGTGCTGTCAACCCACGAAAACCCTCCCACTCAGATGCAAAGACACCTGTATTTGCACAGACACGGGGGGAAGAGACACAGGAGGGAGAGCAGGGTGGAGGTTGTGGCTTGGCACCTGCACACCCATGGAGAAGGAGTGGACTCCGGAGGCACAGTTTTGAAAACATGGTCGGTCTCTTTCTCTAGGAAACTCACAAGCCCTGCACAGGTGACTCTTGAGTCTCCACACACACATTGACAGCCATTCGGGGGTGTGAGGTTCCGTATAGAAAACGAACACCACCAACACCTGCAGCAAGGGGCCCGTTGACACAGATCACAGGTGGAGGGAGGCGCAGCCCAAGGCCTTCCACTGTGCAGGAAACAACCGTGTTATTCCGAGCTTTCCTTCCAGATTGCTGATTCCCGTTTCTGAAAATCTTCCTGATTCTTCGAGTGCTAAAAAGCACTTACCTCATGCCTCCATCTGTTCCTTTTTCCTGGCTCCTCTTTTTGGATCACATGGCCGCTCTCCCAGAAGTGTTTGACTTCTCATCAGTGAAAGTTCAGGAAGTCTGTTGGTGGCCCCCGAAATGTCTGCCTTTCACCTTCCAAGTAAATTCTGCAGCCAGGGAGGGCAGGACCCTGAAGAAAGAAGTGCAGCTCTCCCGGTGCGGGCAACTTGGCCCCTAGAAGAGCCTGGATCCAAGTTAATTCTGCAGCACCTGGGGGTATCTCTCACTGTTGAGGAGATAAATCTGCTTCACACTTAATCACAAAATCCAGATCTCACACCGCTATAAAAAGAAGTGATTTCAATAAAAACCCAGCAAATTGGAGCAAAATGCCAACAACGAGGCAGGACATCTGCTGCCATTTGATCGTCCCTGAGCAGCCAGCAAGCAGCAGGGGCAGAATGGAGGCCACAGTCACACTGCGTCCTCCAGTGGGGGACAAAGGACAAGACGGATGTACACATGCACGCACACAATCACACAAACATACACACATGCACACACGTAAATGTCTATACACACGCATGCACACACACTCATGCTTACACATATACACACTAATATACACACACAAACGTATACACACCCACTCACACACATGCACACGCATCCTCATACACATGATCACACATACGCTCATGCAACACACACAAATACACACAAATGTATACACACAGAAATATATACATGCACACACACTCACAAATATATACACATGAAAACACACAAATGTACACACACATGCACACACACCCACATACACATGCTCACACATGTGCTCATGCAATCACATACAAATATATCCCAAAATGTATACACACATGCACACGAATATACACACAAATACACACAAAAGTGCACACACAAATATATATACATGCACACACAAACATACACACAAGCACACACACCCTCATACACACTTTCACACATATGCTCATGCAATCACACAAATACACGTACACAAATGTATACACACACTGACGAAATACACACATGCACACACAAGTGTATATTCACATGCATACACAAATACACAAATGCAAACACAAGTGTATACACATGCACACACACATGCTCACACATATGCTTAGAATTATACCAAATACAAATGCATACACACATGTGCCCACACAGATTTTAACGCTGCTCACACATATGCTTAGAATTATACCAAATACAAATGCATACACACATGTGCCCACACAGATTTTAACGCACATGTGCACAAACATGTACACACATGCACACACAAATGTATATACACATGTGCACACACATTTGCACACATAAATACACATGCACACACAAAACATATACACATATGTATACACAAATACACATAAATGCATACACATATGTGCATGCACAAATGTATTCACCTATGTACACCTACAAAATACACATATGTGCAAACAAATATACACACAACTGTATGTACATATGTGCATACAAACACACCCATGCACACACAAATGCATCCACACACGTGCACACACAAACATACGTGCACACACATGCTCACACAAATGCATACACACATACACACAAATATAAACATGCACACACAAATGCATACACACGTGCACACACATAAATATAAACATTCACACAAATGCATGCACATACACACAAATATAAACATGCACACTTACAACTATACACACACGTGAACACACAAATGTATATACACATGTGTACATACACAAACGCATGCACACATGCACACAAATACACACATAAATGTAAACATTAGCACACACAAATGTATACACTTGAACTTACACAAATATAAACACACATGCACACACAAATGTATACATACATGTGCACACACATGCTTATGTACTCATATGCTCACACACACACATACTCAGTCTACACACATCCTCACACACACACACACCCTCATGCACACCCACACACACAGTCACATGTACACATGCCTAGATACACACGTGTATACCCACCTGCACGCACACACAGACACGCTCAGATATAACCACTTATTTATTTGTCAGATCAGTGAGTAAAATTTTTCCTGCTGTTGAAAATCAACGAAGTGAAGCGATGTGGGAAAGTTCCTTTTCCTGAGTCATGTTTAGCAGTTCTGTGCCCAGGGTGGTGAGGTGCAGGGGGGCAGGAAGCAGATGCGCCAGGTACCATCACAACCGGATGCCAGAAGGCTGGTCCTCCCAGCACCCTGTGCAGGGCAGAGGCTGAGAAAGGTGACCCCCACTCGTGGGTCCTTTCTCCCCTCACCTGCCCCAACTGACACTGTCAAAACCTTCCTGGAGCCCTCCCTGAGCCCTGGGGCATGGGGTGGCCATGGGGGTCATGTGTATGGGCTCACCCCAGTCCTGGCCTTTGGGGAAGAGCCATCCAAGACGTGGCCACTGCCACCCCAAAGGCAAGATTCCTCCGGGAGGCTCAAGTAGCAGTGGTGACTGCCAGAGCTCCTCACTCACTCTCAAGGTTACCCCAGAGGATGAAGCCTCTGTCGTTAACTATGTTAACTTCCTTTTCGGAGGAAAGGGAGGCGCTCCTGCTGTCTCCACTTCTTACTGAGTTCCCATTGACGAGGAAGCCAGGAAAAAATAGAACTCAGAGAGCAACCTCAAGATGCAATTTTCCCTGTAAGGTCAAAAGCGTGCCTGGAAAGTGTGCCCCTCAGGAATACATTTCAGTGACAGAAAAAGCCAGAAAAATGAAGCCTGCAGAATTCTTGAACTTCCCATATGTGCTAGATGCACCCTAGGAAGTGAGGAAGACAGGAAGATTCAGGAAGCATGGGCTCTGTCCTCCAGAAGCTTAAAACACAAGATACCATTTTAGACACAAGATACAGAGCATTAAAAAAAGTTAAACAGTGAAAGACACCATTTCTTAAAACCACAATGCAAGCACTGCTGTGTGCGGGCAGTTTATGGCTAACTGACAGTCACCACAGAGAGGAGGAGGCCATGCAGGGGAGCTGGGAGCAGGTGTGCTCAGACGATCCCTCCCCTGGCAGGTAAGTGTCCTTCCTCTGTCTTCTGGGAAACCACACCTGGACGGAGCTTCAGAGGTTAGGTTTCGACAGGGCCAAAAAAACAAAACAAACAAACAAACAAAAACCACAAAACAAAAAAACAAAACAGAAGAGCAGGAAAACATTCCAGGCAGGTGGAACCAGATTGTGGTGGTTTCTGTGGGGTGTATTTGAGGTGTGGCTGAGGCAAACTCCCTGGGGACCCTCCTCCAGGCTCCATGCTCACTGCCTTTGCCTGTTATCTGGCAAGCACCCCAGGGTGGAGCAGGCAGAGGCAGTGGCAAGGCCTGAGGTTGACCAAACACCGCAGTGAGTCTGGACTTTGCTGCAATCAGGCCAGGGTTGGGTAAATGCTGTTGATATGGTTTGACTCTGTGTCCCCACCCAAATCTCATGTTGAATTATAATCCCCAGCATTGGAGGAGAGACTTGGGGGGAGGTGATTGGATCATGGGGGCAGATTTCCCCCTTGCTGTTCTTGTGATAGTGAGAAAGTTCTCATGAGATCTGGTTATTTGAAAGTGTTTAGCACCTCCCCCTTCGCTGCCTCTCTTCTTCCTGCTTCACCACGTGAAGATGTGCCTGCTTCCCCTTTGCCTTCCACCATGATTGTAAGTTTCCTGAGACCTCCCCAGTCATGCATCCCATACAGCCCGCAGAACCATGAGTTCATCAAACCTTTTTTCTATATATATTACCCAGTCTCGGGTATTTCTTTATAGCAATGTAAGAATGGATTAATACAGGTGTGTCTTTTCTTTTTAAAATTTGCAAAGTACTATGTTTCAGGTGTTTCTACCTTTCCTAGGTGGAGTTGACTCCCATCACAGCCCTCCTGGACATGAACTCCCGAGTGCCAGAAACAAGATTCATTTGAAGATACAAGCGTGAACGCTGCTGACCACATTCCAGCAGCAGTGTGGATGTTCAACACCGAAAGGAGAGGACTCGGGCTTGGATCTGCAGCTAGCATTGTATCAACACAGGGTCCCAAACTATGTGTCGTGCCTTAGCTGCCATGAAAATTGATTTTTTTTTTCAGAAAGGAATGTGCCAATGGTGGGACTTAGGCTGGTAAAAACTGCATGGAATGGGGTGCTCATGGGACCTGCCCCTTGGAGCTCCAGACCCCCAGGCATCAGGGCTGGTTTTCCTAAGTCCTTATTTTCTCCCATGTTTGACTGGGGGCTGGTCCAACTTCTCCCTTTAGTGGACTCTCAGTTGTCAACTGTGAATTCTTCCAATGGCACACAAGAGTGGGGACAATGTTTCTATTTGCAAATCAAGCAAGCCAGCTTGGGCGAACATCTTTCCAAGGCAGAGATGAAGAATGTGTACTCTGGGATGCTCCCTTTTGGGACAAGCGTCTAGTGGGGCCACGTTTGCATGGTAACATGCCATTCCTACTTTTTCCATATTTAGAAGCATCCCATGGAGCTCCCACTGACAGGAGCCACTCATTTGCACACTGAGTTGAGGCTCAGAAGGAGGATTTGTCACAGAGTTGTTCTGCAGAGGCTAGGAGTCAGGGCTGAGGGCCAGCGGGTGCCTCTGCACCCCTATCCCTCCATCCCCTGTGGAATGCCGGGAGTTCTCTTCTCTGTCCCTCATGTGTGATGGGGGACAAACGTCTCCTCCCCGGTGACAATAACGACAGGCTTCTGTCCAGAGGCAGGAGGGGGGCCAGTATCATGCACAGAAGAAACTTTCACAGCAAAGTTGTCTGACACAGGGAAACCCACACGCAGACGGCTGGGGGACCTTGACCTCTTAAGCAAACAGGAAACAAAGTGCTCTTGTTCTCAGGCCGGAATGAAGAGGCTGTGCGAACACATCCCAATTGTACATCTGATGCTGACTCACACAGATCATTTCCATTTTTAGATTTCAGCTAAAGAATGCAGGAATCCTTTGGACTTGGTCCTTTATCAGCGGAATGGACAGAGGTGAGCAGGCACGGCCAGCGTGGCACGCCCCTAAAATCATCCTGGTGTTGTGGCAATTCCTCGAGAAAAATTCCCAGGGATGTTGAGTTTGTTGTCAGTCACAAGTACTTCCGTGAAGGATCACTAAGAGTTGTGTTCATCAAACCCGTATTTTCCAAGTATCTAATATGACCAAGTTATGAAAGACTTTCTTTGTTCCAAACAAATTTTGAGGAACTGGACAAACTTTGACTCAATTTGTTATCACATTAGAATGCAACATTATGGGCTGGGTGCAGTGGCTCATGCCTGTGATTGCAGCACTTTGGGAGGCCAAGGTGGATGGATTGCTTAGTCCCAGCTACTTTGGAGGCTGAGGTGGGAGGATTACTTGAGCCCAGGAGGTCAAGGCGGCAGTGAGCTGAGATTGTGCCACTGCACTCCAGCCTGGGCAAGAGGTGAGACCCTGTCTCAAAAACAAAACAAAACAAAACAAAAAACAAAAACAAAAACAAAACCCAAAAAAATCAGAATGTGACATGACACCTCATAATTTGATTGTGGATAATTTCCTTATCTCAAAACAAAGTGATGTCAGGAAAATTGCTAAGCTTATTTCTCTTTGATCTGTGGCACTGACTGGATGGTAGAAGCAGAATGCCACCCTCCATTTAGCTGATGACGACGACCCACATCTCCATGCTTTCCCAGCAGCTCTTGGTGTGGTCTCTGTTGGGAATGCCTAGTGAGACTGGACCAAGGACGGCTGCAAGACCCAGTGTCTGTGCTCAGCGTCACCTCCTCCCAGGCTCCTGGGAAGCACCTGGTAAGAAAGTTCTCCTGGCCATCAGCGCCAGGGGTCAGGAAGATGGTGGCCGGGCTCCCAGCCACAGTGTGGCTCTGTGTATCTCGTGCTGTTGTTGAGTTAGTTCACAAAACACAGGCACCCTGAGCACAGTTGTACCTTCTAAACTTCCGGTTGACTCTTTCCTTTGGTAACTGAATAATTGGACCTCAGCCCCTATCGTTGCATGTGGGAAATCCAGTATCCTCCCAGATATTTCTGAGGATGCCCATGTTTTGGAGGTGATGGTGAAGGAGGGGTAAGAGGAGACTCATGTTTTTCCAGAGGCTTCCTGCCTCAAACTCCAGATTCCATGAACTTCTGCATCCCTGGTTCTCGGGGCCCTGCTATCTTTACCTTTACGGTTCACTCTGTGTCACTGGTGGGCTTTGCTCTGCTTCCTCCTTCCCCAAAAGCATCTCCTGACAAAGCCACCATGAGCAAGACCCTCAGAGAAGGTATGAAGATGAGAGGCTGTTGTGAAGATGAGAGGCTGGTGTGAAGACACTGGTGTGAAGATGAGAGGCCGGTGTGAAGATGAGAGGCTGGTGTGAAGAGGTTGGTGTGAACACCAGAGGCTGCTGTGAAGCCACTATACATCATCGGGCAGGACATAATGGGAACTTGTTGCCTTCATGTTCCTTTAACCCCACATTTTGGATTTCTGCCACAAGGATCACTGTGGTCTTCCTCCCTGGGGCTCACTCCACCCATTCCACACCTCCCACCTCCCCTGTCCCCTCTTGGGGGACTTCCTGAGTCCTCGACAGAGCAGCTTCACTGTCTTCTCTCCACACTTCCTGGGCTGACCTGCCCATTTTTTTTCCATGACCCAGAATTCCTTCCCAAGTAAGTCATCATATTCCTCGAGCCCCTTCAGTAGAAGCAAGGAGATGGGCAGGTATTGAACTGCGGCTTTTCTCCAGACCCTTCCCTAATCCCGAGGTTCCCCCAACTATTTAGTCTAGAACAAGCCCAGGAACAGTGATTTTTTTTTAACCTGCCATTTTTGTTATTCAAGCTGTTTTAGTCAGTTCAGGCTGCTGTAACAAAAATACAATGGACTGGGTGGTTTTAACAACAGAAATGGATTTCTCACAGTTCTTGTGAGGCTGGGATGCTGGAAGTCCCAGATCCAAGTGCCAGGCAATTCCATGGTTGGGAGGGCTCCAGCTTGGTGTGTGGATGGCCCCTTCTGCTGTGTCCTTACATGGCTGAAAGATGGGTCATCTCTGTTCTTATCAGGGCACTAATCCCATTCACAAGGCCCCCCATGACCTAATCACCTCCCAAAGGCCCCGCTTCCTAACACCAGCACCTTGGAAAATAGGGCTTCAATATACAAATGTTGGGGGACTCAAACATTCCATCCGTAGCACCCGCTCATGTGCTGTGATGTTCAGCGAGCAGACTGAGTTCCAGGGCTGGTCAGTGCCAGGTGCTCCTTCTCCCACCTGACAGCAGGGGCCAGCTTGCTCCTCAGGCCCACTGGGCAACTGCCCCTTCCCTTCCAATGGGGCCTGAGCTGGCTACCAAGCTTGGCAGCTAATGGGTGGGCCCATCAGCTTTCACTCTCCTAAGCTGCTTTATCAAACTAGGAGTTTACTCCCCAGCTCTAAGAAAACCATCCATTCACTACAAAGTTATTTACTGCTGCGGATGGGCTAGGAGTTAGAGGAAGAGAATGACTCAAGTCACAACACCTCCCGGACGAAGCTGGAAGGGATTAAAATATGCCCTCATTTCTCCCTTGCTGTGTGAAACATGTGGTTCTCCTAGAACATCAGCCCAACTGTCGTTGGATAACGGCGGTCCTTTTCATTCTGCATTAGCTTTGTCCAATTAGTCCAATTTCTGCATTAGCTTTATCCATTTGCCATTAGTCCAAATTGTTCAGTGTGGGTCCCTGCCTACGAATCCTGATTCCTTGAGGTTGCCTTTTGTGCTTGTGTCTGGAGACTGCCTGTTTCTGTTATAGCCACCGTCTCAGAACACATGGTTGTAGGCCTCAGTATTTGCCTTACACAAAGGCCCGTTGGAGACAAACGGTGTCTGTGTCCCTCAGAAGGCCCTGACTTTCGGGGCACACTGCGGCCTGACTTTGGCACTCTGCCAGACACATCCGAAACGCTGGTTCTCGTGCTGAAGTCTGTTATGGACACGCAGGGTAAGGCAGGGAAACTGGACGGCCCCATACCCTTGGCTTCCTCCATTTGGAAAAGATTACCCTGCGACATCCTGGAGGAGAAGGGGCCCTGGCCTGTCTGCTACACCTGGACGTAACTCCCCTGATGAAGAAAGTGCCAGAGGCAGCAAAGCCGCCCTTACAGGGTATTTTGTGCTCCCCCAACAGAGGAAGAGGTGCTTAGGGCCGCCAGGGATAACGTCTGGTTGTGAAGAGCCGCCAGGACCTGGAGCTGCACGGTTGCTCAGTGTGCATTTTACTTGGTCTGGCCCCCATGCTGGAGAGTGCTTGCATCCGAACCTTCAGTGCCTGGATAGATACTGAGCTGAGCGAACCGTATGCTGGAAAATGAAGTGTGCAAGCGACAAAGTGCTCAACTTAGACTCTGGGCAAAATTCTCACAAAGGGCTTTCTAATCCTCACTTAACGGAAGAGTGGAATGATTTCCAGCAGTTGTGGCTTGCTTCACCGGGTCTGCTCAGGTCAGCGGGGTGAACCTACAGCCAGGATGGGTGGTAATTAATGTTGGAATACTTGGCCAGTCTGCAGACCTCAGACCACAAAAACCCTCCGTCCTCGAGAGCAGTCTCTTCTTTATGCCTCTCAAGGGGAAGATAATTAAAGACTGTGGTAACCGGTTAATTTATAGGAAAATAATGTTGTAGCACACTCAAGGATCTCTACTTTTTCTGTTGCTAAATTTAATATACATCCATTTCTGTTGATTATCAGAGGGGTTTAGGGTGCCCGGCCAAGGGTCGCGAAACCAGTCATTATCCCTCAGGCACCTTCCTGCTTCATTTCAGAACATTCAATCATTCATTCAAAACAACTCAAAGCATCTGCATTCACAGAGCAGCCCTAACAGATGAGTTTTTCTTCATCTTCCAAGGTAATGACACAAAAAAGTGTCAGCCATGGGATTTTCAGTGGGAAACGGGAAACCCAAGGCCTGGTGCATTCAGTGGAAAAATTCCTCAAGCTCGTGACCTGCATAAATCTCCAAATCCTTTTCAACACCATGCTCTTTAGTGTTCGGCACGAGGGTGCCCGCAGAGGAGGTGAATCCCTGCATTTTCTGTTCCTTTTTTTTCTTCCAACTGGTGTGGATCCCAGGCCATTTCAGGGCCCTGCAGTGTTTGAGACCCTCTGGGAATACTGACCCGGGACCCGATTTTGCCCATGGGAAGTTGATGCCAGCGCAGTCCCCTGCCAGGGGCACTGTCTCCTCGGCCCCAGGATGCTGGACGGAGGGGACAACGTGCAGAGGCAGCTGCTGCTGGGCTGTGGACCCCCCGGAACGGGAGGAGCCCGGGAGGGGCTGGCCCAGCAGTGGGGGCTCCGATGCGCCTGCATTCTTATGCTAAGGAGCCCTGGATTCGGCTTTAATTGGTGAGAGGAGAAAGTGGTGCAGCTGCCTGGGGCCGCGCTGTGGGAGCCTGAGCTGGAGGAGCTGTTTGAAAATAATCCCCGCGGGGACTCGTCAGCACCAACTCGGGCTTTAGCCCCTGGAAAGAGGTCGAGGGCGGGGCGGGCGGCCGGATGCGGCGGGGAGCGATTGGCAGGGAAAGCGTGAGGTCACGGTGGCCACCGCACCAGCTCCAAACAGCCGGGGCCCAGGGCTGAGCCCTGATTTCCAAACCGGCCCCTGGATGAGCCTCAGTGTTTCACTCTGTGCAATGGAAATACCTACCTCACTCCATTGTTGGAATAAATGCAATTATGCATGGGGAGATCTTAGTACAGACAAGGGGCAGGCGCTCAACGCCTGCTGCCTACCTGCGCTGAGTCCTGGACGTGTCCAGCGAGGCCCGTGTGGGGCTATGACGGGAACGAAGGAGCTGTCACGGCGCCTCACTGCTCCCCAGAGCCTTGCAGCCTCTCCCCAGCCCTGGCTTTGCCCCACCACGGCTCCCTTGGCTGCAGGAGGGAACCTCAAAGGCGGTTAGAATGCACCGGGTAAATGTGCAGCTTTTCTTCCGGAGCCTCCACGGGAAAGAAATGGAGGGTCTTTTCCTGGGACTGCTTGTGGTGCAAGCCCCGCTTGGGTGCAGGGCGAGCGGCTTCCAAGGAATTCACTGTCTCTTTCTCTCTCTCTAGCCGGAGTGGGAGGTGACCCCAGGGGCCCCAGCTGGGGGCCTGGCTGGGAAATGCACAGAAAGAGACTTCGACAGGAGTAGCTATGGTTTGTGCTGTGCTCTCCACACGTCTGGCTGATAGAAACCTATGTCCATAAACAGGTAACATAATTTGGTTTATCCAACCCATGATAAGCAGATTTTCTGACTTGCATAAGAATTTCTCTCTAATCTTTGCTTTAAGGAAAAGTCCGCTGAATGCCATAGAAAAAGTTGCATTTGATGAGGTTTCAGGAAAGAAAAGGTAACAAACTATTCTAAGAGATGAGGATAGTGCCTGAGTGGGGCCCAGGACAGACAGGGGGTCCTCACCTCTCCCTGCCGGGGTTGGCTGCAGGGCTTTGCCTCAGTCTGTTTTTTGTTTGTTTGTTTGTTTGTTTGTTTTTGCAGCATCTACACAGTTTAAATACTTGGAAAAATCCTCTTTGTGAGTGTACTAAGCCACAGCCTGCCAATGTGACAAATGACATCTAAATGCAATTTACAAATCCTAAGTTCCAGGTAGAGGAGAATGTGGTAGGTCCATGTCTTCATTTTCCCATACCTTTAGTCCGTCGTGACTCCGATTAGCCAGCCCTGGCCATCCTTTTATCCTCCTAGGAACAGACTCTTACATGCAGTATTTTTACTGGTACGTAAAAAATTTAAGGCTGCACTAAGCAGGTGCCCAGGCCCCCGGAGTCAGAAGGGAGTGTATGGTACACACATGATGACGATTTGAAAAGAGTCTGGCTTTAGGGCCTTGCAGATGAAGGTAACAAACCCCCTGTTCCGGAGGCAGCACCTGCGCCCCCGCCTTGTCCCACAGGGATGCATCTGCAGCCACTCCAGGGCAGGGCTGATGCCTCTTTGATGATCCCTCCCACAGCCTGCTCTTTGTCGCTCTTTGTTGCTCTTTGTCACAGTCCTGCTCAACAGCTGGTGCTTGCAGGAAGAAGCTCTCTGGCTGCAAGAAATCCAGGGTGTGGGTGGATGACAGAATAAATGGGAGGGACAAAGGGCGTCTACTTGGCAGCTCGGATTCCTGGGCAGGGTCAAGACCAGGCGAAATAGGTCCCAATGAGGAAAAGCTCCTGCCTTTTGTTCCAAACCAGCCTGGCTTGCCTGTGAAGGGGAGGACTTGACCAGGGCACTTTCCTGGAGCCACGGCCTGACTTTTGGAGAAGAGGCAGTGGTCTTTGTCTAAGATCATGTTACCTATAACCGTGGTTTAACTTTTTATTTAAATTTTTTTTTTAGACAAAGGGTCTTGCTCTGTTGCCCAGGCTGGAATGCAGTGGCACAATCATAGTTCACGGTAACCTTGAACTCCTGGGCTCAAGCCATTCTCTTGCCTTGACCGCCCAAGTAGCTGGGACTACAAGTGCCCTCCACCATGCCCCACCAATTTTTTCACACTTTTTTGTAGAGACAGGGTCTCGCCATGTGGCTCAGGCTGGTCTTAAACTCCTGGCCTCAAGAGATCCTCCTGCCTTGGCTTCCCAAGGCGCTGGGATTACAGGCGTGAGCTGCCACACCCAGCCTACAACTGCGTTGTATGTATCTCACTTTGTGTAGATATGGCCACAAAGTAGTAAAAAACTGGGTCTGTCATAAAGCTGTGATGGGGTGCTAACTCCATGCCATCGGGTCTATGTGCTGAAAGGATTTCAAATTGGAAGGGTGCTTATATATCCTCTGGTTGATAGAACCCCACCTATGCAGATGGGGTCCCCAGGTTTGATGCCATCCTAAACATCTTCACTAGGCAGTGGTGTTGGGAGGAGACTGCGGCCTCCGGTTTCCCGTCCAGCCTTTCCCAGCTGCTTCCTCTGCTTGTTTCTCGCTGAGATAAAGCCGATGAAAAATGAGGGCAAAGTTCACAGTCCTGCAGTTGCTGCCACAGCGGAAACAGTAAACACCCACATTCACACAGGCAAAAAGCAGCAAACAGTGTTGGTGAGTGGCCGAAGTCCACACGATCATGCAGGTAGTGCATGCTGAGTGCTTTCTCTGCACCAAACACTGGCCGCAGCATGTTCCTGTCCTCAAAAGATGGGGCACAGACACGGCTAATCAGGCCAGCAATTATTGACGGTCCTTATAAATGCTCTGAAGGAAGCCAAGGGGGACGATGGCAGAGGAGCTGGCTCGGGTCTAGGGCAAAGTGCACCTTCAAATCACCTGGGAAGCTTTTTAACATCCCAGCTGCTAGTCGTGGAATCTCTTGGGGGTGAGCCCTGGGCACCAGTGTGTTTTTTTAACTGCTGGTCACCAGATGGTTCCAATGTGAGAACCATTGCTGTGGAACCAAGTTTGAGAACCATTACTGTAGAGAAGTGTTGTCGTTTAGAACCTTTGCCTGTCCCGGTGAATGCTGTAACTCACTGCATTTTCTCGTTTGTAAGGTATCATCAGGTGTAAGACAGAGCCAGGACTTAATCACCACTTTCCAGGAAAAAAAAAATCTGCCCATGTTGTATGTGAGATGCACCCTTTCTCCCCACAAACATGAAAATATGAAACAGTACATCCAAGATCAAGAAAATGCGATATTTGAATAAAGATTAATAATACATGCTTTTCAAATGTCTTAGAAGCAGAGTTAATACTTGAATAACAAATCAAACTTCAGCATGACCTGAAAAGCTGAGCTGACCCAACCCAGTGGAATCAAATGGTCAGGCAGTGGTGGAGGCCAAGCAGCAAAGTCACAGAGTACAGTGCACAGGCAGCAAGGTCTGGAGTCCTGGCCGACTGAGTCAGAATGATTTTGTGCTATAATGATGATACCTAATGTTTTCAGAGTGCATACCATGTAACAAGCACTTAATAAGTGCTGTATATGTATATATTTTACACATATATACACTTATATACTGTATATATAAAGACACATGCACAGCCACAAATATATGGAACTTGATATGGTTTGGCTGTGTCCCCACCCAAATCTTATCTTGAATTGTAGCTCCCATAATTCCCTTGTGCTGTAGGAGGGACCTGGTGGGAGGGAATTGAATCATGGAGGTGGGTCTTTCCTGTGCTGTTCTCATGACAGTTAAGAAGCCTCACGAGATCTGATAGTTTTATAAGGAGGAGTTCCCCTACACAAGATATCTCTTTTTTGCTGGCCACCATGTAAGACATGCCTTTGTTCTTCCCTTGCCTTCCACCATGATTGTGAGGCCTCCCCAGCCATGTGAAGCTGGGAGTTCATTAAATCTCTTTTTCTTCATAAATTACCCAGTCTCGGGTATGTCTTTACCAGCAGCATGAAAACGGACTAATACATAACTATTTTAATTTTCCCCAAAGGTATAAACTCAGCTTGGAGAGTGAGCAGGTTGCTGAAGATTACACAGTATGCTTTGAATTCAGGCAGTCTGACTCCACAGCCTGCCCTGCCATCATTAAAAAGCACTGATGAATACAAAAGTGGCACTCAGCTTTCTTTAATGCCCTCTGTAGTGAGCCGCTGCCCTGAGAATGTCACACGGACCCAATACGTAAGGTTCCCAAGGAAACGTCCACAAGCGAATGTGTGCCATGTGTGGCCCACCCCCCGAAGCTCAGTACGGGCCATGCTTAGATCTCCTTTTACTTCACTAACCTCAAGTCCACCCCCAGGGGCTGGCCATGCTGATAAACATGCTGACACCACTTCTTGGATGACAGGGAGAGGGCATTGCTGATGTCTAGCTTGGAGAAGTTAGAGAAAGGGTATACAGGAAACCTCAGAAATGTTTCCAAATATTCCCAAAGTTACACACAAAAGAAGGAACACATCTTTTCCATGGTGGCCTCGTGGGCAGAGATAGCAAGAACCAAGGAGTGGAAATTGTAGAGAAATTTCACTTTCACACAAAAAGCAATTTTTCCACAATTGCAGTTGCCTTCAGATACATAACTAACTGTGAGTGGCAGGAAATCTCTCCAAAACCCCGAAATCTGCTAAATCCAGACACGGTCAAGCAAACACTTGCTGAGAAACCCAGGAATACCTTAGAGGAATTCCAGGGAAGGAGGCCGACTGGGTCCTTTTCCAGCTTGTCCTCATCTCCGGAAGCTTTTTTTGGATCAAAGTTGTAAGCAGAATGAGGACAGGGACCATGGCAATTATAACATATGCATCCCTATCTACCCAGAGCTCAAGAAACCACCCTTAAGTGAGCAAATAAATGGAAAACACCCTTTCTATAGACAGGATAGTGCAGGGCAAGGACATAGCTGCTGGATCCAGGCTGCCCTAGACTTGAATTTACCTCTGCCAACCACCAGATCTGAGGCCTTGGTCCAGCTCCCACACCTTCTGTCCTTTTTTCCTACTGTACAATGGGTCCAATGATACTACCCACCTTATCGGGGTTAAGTGAAATGTTCTTTTTTTTTTTTGAGACAGAGTCTCGCTCTGTCACCCAAGCTGGAGTGCAGTGGTGCAATCTCAGCTCACTACAACCTCCACCTCCTGGGTTCAAGCGATTCTCCTGCCTTAGCCTCCTGAGTTGCTGGGACTACAGGCGTGTGCCAACACACCTGGCTAATTTTTTGTATTTTTAGTAGAGCCGGAGT
Source organism: Mandrillus leucophaeus (assembly GCF_000951045.1). Lineage (NCBI taxonomy): Eukaryota > Metazoa > Chordata > Mammalia > Primates > Cercopithecidae > Mandrillus > Mandrillus leucophaeus. Next base: position 3,940,161 of record NW_012106474.1, read on the forward strand.
TTCACTGTGTTAGCCAGGATGGTCTTGATCTCCTGACCTGGTGATCCACCTGCCTCAGCCTCCCAAAGTACTGTGTTTATAGGTGTGAGCCACCACACCCAGCCTAAATGAAATATTCTGAGTGAAGGCCTTAGGACAGAGCTGGGAGAAAAATGTAGTGTTCAGTGACTATTAGCCCTTCTTTTTTGTTTCATTTTCAAATGTCTTCTTCTTTGCCCATCTCCCCATAGACCTCAGACTGTGCCCTTCTGGAGAGCAAGTCCTCTGTGTTATGCACCTTCGTTTCTGCAGTCCCGATACCTGCAAGGTGTTTCGTGAGAGTTTCCTGAATGCACACATGAGTAAATGAGGGACAGATGGATAAGAAGAGAGACTGCCCTGCTATGTTCCAACTCAGTTGGAATCTGTCTCTGGGATTCTTGGATTTTTTTTTTCTCCTGAAAAGCCTGAAACAACTCTGATTTATCTAGTTTTATTGTTCATTTTGTTCTCCTACCCTGTAGTGTGGGCTAGAGGGACATTCACTGTAATGGGACTCCACCACCAGGGATCAAGGTCTTCAATACTGAAGGCTGTCATCGAAGCATGCCATCACACCTAGGGAACTGCTAGCCAGACTCTCCTATGAATGTAATGGTTAATTTTCAATAATTGGTTACTCACTGATTAACGAGTCTTAATTAGCTTCCTCTCTGATTTACCTTGGATCCTGACCTCCCGAAGTAGGGTAGTGTCAGGTACGTGTCACTGTTGAACAGCAACCATGGAACAGTCTTCTATTTAGATCCTAAGTGCTCTGAGCTCTTAGCCGGGGAAGTTGGTGATTCTGTTTAGTGGGACTGTTTTTCTTTGTTTCTCTTGAAGTAGAGATGCAATGTGAAAACTTTATTCATGCAAGAACGAGGCATGTCAAGGAAGAAAAATGTGAAATGTGGTGGGAGAACACTGGGTGTCCTTGCAGTCCCTCCCCATGTGATAACGATGGCAGTGCAGCTGTAGGTGGCAGTGCAGCTGTAGATGGTAGCATGACTGCAGATGGCAGCATGAACGTAGATGTTAACACCACTGTAGATGGCAATGTGGCTGTAAATGACAGTGCGACTGTAGGTGGTAGTGCGGCTATAGATGGCAGCATGGCTGTAGATGGTAGTGTGGCTGTAGATGGCCGTGCGACCGTAGGTGGTAGTGTGGCTGTAGATGGCAGTGCAACTGTAGATGGCAGTCTGAAGATGGCAGTGCAGCTGTAGATGGTAGTGCGACTGTAGATGGCAATGCAGCTGTAGAGTAGATGGTAGTGTGACTGTAGGTGGCAGTGTGGGTGTAAATGACAGTGTGGCAGTGTGACTGAAGATGCAATGCAACTATAAATGGCAGTGTGACTGTAGATGGCAGTGCAGTTGTAGATGATAGTATGACTGTAGATGGTAGTGTGACTGAAGATAGTAATGTGACTGAAGATGGTAGTATGACTGTAGGTGGTAGTGTGACTGTAGATGGTAGTATGACTGTAGATGGTAGTGTGACTGAAGATAGTAATGTGACTGAAGATGGTAGTATGACTGTAGATGGTAGTGTGACTGTAGATGGTAGTGTGACTGTAGATGGTAGTGTGACTGTAGATGGTAGTGTGACTGAAGATGGTAGTGTGACTGAAGATGGTGGTGTGACTATAGATGGTGGTGTGACTGAAGATGGTGGTGTGACTGAAGATGGTAGTGTGACTGAAGATGGTAGTGTGACTGTAGATGGTAGTGTGACTGAAGATAGTAATGTGACTGAAGATGGTAGTGTGACTGTAGATGGTAGTGTGACTGTAGATGGTAGTGTGACTGAAGATGGTAGTGTGACTATAGTGCCTCAGGTCTGAGCACCTAACATTTCCACACTAAACAAGGAAGAGGGTTGGCTGCATGAGACTGCAGAATAGAAGTGGAATAGAAAGCTTTTATTTCATCTGGCCAGCCTGCCCTATATCCATGGGGTTACGTTGACATGAACTGGGATTTCCAAGCAGGCCCAATCGCCATAAACCTTAGCAGCTGGGTTTTCTACTGATTTGAACAGCAACTTGGATTTTGTCATTATTTAATTCAAAAGAATAGGAGTGAATTGGGTCGGTCACGTAGGTGTTCTACGTTCTGATGCAGCCTGTCCTGGTGAAACCATCAGTCTGTAACTCTCTCAACACAACTCTGAGATTCAGCGTTGATTGGGTCACTGGGACCAAGGGTCACTGATTCCTTTTGCAGCCTGTGATTTTTAGACAGAAGGCCTGCTGTACTCTTAGCCTCCTTAAATGTTTAGTAAGATCTCTGTCTAATGCTCTCCTCATACTAAACCTGGGTTTTCAGTTCCTTCCAGGTCTCTGTGGAAAACTGAAGATTCATGTGCACTTTCAGAAAAGAGGTTCCAAGGAAAAGGGCAGCCATTTAGTTTTCACAAGTCTGGGCAATGAGCGATTTCGAGCTTCCATCCTTGGCTGACATCATGAACACCAGTGCTGCTGGCCTCTATCACAAGAACGGTGGGACTTCGTGCTTAGCCTTCCTGGGGAAGGGCCTGTCCCTGGGTCATGTCCCCACTGACCACAGGAGGAAGAGATGGCGTGAGGATCCTGGGGGGCCTGACTCTGCGTCCACTCATCTCTGTGTGGATGCCTCCTGTCTCCCGGGTGATAATCGGTCACCCGAATGTGTCCTTGGCATAATTCCTGGCTTCTCCTGCTGCTTGATAACCCCTCTAGCTGCACGGAGCCCAGGACGGAGAAGGAGAGGCCTCATTCTCCCGGGGGGATGCAGGCTGAGACCACCCATTCTCTGGATCAGAGTTTCGTGTGGGAGAGGTCCCTCCAGGGAAGGACAGTGAGCTGATGCTGTGACATTGCTCAGGATGGAGGCCCAGGGCAGACAGCATCACCAGCTGCCACAGGAGTCGGGTTTCCAGAGGGGCTGTGTCACCAGCCCTGGGGACGCCACGTCGATGTGCCTTTTGACACATTCCTGTGGAGTGTCTGAGGAAAAACAGGGCACACGCATTCCTGATAAGATTGCACCAAATGGCCAGGGCGGGGGCTTCCAGCCTCCCTCTGTCTCAGTTGGGGGCAGAGGGGCAGGGACAGCCAGGAGAAGGCCGAGCCAGATGCTGCTGGGTTCCCCCAGGACTCCGCCCCACTGGCGTCTTAGTTAAACTTCTTCACCTGAGCCTCTCTTATGGCGTGGTTGAGTCACACATGAGAGGTTTTTTTCTGCCTGGAGGGGCTCTTCTTATGGGAGAACAGGGGCGCGAGCTGTGTGGTGTGACTCTCAGGGATGCGTCTGGACTCTATCATGTCTGAGTGTCCCCAGGGCCAGAGCACTGGGGGCAGGAGGCTGTGGTTTGTCAAGCACCTTCTGCCAGCTGAGGCCGTGACTTTGTGTCCCTCCCTGGAGAAGGCTTCAAGGTCAGCCTCTTCTTCCTTTGGTCCTGAGCTTGCCCTGTCTCCTCCTCATTCCCCATGTCCACATGAAAGGGCAGTGTTCACAGGTGGGTTGGTCTGAGATTGAAATAGCAAGGCCTGGGATTTTCTGTTTGAGTAGCCCCCTCGAGTCAGCCTCAGAGGAGCCCAGACCTCCTGGATGGCTTTCGGTGAGCCTCCCAGTGGGCACGGCACTCGCCACCAGATGCTGCATGGACTCAGCTTCCACATTGCCACGGGTACGACCTGGTCCTTGCACTACCAGGGGCAAGGAGGGACGCTATGCCTGATGGGGTGAGTACTCTATCTCAAGACAAAGCAGTTCTCCAGTGTCTGCCCCACTTTTCTATAAACCTGGGAGTCCAGCCCAGTGCATTGGCTGAAAGGAGAGGAGACGCCTCCTGCTCCAGCTCAGGGCGCTCTGCGGACCCCACTGCCTGCCCCAACCCTGGTGCTCCGGGGGGCCCCAGTGCCATAGATGTGCTTCAGGGGGAGCAACTGGGGCTATTCCAGAGGACCGAAATGGGCAGAGACCCTAAAGATATCCATGGATTGACCCCTGCTCTCTGTGGTCCCTGCCTGGCTGGCCTCCCCTCTTCACACTCTCCACAGTTCTCATGCAATGCAGCACCTCTAAAAATGCTGTCCTAAAAATGTGTGCTTTGAAACAGCAGCTTCCTCCTCTCCGACCAAGTTCGGGCCCCTTCTACCCTTCAGTGGCTGTAGGCAGTTGGTGAGGGCCCTGGATGGGGTGGGCCGGGGGCAGAGCAGGGCACTGTGGGCTCCGGGCAGACACACCAACCTGTTGTGTTTGGAGATGCACCTGGGAGTGTGCTGACATCTGTGTGGAGGACCACGGGTCTGTTCATCCCCCACTGGCTGCATCCCGGGAGGCTGCAGCATGTACTATTCAGCCCCCACACTGCAGTTATTCTTGTATCTGCCTCGTTGCTGGTCTTGCTGCCCATGACTCCCTCAGGTCAGCCCCACGTCTCTGTCAAACTTTCATCCTCCACAATTCTGCGCAGCCTGTAAATGCTCAAAAAACATTGCAGAACAGGTGAGTCACATTACAGAAAGGAAGCAACCTGGAAAAGCGCAGACATTCCCTCCCCTTCTGCACCTGTTAAAGTAAAGGAGGGGCATAAGGGGGGTGGGACCTGCACAAGGTGCAGCTGATGGAAATGTAGTCTTTGGGAAAAGCCCTGGCTCTGAAATGGCAAAGGCCGCGTGCCTGGGAAAAAGAAAAATGTGTCTGATCCAGAGACGGCCGCCCTGCCCCAAAGGCTGTCACGCTGCCATCCAGTTATCTCTTCTGCAGTGACAGAATGGGCTTGACCTAAAAATTCAGTGACAGAAAAATGTCATCTAATGCTGCTTAGCGAAGTTGGGCGGTCAGCAGATGAGGGCAGAAGGCCGCTGGTCTTTGACAGAACTCGTGGACGGCGAAATAACAAAACAGAGTTCAGGCTGCATTGTCAGCAACAGAGACAAACAATTCGTCCAAAATAAACAAGTGAGCTCCCAGCAGAAGCCTGTGAAGTCTCCCGTTCTGCTCAAACCACACACATGTGGCCCGCAGAGGAGCCTGCAGAGGCCCCCGGGGCACTCAAGAGGCGGAGCGTGAGACCCAGGCCACCGGCTGTCCTCCCTGTCAGAACAAAAGGTTCACGGAAAGGGCCAGGAGGACACAGCGAGGGGAACCGAATGCCAGCGGCATTTCCGGGATCTTTTGCACCATAGTCTAAGCATTTAGAGGAAGCACCACGAGTTTGCTGCCCTGGAAGCCGACGTGCTCCCCAGACACAAGAGGCAGGACTGGAGGCCTCGTGCGACAGCTTGAGAGGCTGTGTTGGGACACATCCAGGAAGGAAGCCTTCAGAGACACAGAACCTGGCTGACTTACACACCCGCTGTCTAAAGACGGGGTGCTGGCTGGTGAACTCGAGCGACTCACGACAGACCCGGAGTGAAAGTCATGGGTCTGTACCTGTGTGGGGTCCTCCATGGCTGGGCTCACAGAGACTGAGCTGGACTGCACTGTGCATTAGCTGGAAGGAGAGGAGCCACTGTGAGTCCTGGCTCACGGCGCTCTGCCCACCCCAGTGCCCACCCCAATCCTGGTGCTCCAGGGGCCCCCCCATGCCACAGACACACATCAGGGGGTCCACTGGGGCTGTTCCCAAGGACCAGGAGGGACAAATGCCCTAAAGATGCCCGTGGTTTGACCCCTGCTCTCTGCAGGCCCTGCCTGGCTGGCCTCCCCTTCTCACACTCTCCACAGTCCTCATGCAACGCAGCACGTCTAAAAAGGCCGTCCTGAAAATGTGCGCTTTGGGGAAGAACAGCTTCCTCCTCTCTGAGTGGAGAGGGCTGGCCCAATGAGGTGTGATTTTCATTGTGGTAAAATGTGCATCACGTAACACTGGGGCCCTTGTCGCCATTTTTAATTGTACACTTTGGAGGCATTATGTGCGTTCATCGTCATCACCTTCCACCCACAGAGCTTCTTCATCTTCCCAAACGGAAACTCTGCCCTCAGTAAACCCTCCCTCCCCTCCCGCAGCCCCTGGCACCTGCCTTCTCCTTCCTGTCTCCGTGAACCTGTCAACTCTTTGGACCCCACCTAAGTGGAGTTGGGCAGGATTTGTTCTCAGTGACTGGCTCATGTCACTCAGCAGCCGGAAGGCTCATCCGCGCCGCAGCCTGTCCCAGAATCTCCCTCCCTCTAACGCTGGTTAATATCCTGCTGCACAGAAAAATCAAACAGGATGATAGTTTGATACCCAAAATCCACTTGAAAATTGGTAAGAAAATGGGTCTGGCCATGTTTTGCTTATTTTCCCCACAGTCTCTCCTGACCCCGTGTTGCGTCCTAGTGCACAGTGTGCACAAACTCACAGGTTTGTGGCAATGAAACCTTGTATTTCCAGTGTCGGAGGGGAAGGGGCTTCTGGGGGAGGCCCTGAGCCTCCTGCTGCCTGGAAGGTCTTCCAGTGTCAGATCCCCAGCAGGTACTCACCCAGACAAGCGCGTCCCCACCTCTGAGAAGGGGCAGTGTCAGGAGGGGCCCTGGGTCCTGTAGTTCAACCAATCCTGACACTGTCCACCTGGAATGAGTGCCAGACCCACAGGTTGAGGGCTCAGTCCCACGAGAAGGCCCCCACTTCAGGTGCCAATCGCAAGCCTCTGTATCTCTGACCGGCTGGCTCTATGTACATCAGGGTTCCTAAGACCGTCTCCTTGGGTTTGGTTAATTCGCTAGCTCGGCTCACAGAACTCGGGGAAATGCTTGACTTATGTTTACCCCTTTATTGCAAAGGGCACAGATGAACGGGCCAATGAAGCAATGTGTAGGTGAGGGCTGGGGGAGGGGGTAAAGCTTCCCTGCGCTCCGCAGGCGCCACCCTCCACAGGGCCAGCTACCCTGAGGCTCCTCTATCCCAGTCTTCTTGGGTTTTTATGGAGCCTTCATTACAGAGCTGTGATTGATTACATCATTGGCCATGGGTGACCAACTCAGCTTTGGCCCCAGTTGTCCTCCTGGAGATTGGGGTGGGCCTGAACGTTCCCAGTGGTCATACAGGGAGAATGACATGCATGTACACAAGCGACACACGGTGGGTGCCACTTGTACTTCAAATGCATCTACTTGTTTTATTCTCATCACAGCCTCAAGAGGGAGGGCATTATTATTACTATGTCCATTTTACAGCTGAGGCACAGAGAGGTTAAGTCAGTTGCCCAGTGTCACACAGCCAATGAGAAATTCTTCAAATTACAGGCCCAGGGGGTGGTGACCAGGTGAGCAGAGCAGAGAATCCAGGATGGTGGCCAGAGGCAGGAGCAGAGCTGGGGAGCAGGCTTCAAGCTCACATTTCCAGCACCTCTGTGTGTGTGCACGTGTTATGTATGTGTGTGCATGTGTATGTGTGTAATTGTGAGCACACACATGTGTTTGCATATCCGTGTGTGTGTGTGCACGCACTACCCCTTTAAATTCCAGGATCTGAACCATGGTGGCTTGGGGGACGGGGATCAGCAGTGGAGGAGGAATCCAACCTATGTGTTGTACATTTTGAAGGAAACTAAGCTTGCAAGATTCAAATGAAACACATAAGTCCTTTTCTCCTCAAATCCTCATGCTCGGTGTCAGCTGGACTTTGGATAAACTTCAGAGAAGAATTTAAGCTGAAACATCCACAGTTCCCGAGGTTCCCAATCACTCATGTTTGTGTGGGAGGCTATTCGTTCTCTGAAGGAGACGTGATTGAAGAGGCTATGGAGGGCCAGGTTGCGGAACCCATCACCAGGCTCCCACGCAGAGGCCATCGCGGCGGCACTTCCCACAAACACAGGCAGGAAACATAGGCTCCCGAGGGCTCTGCATGCAGGTCAGAGGGTGCGGGGGAGGAGGGGCCTTGGGATAATAAAGGCCTTTTCCTGAAGCAGCTGCAGGCAAGTGTTTGCATAAATTAGACAGTGGTAGTGAGAATTACAGCAGCATGCCCTTCAGAATCTAACAGCTTCCCTTATTTTGAACAAACAAGAATGCTGGTAAAGGCTATTTTCTCTGCCTTTCTGTACAGTGCTCAGTCAGGCAGTCTGAGCCGGCCTGATCTTCTCTCAGAAACACACACACATGTGCACAGACATGCACACATACACACACATGTCTACATGCACACAGAAGTATGCACATGTGCATACATGTAAGCACGGGAAGACATTTGTGCACACAATACACACATGCCTGTGCACACACGTATGCAAATATGCAAACACATGTGCTCACAAGTACGCACATATGCATGTGCACACATGTACATAACACGTGCACACACACAGAGGTGCTGGAAGTGTGAGCTTGAAGCCTGCTCCCCAGCTCTGCTCCAGCCTCTGGCCACCGTCCTGGATTCTCTGCTCTCCTCGCGTGGTCACCTTCCCCTGGGCCTGTTCCCCAGTTTCTATCTGGGCTTCTCTTCTTCACATAGACTCTAGAATCAATCTGCACCCTGAGAGCAAGTTGCTCCTGACTCCATGTCAGTGGCCATTTCCCAGGTTCCGGTTTGTCTGAGACACGTCTGTTTGGGCACACTGTGACCTCATGATTGTATTCACAAGAGCCTGGAGGTATCTGTGGGCCACATTATCCCTGTCTGAAAGGCACGGCTAGATTCCTAGAGACGTCTTCCCATGGTGTGGTAGGCATGGTTCTAGAATCCGGGCACATGGACTGTCCTCTCCCGAGACTGGAAAGGGGTCCCATGGCAACAGGTTGTACATCATGGCAGTGCATGAAGTACCTGGCTTTAAGCTCATTCAAAAAGGGGATGGCCCCATGTAAAGGGAGATCAGCTGGCAACCTCAGTGCTCCCTGAAATGTTAGTCACTGACTCCAGAAAGGGATGGGCAGGGACCCGAGGGAGAAGTGTTGACTTTGTCATAGCCGCTCTTCCTTGGTTGTTACCAAACATGGCAAACGCCTGGCATGACTCTCCCACAGGCCTGGCAGGAGTCACTGATGTATTTCGCTCCACATTTTCCACGCCAGGCAGGGCTAGGGCAATCTCTGACTCTCTTTTCATTCTCACATCTGACGTGCTCCCGGAGACACTGAGCCCTCAGCGTCCTGCACCTGCCAGCTCTAGAGATAACGTGCGTTTCCAGCAGAGGACACACTGGAGGATGCACCGGCCACAGGAGGGAGGTGGATGTTTGCCGCATTCCAGGGCAGCGTCACTCCGTGGAGCTCCAGTTCAGACCAAAGGTTCAGGCGTGACTAGGAGGAGCCTCCCCGTGTGCCACACACAAGCCATCCAGGCGCAACCTTTTATCTTCATATGGGACTCGGCTTCTCAGCTTTGCAGAGCCCCCATAACATTGCTAAGAGAGTCAGTGCCAGGATTTTGGTTTCAAGGCCAGGATTTTGGTGCAGTTGAGCCTTCATAACCTCACCAGGTTTTTTCTTTTGGTTCACGTTTCACAACTTTCATAGAATATTTTAACTATTCCATACAAAGTGAAAACAGTGCGTTCAGTTACAAATGTGTTCTAAGGTTAGGCTGAGCACTCTCCACAGGCCTGGTCTGTGTGGACACGGTGTTCCTGGCTGCTGGAGAGCACTGTCACCCACTTGGAAACCCCACCCACCAGCTGCCAACCAGTCACTCACACCCAGGACCTTCAGACGGAAGAATGGTGGGTACAAGGCCATGGGATAAGTGCATCCCATAGGGTCTGCTATTGAGGAGGCTGCTGAGACGTGGCCCTGAGAAGTGAGTGCCCCGAGTGAGGAAAAGCCTCTGGCCTCCTCAGGTATTGTAAACGGTCTTCGACTCGACAGAGGGAGACGGCACAGCAGCAGGATCGGACACTCTTGGCTTGAATGTGGGTCAAACCCAGGCCCGAGCCCTGCCACATAGCCTGGGTGAGCACGACTTGCTTCATCACCTGTGTGTTTCTTTTCTTTCTTTGTTTAAATCTGTCTGATATACAGAAAGGAGAAGCAGGAGCTTATTTATAAAATGCAACAAGGAAGGAAAAGCTTGGAGTGAGATGAAGCAGAAGAACATAGCAGGGACAACCTAGAGGCCCACTGTGAGTAGAAATGTGCACATCGGAGGGACGTTCACACACGGAATGCGCTGGCCGCTGGGTTGGTTCTGCTAACATTTCTCAGCACCTGCACAGAAAGGGGAATGGTGAAGTATCCCATTTACGGTATCAGTGCCGTAAAAACAAATCTCTCGCGCCAGGAATTTTTAGTTGTTCCCGGTTAGGAGGACAGAAGAGGCTTCCCTGAGGTTTTCTCACCTGGAGGTATGACTGTTACTTTCCTCAAGGCCTTGGGAGAAGCAACCGTTGGTGAAGTGTCGAGCACGGCACCTTGGAAAATGGCGATCCATGGAAATTGGCATCCTTTTCCTCTCGTATTACTCCTAGGGAACCTGACCAATGAGAAGGTTAAAGTTCACAGAAATTAACCAGTCACCAGCCTGAGGCGGAATCCAGAATGGCTCCAGAGCCTCTGCCTCTCCCCCAGGCTCCACTATGATGGCGGCACCAAAACGGGCAGCAGCAAAAGCATCACTGACACCATGAGGTCACCCTGCCGGTGAGGGACACTCTCAAAGCACACTCATCTAAAGGAACCAGTGTCTTAGAGTACACAGGTCAATAAGAAAGCACTAAAGAGTCTGGCTTGGTCCATTTTGTGCTGCAGTTATAGAACAGCACAGACTCGGTCATTGATAAATAAGAATGTATTTGGCTCATGGTTCTGGAGCCTGGGAAGTCCAAGGGTATGGTGCTATAGTGCTAGCCTTGGATCAGTCATCTGGTGAGGGCCTTCTTGTTGCACCAGCCTGTGGTGGAAAGTAGAAAAGCAAGAGAGCCCATGGGGCTGAGAAAAAGTGGGAGCTGAATGTATTCTTTTATTAGTAGTTCTTTCCCGAGATAACAGCATTAACCCTTCCTCTTAATACTGTTGAATGGCCTTTAAATTTCAGTGTGAGCTTTGGAAAGCAGAATTTAAGCCACAGCAGAGGTCAAGTGTCCATGTAGGCAGCACTTACCTGAATGGACATTTTTTACCATCCAGACTGGGCTTGAGAATCAATTCAGGGCCCCTCTCCCGAAGAGAAAGGGGAGAAGGTAGAGAGGAAGCCCCACAGGATTCCCGCTGTCTGGACCGCACCATCATTTGCAGGAGCATGAAGGTGAGTCACTGTGACAATCCAAGACAGAGAAGGGGTTGCAAGGTGTAAACTACCTCCAATACATGAAGGCCGACAAACTACTCCACCTCAGTCTGAAGGTAACGGAGACTCAGAATAACCCAGCCCAGAAGGGGAAAGGAGACTTCAAACTGCCATCCCCCAAAATAGGTGCAAATGAAATGCAGACTCAGAATCAAGTTTTAGGGAAACACATCACCTGTGCCAGCTGAATGTCTATAAATTGCATGCAATGTTTTCAAGTCAGTCATCTGGCCATTGAATGCTCTAATGAGAATTTATAATAATTCAGTAAAGGCAACCTTTGAGGTGAGGAGGAAAAACAAGTCTGTGGTTTTAAAAGAAAATCCTATTAGAAGCAGTTAATGAAATTGAATTGAGACTTGAAAGTCACAGTATTTATAAAGTGCCTACTGTGTGTCAAGGACTTGCTAAGTAGGCCAGGCATGGTGGCTTATGCCTGTAATTCCAGCACTTTGGGAGGATAAGGCAAGTGGATCACCTGAGGTCAGGAGTTCGAGACCAGCTTGGCCAACATGGGAAAACCCTGTCTCTACTAAAAATACAAAAATTAGCTGGTCATGGTGTTGTGTGTGTGTGTGTATCTACGTGTGTGTGCTACTGGAGATAGTGTGTTGTGTGGTGATGGAGATGGCGTGTGTGTGTTGATGGAGATCGTGGGTGTATGGTGATGGAGGTGGTGTGTATTGTGTGTGTGTTGATGGAGATGGTGTGTGTTGTGTGTGTGTGTCTGTGTGTGTTATTGGAGATGGTGTGTTGTGTGGTGATGGAGATGGTGTATGTGTGTGTTGAAGGAGATGGTGGTGTGTGTGGTGATGGAGGTGGTGTGTGTCTGTGTGTGTGTTATTGAAGATGGTGTGCTGTGTGGTGATGGAGATGATGTGTGCGTGTGTGTATTCATGAAGATGGTGTGTGTTGTGTGTGTCTGTGTGTGTGTTGATTGAGACGGTGTGTGTGTGTGGTGATGGAGGTGGTGTGTGTTGTGTGTGTGCCTGTGTTGATGGAGGTGGCGTGTTTGTGTTGATGAAGATGTGTGTCTGTGTGTGTGGTGATGGAGGCGGTCTGTGTGTGTGTGTGTGTTGATGGAGATGGTTTGTTGTGTGTGTGTCTGTGTGTTGATGGAGATGGTGTGTTGATGGAGATGGTGTGTGTGTGGTGATGGAGGTGGTGTGTGTTGTGTGTGTCTGTGTGTGTGTTGATGGAAATGGTATGTTGTGTGTTGATGGAAATGGTGTGTGTGGTGATGGAGATGGTGTGTGCTGTGTGTGTGCCTGTGTTGATGGAGGTGGCATGTTTGTGTTGATAGAGATGGTGTGTCTGTGTGGTGATGGAGGTGGTGTCTGTGTGTTGATGGAGATGGTGTGTTGTGTGTGTGTCTGTGTGTTGATAGAGATGGTGTGTTGTGTGGTGATGGAGGTGGTGTGTGTTGTGTGTGTCTGTGTGTGTGTTGATGAAGATGATGTGTTGTGTGGTGATGGAGGTGGTGTGTGTTGTATGTGTTTGTGTGTATTGATGGAGATGGTGTGTTGTGTGTTGATAGAGATGGTGTGTGTG
>NW_012106474.1:3953758-3960177 GCF_000951045.1 Mandrillus leucophaeus
GTGTGTTCGTGGAGGTGGTGTGTATTGTGTGTGTGTTGTGTGTGTGTGTGTGTTGATGGAGATGGTGTGTGTGTGGTGATGGAGGTGGGGTGTGTTGTGTGTGTGTTGATGGAGATGGTGTGTTGTGTGTGTTCATGGAGGTGGTGTGTGTTGTGTGTGTGTCTGTGTGTGTGTGTTGATGGAGGTGGCGTCTGTGTGCTCTCATGTGTGTGGGATGAGGGGTCAGGAGTGGGCTTTGCAGGACCTTCCCGGGGATGGCCGACCAGGATCTGGGTGTGGGGCCGCCTGCAGTGGAAGGTGTGGCCTGGGGCGGCACTGGCACTTGCTTGGCCTCTGGACACACCATTTCCATGAACACACACCACCATCTCCATCCCCACACACACACCATCTCCAACAACACACATACACCACCTCCATCAACACACACACACAGAGACATACACACAACACACAACACACACCACCTCCATCAACACACACACACAGAGACACGCACAATACACACTATCTGCATGAACACACACACACACCATCTCCATCACCACACAACACACCATCGCCAATAACACACTCGTGGCTCTGAGCTCAGCTCCTCTGCACCTTCTGTCCGCCCTCCGTCTCCCTCCCTCAGGCAAAGGACAGGGGCTGGTCTGTCCTGTGGAGTCGCACGCCTTCCTTAGGGGACTCCTGTGAGCCACTGTGCACAGCACGCGGCCCCCACGGTGGCCCCGCAGAGCCTCAGTCCGTCCCTTCCCCTCTGGGAGAGGCTGCAGGTTTCCAGAGCCTGGGGGGCCTGGGAGGCAGGGCCGGTGTGAGCTGCTGCGTGTTGAAGGCTGCTGGAGGAGTGGCAGCCACAGAGGCCCGCGCTCCAGCAGCCGGCACCGTCCCCAGGTTCCCGAGGGCAGAGCCACTGCCGCCGGTGCCACCCAGAACCCAGGCGGGCTCACGGGGCAGCGAGCAGGGACAGCTCAGGTAACACGGGCGGGGGCATCTCCCTGGGCACCTCTGACGCTCATCAGGGGATGGCCTGGGGTGCGCCTCGCTGGCGGGCGGCCTGAGGACTAAACAAGCATGGGAAAGTGCCCAGCCAGTGCCTGGGAGGGCCTCCTGGTGCCTCAGTTTACCCCTTCACGCATCCTCACCAGCCACCTGGGATGGGCAGGGGAGGGGCTCTGCCGGGTGTGGCTCCTCCTGGGGATCAGGATCTCAGCCCCGCGAGGCCCCGCGCCAGGCGGCCGGCAGAGAGCGCGGCGAGGAGTGGGTCCTTTTCTCCAAGCCGGGAGGCATCGGGGTCCTGACAGTGGGTGCAGGAGTCGCGCGGCGGTTCTCCAGCTCCAGAGAGCGCAACGGCAAACGCAGCCTCCCGCAGCTGCCTCCCCGGGTCCGGGCTGGGAGGTCTGAGGGGTCCCGGGAGCGGCGTGGCCAGTGAGGCCTCTGGAGCCTCCAATCTCAGGTTGAGAAGCAGCGCCATGAAACACGTTGAAGAGTTCGGGGATCGCGACTGCACCGCCCGTCAGTCACCACCTGCAGGCCCCGCACTTGCGCCAGTGATCGTGACCGTGGGGAAGGTCCAGATTTGCCGGCTCTGTGGCCTGAACGATGCGTCCTACAGATGAAGATGTCTCTCCTCTTCCTTCAGGCCCCTGCCCTCCACAGCGTCCGCTTTTCAGCTCTGAAGTTGCATTTTTCCTGCACACACAGGCCACCATCGTCTGGAGCTTTTCGGGGAAATGAAATAAAAAATCATGCTGGGTTAATAACACTTTGGGTGAAAATTCTGAGATATGACGGGGTTACTTCTGCAGCTCACACACCAGCCCTGAGGGCGAGTCCAAAAGGCAGTTTCAAAAGTGCCGGAAGCCCGGAGCGCGGTTGGTGTGAGCGAGCGCCTCCGAGGCTGCTGAGGCCGGAGAACGCCCATTAAAGAAACACTGGAAATCTGTGGATCAACAATCACAGGAATAAGGCTCTTTTCCAAAACTGCAACCTTGTTTCTAGGCAGCCGGTGACCCTCCCAGCCTCCAGGCACGCCATGAAAAGCAAAATGTTTCTGGCTCTGAAGGACTTTCGAAGCAAGACAAGGGCCCCTTCGCCCCAAGATGCTGGGAACTTGGATGGGATTAGTCCCCGGCTAATACTAGAAAATGCATTTTTAGATCAGGAGGAGAGTGTGTGGGAGGAGGTGGGAGGGAGGGTTGGGCGCTGGAGCAGTGCTGGTAAATGTTTAACAACTGGCTCTCCAGAAAAAAAAAAAAAAAAGCACCTATGAGAATACGTGTTATAAATCTTTGATAGAAAGGAGGCAAGTTGTGCAACTTCCAAATAGAAAGCCACCTATGACACTCACTGCACACTCCGAGCAGCCAGCACCTGCCCACAGGTCATTTTGGTGGTTTTTGCCCAGCTTTCACATCTGCAGACAGTCTCTGGGTGCAATCCTCCCATGGTGTGGTAACCGAGCTACTTTCAACCCGCTCACTTTTCTCCATGCGTTCATTGTGAAGCTGATATGATCTCCTAAATGGTTCCTCATATCACCTCATACACACTTTATTGATTAAATGAAAGCTGTCAGTTTCAGCACTACCAACTGTGAGTGGCCCACTTTAGCTTCTTGTGTAGTTGCAGGGGTGGGAACAGTCCTTAATTCTGCATTTTCTCACCATGGCTGTGACTAACCAGTTTGAAAAATTCCCCAGAAGTTACTAATTGGCTCTTAGGAGCTGGTGCAAGCAGGATCCAGCACATCCTGGGATGGGTGGCCAGGCCGGGACCAGCGCTGTTATAGAATGCCCTGGTCTATTTAGGGTTGCCCCATTAGAAATTGATTTTGGAATTTTCTGGACTCCTTTGATCTTGGAGATGACATCACTGATGTCCAGGAGATGAGGAGCACGTTGGGTAAAGTGCACATTTCAGGAAGTTGGATGGATTTAGGACATCAGAAAAAGATTGACCTTATGGTTCCCTTTCTAGTTTAACTCTTCACAATTTTTAACTGAAAGGGCCTTCTTACGATTTAGAAAGAGAATGGACCCATCGGGGGCCCCTTTGACCCGGTATGAATTGTTCAGCTCATTTAATAAATATTCATATTGGAACTAACTCCTCTGGCATTCGCTTTAATCTTTCTCTATTAAAAAGAATTCCACAGCACTCAGAGAAGAGAGAGGAATTTAAATATTTCTTTTTCCACACAACCCAAATTCATCTGACTAGCATGCTGTTTCACAAGTTTAGAATACGCCTGGAGCCCACATGCAGTTATTTTAAGCCGCTGGCTTCTCTTTCTTTGTAAAATCCCTGTCTGGACCCACAATTACCCACCTTCACCAGTTCTAACTGGGCAGGTCTCAGGTAGCCACAGTTCACCTTTTGACTTTCTGTTATTATAGAATCAGTCAGTTTTGAAATCTGGTTCATTTGGAATGCATAGATATTTGTCACCTTGCTTTCTGTTAACAGATGAACAAAGTTTCCAATGAATTAATGGAATGAGAAATAGAAATATCGATGTAAGCATTATTTTATGTATATTACTTACATATTATTTTACAAGGTTTATATATAAATATATATGTGTGTATATGTGTGTGTATGGGCATGTGTGTACATAAAGGTATATATGTGTGCATGTATATATAAATGAATATATATGTGTGTATATATGTATGTGGGTATGTATAGGTATATAAGTGTATGTGTGTATATATAAATGAATATATATGTGTGCATATATGTATGTGTATGTGGGTGTGTATATGTATATAAGTGTATGTGTGTATATATAAATGAATATATATGTGTGTATATATGTATGTGTGTGTATGTGGGTATGTGTATACGTATATAAGTATATGTGTGTATACATAAATGAGTACACATGTTTGTGTATATATAAATGAACATACGTGTGTATATAAATGAATACATATGTGTGTGCATATGTATGTATATGTATATGTGTGTATGTGTATGTATGTATATATATGAATATATGTGTGTGCATATGTATGTAATGTGTGTATATGTATGTGTGTGTATGTTTATGTGTGTGTATATAAATGAATATGTGTGTATGTATGTATATGTGTGTATATGTGTATATACATAAATTAATGTGTGTGTATGTATATGTGTGTATGTATATGTGTATATATAAATGAACATGTGTGTGTGCATATGTGTGTACATGTGTACATATATGTGTGTATATGTGTGTATATATAAATGAACACGTGTCCATATGTATGAACATGTGTGTATATGTATGTGTGTATATATAAATGAATATATATAAGTATGTGTGTATGTGTGTGTATATGTGTGTGTGTATGAGTGTGTGTGTGTGTGTGTATCTACACTTCAGCTTGATTGCCAAGCTGCTCTGCCATCCTGTCAACCTCATCATGCAGGAGCAAGAAGAGGACATGTCCTCCCAGGGCACTGAGCCCCTTCACAGACCAGCTCTAAAGCAGTGATTGAACACAGGCCCAAGGAGAGGAGCAAGGAGCCTGGCCCCAGTCCTCAGGCCATGTATCAATCAGGATTGAGTTTGGCTGCAAGTGGCCATTGCACACACACGCACACACACACTCACACACACACCCCACTCTCTTAAAACCACAGGGCAGCAGCCTGGGACTGCAATTCAGCTTCAGGGTACGGGCTCCTTTGTCTCACTGCTGGGTCAACCTCAATGGCTTCCAGCTCTCAGTCTGAAATGGCAGCCCAAGCTGGGGCCTGCACTCTGGCACTGTAGCCAGAAGAAGGGAGGTAAGCCCTGCGAGCCACTCTTGAGGACACCCCTGCACAGTGGTCCCCCTGTATCCTCGGGGCGTGCGTTCCAAGACCCCCCCCGTGGCCTCCTGACACAGCCATACTCCCAGACCCACTTGCTGTCTATCAGAACACGCTTCCGTGCATGTCTTCCACCCACAAATTCGATGCCTTTTTTTTAACTTAACTAAGCACTCACCATGCACTGCTGCTGTAACTGTTGCATTCTGAGATGCAACAGCAAAACCAACACAAATTTCTTTTCCTTTATAGTTTCACTGATAGGAGATTCATTCCTACTGTAGATCTTAGTAGCCTCAGCATACGATTCTTTCCTTTGCTTATTGAGAACTGACATCTTTTCACTTTATGGCTTCTTCTTCTTGGCAGAACCAAATGGCCAGTCCCTTGCAGCCACTACTGAGTGAACCAGAAGTGACCTGAACAATGAGAGACTTGAACTGGGAGACTTTGACAGTTGATCTGATAACCAAGGTGACTACAAAGTGACTCATGGGCAGGGAATGTCCACAGTGTGGATCCACTGGACAAAGGAAGGACTCATCTCTGGGGAAGGAGATGAAGGACAGTGAGAGTCCTCATCACACTACTCAGAACAGTGTGCAATTTAAAATGTGTGGATAGCTGACTTCTGGAATTTTCCATTTAATATTTTGGGGCCTCCGTTAACAGGAACCCTGGAAATTGAATCCGTGGTGGGGGCACTACTGTAGTTGTTAACCACACCTTAACACACCTCTGACCATACTCAGTGTCTTAGTCGATTCAAGCTGCCACGATGAAGTACTGCAGACAGGTGACTTCAACAAGGTGAATTTATTTCTCACAGTTCTGGAGCCCGGAAGCCCAAGATCCAGATGTCGGCATGGTCTGGTGAGAACTTGGTGAGAATCAGGTGGTCCGTTTCTACTGCCTGTGATTGCAAATGGCAGCCTTCCTGCTGTGTCCTCACATGACCTTTCCTCAGGGAGATGGAGAGAGAGAGAGACAAGCTCCGGACTCTTCCTCTTTGATAAGGACCCTAATCACATCATGGGGACCCACCTGCATGACCTCATCTAAACCTAGTTCCCCCTCCAAAGGCCCACCTCCAAACACCATCCCACTGCGAGTAGGGCTTGAGCTTTGGAATTTAGGAGGACACAGTTCAGTCCACAGCCCTTAGCTGCAGGGAAGCAGGGAAGGTGAGTAAGTGTGTCAGGCCATTCTCACATTGCAATAAAGAAATACCTGAGCCTGGGCAGTTCATAAAGAAAACAGGTTTCATGGGCTCACCATTCTGCAGGCTGTACAGGAAGCATGGCGGCTTCTGCTTCTGGGGAGACCTCAGAGAGCTTTCAATCATGGCAGAAGGTGAAGTGGGAGCTGGCACCTCACATGGCAGAAGCAGGAGGAAGAGAGGAACGTGGAGGTGCTACACACTTTCAAACAACCAAATCTCACAGGAACTCACTGACTATCACCACTCAGTACCAAGGGGGAAGTCCACCCCCATGATCTAATTACTCCCCACCAGGCCTCACCTCCAACACTGGGGATTACAATTTAACATGAGATTTGGGCAGGGGTGCAGACCCAAACCATGTCAGCAAGCTGTCTGCTTTTCCAGGATGCCA
>NW_012106474.1:3965107-3966700 GCF_000951045.1 Mandrillus leucophaeus
TCTATCTACCCATCAATCTATCCATCATCCATCCATGCATCCATCCATCCATTCATCCATCTACCTGTCCATCTGTCCAGCCATGAATCCATCCATCCATCCATCCATCCATCCATCCATCCATCCATCCACCTGTCCATCTGTCCATCCATTCATCCATCCATGCATGCGTCTATCTGTCCACCCATCAATCTATCCATCATCCATCTGTCCATCCATCCCTCTCCCTGTCCATGTGTTCACCCATCAATCTATCTATCCCATCCATCCATCCATCCATCCATCCATCCATCCATCCATCCGTCTGTCCATCCATCCACCATCCATCCATCTACCTGTCCATCTGTCCACCCATCAATATATTCATCCAATCAATCCATCCATCCATCCATCCATCCATCCATCCATCCATCCATCCATCCATATGTCCATCTGTCCAAACATCAATCCGTCCATCCATCCATCCATTCATCCATCCATCCACCCACCCACCCACTAGGCATTTTCCGGAATCCACAATGTATATCAGGTGCTGGGGATGCAGTTATGAGCAGAAACAGGTATCTACGATCATTGCTTAGTTTGCTGTCTAGTGCAGGAGGCAATCAGATAATCACACTAACCATTATTTAATTATAAATGATGAAAATTATTTTGAAGGAAAGGAGCATGATTCTATGAAAGAAAGGGACAGGAATCTCATGTGGATCGCATCTCTGGAGGAAAAGGTGAATGACTGGGAGGAGGTAGGGGATGAAGCGGTGAGGAGCAGCATCCAGAGCAAAGACCATGTTGCGGGAGGACTGTATGAAGGCCCAGAGGCAAACTCAATGTTACTGGAGGCAAGAGCAGGCACAGAGAGCTTTGCCATTTGGCTGGGAAGGTAAACAGGCCCAGATCCGTCAGGGCCTTGGTGGCCATATTAAGGAGTTTTAGTTTTTATCCTAAGAACCATGGGTCATGGGAAGCTATTGACACACTTTGCCAAGAGGGTAAGGCTGTGATCAGCAACATGTTAACTGTAATATGATTCTTTTGGTTAATTTTACAGAAAACCTGAGTCAACGTGGTTTAGGAAAACAAGGTGGGTGGATTAACAGATCACATAGCTAAACAAACCTCAGGAGAGGGCCTGTCCCAAGCTGTAAACAATGTGGCCTGGTTTGTGTCTCTAATTCTGGGCTGTGCTTCTTGGAGTCCTGTCCATGGTACTCCTGTCTGAGATCACCGTCTGGGCTGTGTGCTTTGCTGTTCTTGGCCAGTGGAAAAGAGTCGGCTTTCTTGAGAGTTTTTTTGTTTATTTTTGTTTTGTTATGTTAATCTCAGAGTTTAGCTTAAATAATCTTATAGGTTACTCTTTGGATGACTGCCCACCTTGAAAAAACGTCCATGGGCCCCACACATTGGTCTATGGGGACCAACCCATCCCAAGTGTGCAGGGCAATCGGGTGTTAGAGGAAGTGGGACAGTGGTGTGGGGTAGGAGCAGCATGCGTCTCCTAACTCGCTCAGGCTGCAGCACACCAGGTGTTCCATGGGGAGCAGAGTGACGTGGAGGGAGCAGTTGGGAGGGTGCAGGAACCTCCAGGAAGAC
>NW_012106474.1:3966750-3968791 GCF_000951045.1 Mandrillus leucophaeus
GTGGCCCTGGGAGCTGTAATCCTGTGAGTCTAAAATTCCACCTCCACTCCCCGCTGAGCGCAGTCCCAATTCTCCCTCTGTGGATGAATGGAGCAGCATGGTTTTTTGTTTATTTTAATTAATCAATTAATTAATTAATTAATTTTAATGAGACATTTCCAATTTTTATGCTCCAACCATAAGTGGAGTTGCCAAATGCCTTTCTGTACATATTTTCAGTTACTAGGAGTTTTTTGTTTGTTTGTTTATTTATTTATTTATTTATTTATTTTAGTTTAAATGTATGACATCTAAGGGGGAACCTACTAAGCCAGATTGAGGAGACAGTATTAGAGATCCTGGTATAACTATATTGATGACATGAAATTACAGATAATTGAATTATTTGGAGGCATTACTCTCTCTCTCTTTTTCCAGTATAAATTCTGTGTCTACATCTAGCAAACATCAGTATAAGCTATATTTAAAAATAATGGCGTATCACATAATCTTTCCATAATTTAAAAACAACCATTACGAAGATGAAAATGTCATAAGAGAAAGCTTCAATCATAATTCAAAATTAAACAATTAACATAAAATAAACTTTTCCCATTGTATGGAATATTTAGAATAATCTGTGTTTGTAATCACCTCTTTTTGAATAATCAGAAATAATATACCATGAAGATATTGCCAAGGAGAATTAAAATTTACTTAATTAGGTTACATTGAAAATACCACTGACTTTACTTAGATCTTGGTATTCTATATTCACATTACACCTTAACTTTGCAACATACATGGTTCTGTGTGATTGCACTCATCTTTAAGAACATCAAGATTGCAACGTGCTCTTTTCAGTCTTGAGCAAAAGCACTCTTTTTAGTCATTGATTTGTGTACATGCTAGATTTTCACATTTATCTTTATTAAGTAAAATTATAAGCATTTCTTGTTTGGGTCTAGCGAAGTTTTGGAGGGATTGCTCTGTGTGCAGAGTTATTAATGGCAGGCAGCTCGAAGGGCTGTGAAGTTGGTGGGGGGTGCAGAAAGAGGGCACAGTGACAGGAGCCAGGTAGAGCTCAGCGACAAAGGTGGACCTGGGAATATCTGGATTCAGGTGTGTCTGTGGAGTCTGTGGAGCAAAGACTATGACTGGGTAAAATTATCTGAATATATTGTTACGTGATGTGAGTAATAGAATAGTGCTTCTCTCAGTGATTGAGGGAAACGTGTCTCCAAACTTTCCTTTCACTGGGTGTCCCCTCCATTTAAATAGTAACATGCAAATAACACCTCCTTACCCACCTTTCTCCTCCGTCTAGCTCAGATACCATCTCTACCTGGTAATTCAAGCCGGAAACTTCTCATTGCTCTTGTCTCTGACTCCTCCCTCCAAAGTTCTTTGACAATTTATCCATCCATCCATCCACCTGTCCATCTGTCCACCCGTCAATCTATCATCCATCCATCCGTCCATCCATTCACGTGTCTGTCTGTCTACCCATCAATCTACCCATCTATCCATCCATCCATCCATCCATCCACCTGTCTGTCTACCCATCAATCTGTCCATCCATCCCATCTATCCATCCATCCCATCCATCCATCCATCCACCCATCCATTCATCTACCTATCCATCTGTCCACCCATCAATATATTCATCCATTCCATCCATCCATCCATCCACCCATCAGTCCATCCATTCATCCATCCATTCATCCATCCATTCATCCATCCATTCATCCATCCATGTGTCTATCTGTCTATCTACCCATCAATCTATCCATCATCCATCCATGCATCCATCCATCCATTCATCCATCTACCTGTCCATCTGTCCAGCCATGAATCCATCCATCCATCCATCCATCCATCCATCCATCCATCCATCCACCTGTCCATCTGTCCATCCATTCATCCATCCATGCATGCGTCTATCTGTCCACCCATCAATCTATCCATCATCCATCTGTCCATCCATCCCTCTCCCTGTCCATGTGTTCACCCATCAATCTATCTATCCCATCCATCCATCCATCCATCCATCCATCCATCC
>NW_012106474.1:3970796-3975210 GCF_000951045.1 Mandrillus leucophaeus
CTCGCCCTGCATGTCAGCGCTGACCTCCAGGACAGCCCCTGCAACTTTCCCTTTTCCTTCTCCACTTCGTTTCTGCCCTTTTCCATCTTGCAACATACGTGTAGGCAACGCTGGGCTACTTGCAGGTCAAGAGACACACACACTCACACACACACTCATACCCCACATACACTCATACACATCACACACACACCACACACTCACACACACCACACTCACACCACACACACACTCATACCACACACACATCACACACACACTCATACATACTCCATACACATGCACACACACACTTACACACCACATACACTCACACACCACACACTCTTACCATACACACATACACCACACACACACTCATACCAGACACACATCACACATGCAGTCATACATACTCCATACACTCACACACACACACACCACACACACTCTCATACCACGCACACTCATACCAGACACACACACACACACTCATACATACTCCATACACATGCACACACACACACCACATGCACTCACAAACACACCACACACACTCATACCACACACACCACACATGCACTCATACATATTCCATACACAGAACATACACACACACCACATACACTCACACACACACCACACTCACACACACTCATACCACACACACCACCCACACACACTCATATCACATACACCACACACACACTCATACATACTCCATACACATGCACACGTACACACACCACATATACTCACACACATACATACAGACATACACCACACACACACTGCACTCACATATACACATGCACCACACACATTCACACATGTGCACACACCAAACACACATATACACACACACAGTCCACATGCACAAGGGCACACACAACACACACATTCACAAACACACCACATACACTCTCACACACACACACCACATACACATATTCACACACAGGCACACACCACATACTCCATCTCACACTCACACCCCTGCTCTCCTATGTCTCCAAGGCTCTGTCCAGGCTGCCCTCTCCGCCTGGGATCCCTCTCCTGCCCAGGGCTGAGCTGTCTCACTGCCTGTGTGGGTTTCTCTGCCTCACCTACATAGCTTCTCAGTGACCCACTGGCTGTGAAGGCTGGCAGGACTCACACACGTATTTTTCTCCCTGAGAAATGTCTACAGTCACCTGTTCACATAATTTGCTTTTGCACTTTGACTGGTTTATTTGATTTCAAATGCTGAAAAATTCAGAATAGATCCCGAAGTCTTTGCAGTAGCAAGGTGTAAGAAGCAGCGGGCCCCTTCCCACCTCCATTTCTTCCTTTCCCTCTGTTTTTTTTCACAGCAGCATCTGTTTGCCCACAGCTGCTCCCGTCCTGAGCACACATGGAGGTGACGGGGATGGAGGGAGAGCAAGGAGGGCTGGGGGACGCCCTCTTCCACGTGTGGGCGCACCTGAGTTCCAGCACCCCCTTCTGTCTGTCACAGCACTTTCTGCTTCCCACAGCATCGCAAAACACGTGTTTTACACCCAGCTGTGTGGAACTTCGGAGGACATTCCGTCAGTGCGTGCTAAGTTTTTGCATTAATAACATATTTCTGCTGTGTTTTTATCCTCTTTTGCTTATGGAAAGCAAAAGTTCCATGAAAAAGTTCCAGAAAAATATTTTTCCATAAAAAAGTTCCGGAAAGCCTGGTGAAGGTATTGTGCGAAATATGTAGGCAGCTTTGGTTCAGGACATTTGCTTAGTTCAGTTATGTAAACTTTATTACAATTAGATGTCCTAAAATAATAAAGAGAATATAGGAAAGTTTAAGTGCCAAGGTAGAATGGTCTAGTAATCTTAACAGTAACACCAAGCATGTACTGAGTGCTACTTCATGCTAGGAGTTCTCTTTTAAATATATCACCCCATCTAATCCTTTCAATGAGGAGGTGAGAACACAGCCAGAGAGGTTCAATAACACCAGACGTCACATAGTGATCAAAGACACATGGGGATTGGAACCAAAGTCTCTTGGTCACAGAGCCTGCACTCTATATCTATATTCTGAAGGTCCTGGCTACTTACTTATGGTGAATTTGCTTAAAATGAGTACAGAAATTCAAAAAAAATAGTGATAACCAGTTTAGTTTGGTACATTATCTTGAAAGGTGAAAATCAGAAGATAGGCACATAAATGTATTTTCTCACATATGTAGCAAAATTAAGTTTTCACCTCTGACTAATACTTAAAAGAAATGAGAAAGGAATCCAGTGGTCACTGGGGGTTTGGTGTCATTTTCCCCATAGAATTTTACGTGACATGATCCTGCCTTTCACCCTAGGTAGCTTCTGTGAACGTCTGCGTCAGCCTTCCCAAAGGCCTTTCTCTGATATTCAGATAATCTTCTGGGAATTTGTGGTTTGCCATTGTCTGTGTTGCTTTCCTCCTCCACTGCCAACTGAAGATGACCTTCCCAGCCTTGTTTCTGTGGGTGAGAGTGGAATAGCTGTCTCACGTTATTTTTATTTATTTCATGGAATTGTGCCTCTTGTAAGATTTGTATTTTATTTTGTAGTTAGTTCGCCCTGTGTTCCAAAGTTCAACCTTCCAGCCAGTGAGGCGCTGCTGTACCAGACCTTCTGCGTTGAGCTGAGTATCAGCAGATATTCTGCCCCCTGCTCCCCCTTCTCCCGGTCCCGCTCCCCCTTCTCCCCACCTCCCTATTCCCTCCTCCCGCTACCCTTCTCCCCACTTCCCTGCCCTATAGACTTTGGGTTTGGTCATGTGACTGGCCTTGACCAATGGAGTGTGGGTGGCCATGATGTGATCGGAAACTCTGAATGAATTGCGTGCTTGACTCGGACCTTGGGCTCCTGAGAAAAACGCATCTAAGGAGGATGAGAGGCACTAGGAGAAGACTTAAACTGAGCCTGCAGCTTGCACCCAAGACCAGACAAACCTTGCTTACAAAACAGTCACCTGCCCCAGGCCAGGTTTTTTTTTGATGGAGTTTTGCTCTTTTTGCCCAGGCTGGAGTGCAATGGTTCGATCTCCACTCACTGCACCCTCCGTCTCCTGGGTTCAGTGATTCACCTGCCTCAGCCTCCCCTGTAGCTGGGATTACAGATGCATGCCACCACACCCATTCCCAGTTGATTTTGTATTTTCAGTAGAGAGGGAGTTTCACCATGTTGGCCAGGCTGGTCTCAAACTCCTGACCTCAGGTGATCTGCCCACATCGGCCTCCCAAAGTGCTGGGATTGCAGGTGTGAGCCGCTGTGCCCGGCCTATCCCAGGTCAGTTTTAATCACATGAACCACTGTGGACCCGCAGGTTGTGAGCACAGAATGGAGTTTCCTGGCATAGGCTGTAGTTTTGGAGTCACCTGTCACACAGCCTGTTGCAGTGGCAGCTCCATGACGCACTGACTTCCAAAGATGTAGCCACACTGGGCAGAGTCAGGCATGACATTGAAGCAGAGAGAGGTGTCTTGACGGTCCCTTCATTGGTGGATAGCTTCGTAATTTTTGCTCTCCTCACAACCGCACAACTGTGGGGACTCTGATGCTGTTTACTTGGTTTTCCAGGACTTTGCAGAAATAAATCTCAGGCAAGCCTGGGGTCTGCCCCAGCTGGGGCAATGGTTTATGTGCAAATTTAACTTTCAATTGTCCCAGTTTAGCAGGAAACACGGAGCTGGTTATCAGCTACTTCCATGTGGCATGTACTTTGGCACTTGTTTCCAGAAGAGCTGGGGGAAGAGGAGTGGAAAATGGTACAGAGAACTCTGGAAAAGTACACACTCCGGCGTCTCCCAGGCCCTGAAGGGATTCTCTGACCCAACAGAGTGGCCTCGCTGCTGGGTGCTAGACCGACTCTCCAATCTCAGCATTTCTGAGCTGCAAGGGAGGAGGGCACAGCTCCTTATTGAAATAAATTGTTCAGATCTGTTGAAATGTCTCAAAAGGAGTTGAATTGGTCGTGATCTAACTCCTCCTCCCTCCTCGCCCACCAACTCCCAAGAAAAAGTGGAGGTGGCCAATCACTGGGTGCAGAAGGAGACGGAAAAGGAAGGGAAGGGTGCCTCAGGCTTAGGGGGAGGCTGCTCAGATATGAGCTTCAGTGGGGCTGCTGAACCACACTCCCAGGAGAAAGAGGCCCAGGGGGCCTGGCTCCCTTCCTGGAAGACTAATGACCTTCGTGGAGGTGGTCATCGAAGGGTCTGGGCCAGGAGCTCAAGGAGCCTTCAGGTAGGGACATTTGTCTCACATGCATTCAGCTACAAAATGAACAACAAAGTGAAAAACTCCACATAACTACAATGAGCTGCAGCGATAACGTGTGTGCACCGGTCAGCATGCTCCCCTCTGCCCCTGGACAGCGACAATGTGTGCACCGGTCAGCATGCTCCCCTCTGCCCCTGGACAGCGACAATGTGTG
>NW_012106474.1:3975749-3983464 GCF_000951045.1 Mandrillus leucophaeus
CCCTGGACAGATATAATGTGTGTGCACCGGTCAGCATGCTCCCCTCTAACCCTGGAATCCAGAACTAATCGCTGGTCTTGGTCCTATTTAGGTCCAAATGAAAAAGCAGCCATTGATCAGCTTTTCTGTATTCTGACAAAATCACACCCTACTGTGGGAGCTTTGTTAAACTCCATTCCTTGAGTCATCTAGAGGAATGTGACTGTGTTTCCTTCCTGTTTCTGTAAACTGGTCACAAAATGCAAAAACGGTTTTGGAGTCACGGCATGGCTTACCAAACTCAGTCGAAATTTGCATCGTTTCTCTACAGTTTTTTATAGCGATTATGTTTTGGATGATCAGTGTTGGTTTTTTGAGGAAATACAAACTTCTGGTCCTGGGCTAGCAATGACTATGAGTCACTGTGGAAGCCCTGAAGGTGGAGGTGAAGCGTGGACACGGGATTCCCGTCAACGTGCCGGATACTCCAGATGTGTTGGTATCTTCATGAGCCGGCTCTTTGGCACCCCAGTATGTGAAACTAAAGACACTGCTTGACTTAAAATTTGGGGGAAAGTTAAGAATCTCGTTTGGATGATTTTTACTATTAATTCCATTGAATTCTCTAATATTCTTTGTTGGCTTACGGGAAATTGGATTGATAAAAATCTGAGGTTGTGATGTAATATTGAGATTTCTTGATCAAAAAGCCTTCAAGAAATTAAAGTTCAATATTAAACTTTTCTGTGATAAAATGAATTAATGGCTCAAGTGTCCAGACAGTGAGATATTAAGAAAGTTTATAACAATCATAAATTCGTATAGGTGTCTGTCTCCCCTCCTTCACAACTTTGTGAATTGTGTGAATTTCTTTCTCTGGCACCAGATGTTCTGTTTACATTTATTCTTTTATTTTTACTTGCTTTGTAAAAATGTAGAAAATACAATCTCAAGGTGAACCACAGCTCTACTACTGGTCAGGTCAGTGCATAGATGGTCCTGTGGGTGACGGTGATCACAAATTGTCCCACAGGAGGAAGGCACGATCCTTGGCTCAATGGGAAGCATCTCCCTGCCCTTCCTCACGTGTGTTGCCTGTGCTGTGCACCCCAGTCCATGGGGTCCCGGGTGTGTGGACGGAGATAGCTGCGTGGTTTGGTGCTGAGGGCTCCCCTGCTCTGTGACGTGCAGGTGGCATTGGCTCATTTCATTGCCACCAATTCTCCCATTGAATGCATGTTCTTTTATTATCCCCAGTAGAGTCTATAATTTCCTTTTTTCTTTTTTTCCTTTTTTTTTTTTTTTTTTTCTGTCACCCAGGCTGGAGTACAGTGGTGCGATCTCTGCTCACTACAACCTCCACCTTCTGGATTAAAGTGATTCTCTGCCTCAGGCTCCTGAGTAGCAGGGACTACAGGCACACACCACCAGGCCTGGCTAATTATTGTATTTTTAGTAGAGATGGAGTTTCACCATGTTGGTCAGGGTAGCCTTGAACTCCTGACCTCGTGATCTGCCTGGCCTCCCAAAGTGCTGGGATTACAGGCATGAGCTACCGCGCCCGGCCTCCTTTCTTAGTCACCTGGAGAGAAGGGATGCTGGTCTTCGGGGGACACGGGGACCTTCCCACTTTGGAATCAACCCCTGAAGTCTAGCTGGGGAGAAATAGGAAAGGAAAAAAGTGGAGATTTCTGCTAAATTTGGGGAAGGTTCTATAATTTGAACCTATTGTTAATGTGATAATACATAAGAAGACACAGGAGAGCAAATAGAAACGTTAAAAATAACAGGCTTTCCTATTTGAGCAAAGCAATTAGAAACTTAGATACATTGGATTAGGTCAAATCTCAACTCTTCTGCTCATTATCCATTTCTGCAGAGTATTTAATGAAAAATGAAGAAGAGTTCAAAGTCAGGGGTACTGTATTTTGAAGTGCTATTAACAAACAAACCTGGGAGACTCTCTCATGAATTGGGAGAACGCCTGAGGAGGTGACCCTGTGTCCATGTGGCTCTTCCCCAGGGGTGAGGCTAGGGGCAAGGCTCATTTTCTTCTTTAGGGCTTTATGTAATGCGTGTGCATTTATTTTTATATGCTACAATAGCTCATGAATCATGCAGTACACAGGGAGCCGGTTACATCTGTTGCCTCTGGAGGAAATGGTCTGCCACATGTATCCTATAGTTTTACATTTTGAACCAGGTGAAAGTATTACTTAACAATTCGAACAAAAAAAATGTCAGCCCATGAACAGTGTTCTTGTTTCAGTCACTGTTAAAGTGGGTGATTTTATAATCAGAAAAATAATCCCATAGTTTGTTTGGGGGGAAAAGCAGAATTTATATTAAATGGCATGCAGTAATTTAAATTTGTAAAGCGTGATATGTGCTGTTCAGGGTTCTGTGAGGCTCTGAAGGACAGGGTGTCAGTGAGCAAGGGTGGTCTGGGGGACCAAGGAGGAGGCCGGCTGGAGGGTGGGGAGGGGAAAGGGGAACCTCCAAGTCTCAGACCTACGTGGTCATGCAGCCATTGGCAGCTTCCAGGAGTGATAGCCAAGTCGCAAATAAAAAATGCTGAGAGGAAGTTTTCGTGGCTTCAAATAACTGTAATGTGTGATAATTTCCCTGTTATTTAAGGTTGTGGCTGAAGCCCATAAATAGCTTGCAGTGTGAAGTTAGAACTGATCAGCTCTGCTGTCCAATCAGAGTGCGGGGTGGCGCCCAGCACACGCTCCGGATGGAACCCCTGCAGATGGGCAGGGTGGGCGGGGCAGAGCCCGAGGTCGCTGCTCCCCTGGGGTGGGTAGTGGGGCGTACAGGCCTACGTGGCTCGCATGTGCTGGGCAGAGTGGAGTGAGTGGAGCCTCTCCGGTGAGGGTGATGAGGACGGATGTGACCAGAGAAGTGTGAACTCCTACCTTGCCAATCACAGAGGCCGCTGACCCTGGTCATCTTCTGAGAGTTCTGTCCCTGCTTTCAGCCTCATTTCTTCTTCCTTCCATAGGCTGGGTGACTAGGAGGAGCAGCTGAAAGGCCCCGGCCCTGACTCCTCCCTGCTGCTGATAGCCTGAGTTCTGGGGGACAGAGAGAAGCACCCCCGGGTTCCCTCTCTGTGTGAGGCAGGCAGCCTCCGCCCAGGCTCTATGGGACCCTAATACTTCCTAACAGACAGCAGTTCAGAACTTCTCCCAGAGTGGACCAGGAGCCAGCTCAGAAGTGGTCTAGAATAAGCCAAGGACCGTTAGTATCCCGATGTGAATTTTAAAATGTTTGTATTTCATACACAAAAATAGAAATGTATATGAATGTAATATAGATTACATATTTATTATGTATTTAAAAACAGTATATGCACATATTTTAATAGGAGCATATCTGCATCTCTAATACATGTCTACTCAAAGTGTAATCCATATGTATGACACACGCATGGGTGTGTGTGTGCATCTAGAACACACAACGCCAGCCTGGGGCTTGCCTGTGGAGTGACCTGGACACTTGGCAAAGTCTAATTCTTGTTTTGCTGGCCAAAGTTGCTTAGGAGTGGCCTAAATGGGTCACCAGGCTTATCAAAACAGGGGAAAGGTTCAAATGTGTCACTTTTTCTGATTCAGGCAATTTTGTAAAAGAAGAGATGATTCCAGTGAAAATTTTGCTAGGGTCTCCTAAGAGTGGTGGGCTGGGCGGTGCCTCCTGGCCACTTCAAGACATGTCCGGGTTGCCTTTCAAAGGCTCTGGCTCGGAGTTGCTGTGGCAGGGAGAGGTGCCAGCTGACCCAGGACCCGAGCCTCTCTTCTTCAAGGCTGAGGCTTACGCAGGGTGGCAGACTGGTCTGTGCAAGGTGCTGAGATGTGTAGTGTTCATTATAAACCAGTGAGCTGAAGTGAAAGACCAGCTCTACGGTTTGGAAAATGTCGCACGGGTGGCCTGAGATGTGCCGTGCCTGTGTTGACATCCTCCTCGTTCCATGTGGAGGCATTTGGGTTTTGTGAGGAGCATAGAAGGATCCCATTCCTCCTGACTGCACAGAAGTAGATTCCTGACAGAAAGACACAGGATATACCTAAGAATCCCCCCAGTCACCAAGCACTGCAAACAAACCACCACCAGATTGTTGGCTTCCTTATCGGTGGTGGAATCCACACCTGGCTTAGCTCAAGGGGCCTCTTGCATGAGTTTCCTTGTGGTGCTTTATGTAGAGCTGAGGCCAATGTTCTAAGCCCCCTTCCTTCCCACATGGCTGTTCATATAGCAGGTCTGGGTAGCATCATGATGGAAATTGCAGGCAGGACAGAGGGTATGATGGAAACCGAAGTGGGGGAGTCTCTGTCTCTGTGTCCTGCTTCCTGGTGTTACTCTCACCAAAAAGAAAAGAAAAAAAATTCCATGCAGTTGTAGACTCTGACAGTTGGCGGCCACTCTGCTCTGACTTTGCCTCAGAAATGATGCTGTGTTAGATGGCACGGCCTTTAAGAAAAAGGGACAAGGGGGTCCCAGCCTTCAACCATGATGAGCAAAGGAAAAAAAAAAACTTTTAACAGATAAATGCACATATAGATTTAAAAATAGAGAACAACTTGAAATCCAAACTTTCCTTGTGCATTGATTTTATGCCAGACACCATCTCATCAAACCTAACATATATCTACACAGAAGGCGCCGCTGTTATTCCCATCTTACAGGTGAGAAAGTCAAGTGTCAGAGCATGAGCCTGTCAAAGAGAACAAATTTGGTAGCATCAGAACGAGGAGTTGAGCTCTAGTTGTTTTAACCCCAAAGACTACATCCTTTCCATTCATGGAGTAAAACTACCACCTCCCCACACCCGATCACATCACCCAAGACATCTACCATCAAAATGTTGCTGAACTCCCTCCCGTTTCTCCCTGTGTTCAAATACACACATGCACGTGCATGCACACACACACACACACACTCTCAGGGTTACGTAAGTGGGTTCAATTCATGCTGTTGTACACGTGGCTTTTCTCACTCGAAAGCGTAAGGTGAGATCTAACTATGTCAGTTTTCCTATATGGTGTTGAAAGTTTAAACGTGGGAAAAGTCCGAGGCATTCAGTTCACTCACCTGGAGAGGGAAGCTCATTTCTGAGGCACCTGCTGCAGGAGGACTGTTTCCGGGAGTGCTGCAGCGTGTTAACCGCGTGCAGTCAGCCATGCATGCTCCTCTTTCCTTCCTGGTTTGCACGACTGCATTTAATTGCGGGAGGATGGCCCAGCATGGGTACACCTTGGCTTCTGGAAAAGCAAAACCTTATTAGCCACCTGCTAAGAAAGGAAACAGCCCTTTTTGAAAAATTGTATTCAACGGACACATACTCAGCATGGAAGTCCATAACATCGAAAAGCAGCCTGCAAGTCTGAGTATTGACTGTTTCTCCAGGGCCTAAGTGATGAACACATAAGGGAAGCCCTAATAACACTGAATGAATGAATGAATGAATGAATGAATGAATGAATGAATGAAAGAGGCAAGCATAAATATGGAGGCACTTAATGAACACTGAATGAATGAATAGATGAGGCAAGTGTGTATAGGGAAGCACTTAATCAACACTGAATACATGAACAAACGAATGAATGGAAGAAGCAAGTTTATACAGGGCAGCCTTGAATCAATGTCGAATGAATGAATGGGGCAAGTATGTCATATATACTAATATGTGCAGAGGCACAGTTGAGGAAGATGAAAGTAACTACTGTCTCTTTCAATAAAGGAAAATGTCTTAAAGGAGTCAGGATTTCAGAAATTTCTTGAATATGAGAAGAAAGAAAACTTGGTGAACTGAGGGTAAGGATATTCTCGGCACAGTGTGCAGCTGGGGAGGAGCCTTGACATAGGAGCAGGATGCTAAGGGGATTATCAGAATGTATGTGCATGACACAATTAAGTTCCAGATGCAAGGAAGGGCCAGTGTATAAAGTGAACATCTGAAGAGAAACAAACCAAGGTGATGAGGGTGATGACGGTGGTGGTGTATGTCTCTGTGTGTGGGTTCTGTATGTAGGGAGGTGGTTGCAATGTTGGTGTTTATGAAGGCAATGGTGGTGGTGATGGTGGTAATGGTGGTGGTGGTGATGATTGTGGTGATTGTGATGGAGGTGGCGGTGGGGGTGATTGTGGTGATGATGGTGGTAGTAATGATT
The DNA here is from genome assembly GCF_000951045.1 of Mandrillus leucophaeus. NCBI lineage: Eukaryota > Metazoa > Chordata > Mammalia > Primates > Cercopithecidae > Mandrillus > Mandrillus leucophaeus. The sequence goes on from NW_012106474.1 coordinate 3,981,896, forward strand.
AGAGTGATGGTGGTGGTGGTAGAGGTGATGGTGGTGGTCATGATGGTGATGGAAGTAATGGTGGTGATAGTGTTAATGATGGTGATGGAGGTGGTGATGATGGTGGTCATGGTGGAGGTGAGAACAGTGATGATGGTGGTAGTAATGATTGGGTTGACGGTGGTGATAGAGGTGATAGTAGTGGTGGTAGTAATGGTGGTGGTAGTGATGGTGGAGGTAATAGTGGTTGTGGTAATGGTGATGATGTTGTGGTGGTGGTGATGGTGGTGATGGTGGTGGTGGTATTGGTAGAGGTAATGATAGTGGTAGTTGTGATGGTGGTATTAATGATTTGAGGCCATGGTGGTGGTGATAGTGGTGAAGGTGATGGTGTTGGTAGTGATGGTGGTGGTGGAGATGATGATGGTAGTAATGATTGGAGTGATGATGGTGGTGGTAGAGGTGATGGTGGTGGTGGTGGTAGTGAAGGTGATGGTCATGATGGATGGTGGTGGAGGTAATGGTGATGGCAGTGGTGATGGAGGTAATGGTAGTGATAGTAATGATGACAGTGTGGTGGTGTTGGTGTTGGTAGAGGTGATGATGGTGATGGTGGTGATGGTGGTATTAATGATTGAGACCGTGATTGTGGTGGTGGTGGTGGTGGAGGGTATAGTGATAGTGGTAATGGCTGTGGAGGTTGTGATGGTGGTGGTAGTGAGAATGATGGTGGTGGTGATGATTGAAGCAATGGTTATGGTGGTGATATGTGTTTGTGTTGTCTGTGCATAGGGTAGTGATGGTAGTGGTGTGGTGTTGTGTGTCTGTTTCTGTTCTGTATGTGGGGTGGTGGAAGTGGTGGTGGTGATGGTGCCATATGTGTGTATGTGTCTTCTCTGTGTGGGGAGGGGGAAGTGATATTGATAGTGGTGATAGTGGTGGCAGTGGTAGTAGAGGTGGTGGTAGAGATAGTGTGTGTGTGTGTGTGTGCACGCATGCACGTGCGCTCGCGCACATGCATGTCTTTTGTGTGGTGTCATGATGGTGTGGTGTGGTTCTGTGTGTGTTTGCATTCTGTATGTAGGAAGTGGTGGTTGTGGAGAAGGTGGTGTTGATAATGGTGATAATGGTGGTGGTGGTGGAGATGGAGGTGATAGTGGTGATAGTAATGGTGTGTGTGTGTTCTCTGCATAGGAGGGTATGATGTGGTGTGGTGCTGTGTGCATGTTTGTGTTTTGCATGTAGAGAGGTGGTGGCGGTGGTGGCGATAATGGTGTTGGTGGAGAAGGAGGTGATAATGATGGTGGTGGTGATGGTAATGGTGTGTGTGTGTGTTCTCTGCATAGTGAGGTGATGGTGTGGCATGGTGCTGTGAGCATGTTTGTGTTTGTGTGTAGGGAGGAGGTGGTGGTGGAGGTGGAGGTGATAATGGTGGTGGAGGTAGTGGTAATGGTGTGTGATCTCTGTACAGGGAGGTGATGGTGTGGTGCTGTGTGCATGTTTGTGTTTGGGTGTAGGGAGGAGGTGGTGGTGGAGGTGGAGGTGATAATGGTGGTGGAGGTGGTGGTAATGGTGTGTGATCTCTGTACA
>NW_012106474.1:3983916-4024621 GCF_000951045.1 Mandrillus leucophaeus
AGGGAGGTGATGGTGTGGTGCTGTGAGCATGTTTGTGTTTGTGTGTAGGGAGGAGGTGGTGGTGGAGGTGGAGGTGATAATGGTGGTGGAGGTGGTGATAGTAATGGTGTGTGTGTGCATTCTCCAAATAGGGAAGTGATGGTGTGGTGTGGTGCTGTGAGCATGTTTGTGTTTGGGCGTAAGGAGGAGGTGGTGGTGGAGGTGGAGGTGATAATGGTGGTGGAGGTGGTGATGGTAATGGTATGTGTGTGCATCTTCCAAATAGGGAGGTGATGGTGTGGTGTGGTGCTGTGTGCACATTTTCGTCTGTATGTCTGTGTTCTGGGTTAAGAACTCAGAGGGTTAAGGTTGTGGTGGTGATGTGCCTCACCCAAGGCTTTGAGACTGTTTGCATCTTAGAAGTCTGGGAATTTCTGTTGTGCCTCTGCAGAATCTCCTGAGATGTGATGTGCCAGCTGGTAGTTTGTTTTCTGACACTGTCCTTGGTGTTGCTGTGCCTCAGTCTCCTGCAGACGTCCTTTATAGCTCTGTGGTTCAGAAATTGGCCAAACCCATTGGAGAGCATTTATATTTTTGCCTGGACTCCTTAATTTAAAGAGCAGTATTGAGTTCCATAAACTTCCGACCGACTGTGTGAGAGTGGGCGTTTAAAACATTGGCTCTAAAGGCTCCCATTCGTGGATTAAGGGCCTGGGCGCCATCTGCTCAGCCCCTGGGGACCTGACACGTTCCAGGGCGCGGGAGGTTCTGCTTCCTCCCTGCGGATTTGGGCAGGGCTGTTTCAGAGGGAAAGGCAGGGTCTGTGGGGTGAAGATGTGAAGGAAACTTCCTTTAGGGGGATGTGGTTTACTCCCCACAACCTGCGCTGGGCATGGGACCCAGAGGGTCCTTGCCCGCCAGTCCATCTGGGCACCTCCTTCTCCTGCAGTCGTGCTGCGGTGCTCCAGACCTGAGGGCTGGCCGCTGGGTTGGAACATGTGGTTCCCAAAGGAGGCATGAGCCACCGCCTCGTGGAGCCCCCTTCCACCTGGGTCCGCAGGCTACTGAAGGTGAGTCAGGTGGCATCACCACTGTGTCCTCGTGCCATGCAGGCCGGCTCACCTGTGGAGTTGTAGCCACTGGTGTGGGGTTGTGGGGTGTGGGCTGGGGGTGAGCGTAGGGTGAGGGGTAGCAGCACTCCTGTTTTGGGAGAGGGAGCGGAAGCTCAGGATACAATCTCCTCTGCTCATGGCCCTGCGGTGCCACCTGCCCTAAAACAGCTTCCGGTGGGTTTCTTGGACAGGAATTTAGGAGTGAGACTCCACTGTAGGAAGCACCTCGTTGGATGAAAAGTCTCAGCCAGAGGTTGGCGTGGGCTCCTCTGAAGGAGGAGGCTGGAGCAGGGTCTCACATGGCGTCCTCTGTGTGGGGCCTCGGGTCTGACCATCCCACAGTTTTCATTGGTGATAAACGTGGAGCCTGAATGGAGGAGAGAAGACCCTGAGGAAGCCTGCACAGGCTGGCGGCACCACACAGCGGATCCTCAGTGATAGCTGTCCACACCTCTCAGGTCACTCAGAAAGGAGAGCGGGTCAAAATAACCCCACACCCCTCGGGTAGGGTTCCTGATGGTGCCCTGGACGCTTACCATGGCCTGCCCAGGATGCCTGCCGTGGCCTACCCAAGGACCACAGGGCTTCTGAGCCTGGCCTCAAAGAAGAGCAGCCTCCCAATAGGTGAACAGACAAGATGGGCACGTGTGTGCCTGCATGTGTGGTTCCCTGGGGGTCGGTGTTCAGCGGCTGGGTGTGGTGCGGTTCACTTGGCAGATCCACACGGCAGGCAGGAAGGGCCTGTGTCATTGTAGACTCCCAGGGTCTTGTTCAGCTTCAGTGCCACACAAAGGGGATCTGTATGTTATTTAGCTCCGATTTCTACTACTATTTGGCCTCATCATTGTGTAGTTTTTCTCATGCTGCTGACTCATCTGAACAAATCGGCTGGCAGTCAGGCCACACCGCTGGGGTGCTGTGGAGAATAACTCACAGAGAGCAATGCCTCTCATGATTCTCTCTGAAAGTGTCCAGATGATTAAATGCTAAAGGAAGAATGGATAATTGTTGGAATTTCAATGGAGCACTTTCTATTATCAGAGGAAGGAACACTTTAGTTCTGCACCCCTCCCTAGTCCTAGCTCCACGAGCCATTGGAAGCTAGACAGGCAGGAGTCTCCCGGGCTCTGAGTTGCTAAATCCTGTCCCCAGGCTGGCGTCCACATCTGTGTCAACATGACTAGGGCACTGTAGGGCTCAGCCGACTCGTTCCTTGAAAATTAGGACCTAACTCTTGAGGAGGTCTAGATTCTTAGGAAAATGTTGACAAACTAAAAGAGTCCATAGGGGTCATCTCTTCCTGGGCCTCCTTATTTTAAATCTGTGGAAATGGAGGCTCAGAAATGGCAAATGAGTTACTCAAAGAACTTGTTGATGATGGCATTGGGTCTTGCTTAGACCCCCACCAGGGTTCCAGGTCACACGTTTCAAGTATTTAATCCAGAGCCAGCCACATCTACAAGTTTTGGTTTGGAAAATGTCAGCACCTTCTCCATGGTGCTCTGGCAAGGACCACTTCGGGGATATCAGGTTGGGAGGTGAGCAGGTGCAGAAGGCAAGATAGAAATGAGTGCATCCATGCCCTGTCCTGAACTTCACCCTAGCTGGAAACACCCTCTCCTCTCCTGCCTTGTCTCCCTTCCCCCCTCCACCTCTCCCTCTTCCACTCCACCTCTTTCTCCTCCCCTCCCCTTGTCTTTCTCCTCCCTCTCCTTCTCTTTCCCTCCTCCCCCATCTTCCATGCTGCTTTCTATAATGGTTGTACTAATTTATATTTCTGCCAACAGAATTTATATTTCTGCCGACAGTGTGTGAGGGCTCTCTTTTCTCCACATCCTTGCCAACACTTGTTAAGTCTTTTGTCTTTTTGATAACAGCCGTCTTAACAGGTGTGAGGTGATATCTCATTGTGGTTTTAATTTGTGTTTTCCTGATGATTGGTGATGAGTGTTTTTCCATAAATCTATTGGCCATTTGTATGTCTTCTTTGGAGAAATGTCTACTCAGATGCTTCGTCCATCTGTAGAAAGTGTTGTTTTCTTGCTATTGAGTTGTTTGAGTTATTTATATACACTCATGCCCAGTGCAACATTTTGGACAATCATGGAGCACATATACAACAGTGGTCCATAAAATTGTAAGACCATATTTTTACTGTACTTTTACTATGTTTAAATACACAAACACCTAATGTTGTGTTACAATTGCCTCTAGTATTCAGTATAGTAATATGCTGTACAAGTTTGTAGCCTTGGAGCAATAGGCTAAGTGTGTAGTGAGCTGTACCATCTGGGTGTGTGTAAGTACACTCTAATGATATTCATACAAAAATTAAATATTGTAATGACACGTCTCAGAACGTATTCCTGTCATTAAGCATCACATGACTGTATTTTGGATATTAATTCCTTATCAGTTATACAGTTTGCAAATATTTCATCCCATTCTGTGGGTTGTCTCTTCACTCTGTTGATTGTTTCCTTGCTATGAAGAAGCTTGTATTTTGATGTAATCCCATTTGTCTATTTTTGCTTCTGTTATCTGTGCTTTTGAGGATGTATCCAAAAAATTATCGCCCAGATCAATGTCATTGAGCTTTTCCCTATGTTTTCTTATGGTAGTTTTATAGTTTTGGGTCTTACACTGAAGTCTCTAATGTGTTTGGAATTGAGTTTTGTATATGGTGTGAGTTAGGGGTCTAGTGTCATTCTGCATGTGAATATCCAGCCTTCCCAATGCTATTTATTGAAGACTGTCCTTTCCCCACTGCATGTTCTTCGCACCCTTGTTGAAAATGAGTTGGTTGTAAATATGTGGGTTTATTTCTGGGCTCCCTATTCTGTTCCATTGGTCTGTGTGTCTGTTTTTATGTCAGTATAGTGCTGTTTTGTTTACTGTCGATTTTAGTATATTTTGAAGTCAGGTAGCATTATGCCTCCTTGCTTTGTTCTTGTGGCTCAAGATTACTTTGGCTGTTGGAGGTGTTTTGTGGCTCTATATACATTTTAGGATATTTTTTCTATTTCTGTGAAGAATAGAATTGGTATTTTGACAGAAATGGCATTGACTCTGTAGATCACTTTGGGTAGTATGGACATTTTATTAGTACTAATTCTTCCAATCCATGAAAACAGAACATCTTTGTTTATTTGTGTCTACTTCAATTACTTTCATCAGTATTTTATAGTTTTCAATGAAGAGACCTTTCACTCTTGGGTTACATTTATTTCTATTTTTTTTGGTAGCTATTGTAAATGGGATTGTTTTCTTGATTTCTTTTTTGGATAGTTCCCTGTTATTATATAGAAACACTACTGATTTTTGCATGTTCATTTTGTGTCTTGCAAGTTTCCCGAATGTATTTGTTCTAACAGTTTTTAAATAGTCTTTAGGGTTTTCTATATATAAGATCATGCCATCTGCAAACAAGGACAAATTAACTTGTTCCTTTCCAATTTGGATGCCTTTTAATTATTTCTTTTGCCTAATTGCTCTGGCTAGGACTTCCAGTACTAGAAGTTGAATAGAAGTGGTAAGGGGGCATCCTTGTCTTGCTCTAGATCTTAGAGGAAAAGCTTTCAACTTTTCCTTGTTCAATATGATGTAAGCTGGAGTGTGTCATATATGGCCTTTATTATGTTTAGGTACTTTCCTTTTATATCTATTTTATTGAGAGTTTTTATCATGAAGGATTTTGAATTTTATCAAATGCTTTTTCTGCATCTATTGAAATGATTATATGGTTTTTACCCTGAAATATGTTAATGTGATGTATCACATTTATTGATTTACATATGCTGAACCAGCCTTATATTCCTGAGATGAATCCTACATTATCATGGTGAATGATCTTTTTAATGTATTGTTAAATTTGGTTTGCTGGTATTTTGTTGAGGAGTTTTGCATCTATCTTCATCAGGGATATTGGCCTGCTGTTTTCTTTTTGTGCATATGTGTGTGTGTGTGTGTGTGTGTGTGTGTGTGTGTGTGTGTGTGTCTGTCCTTGTTCAACTTTGGTATAGGTGTAATGCTGGCCTTGTAAAATGATTTGAGAAGTGTTCCACTGTCTTCAATGTTTTGAAAGATTTTTAACAATAATTGGTATTAGTTTTTCTTTAAATGTTTGATAGAATTAAACAGTGAAGGAATACAGTTCTTGCCTTTTCTTTGATGAGAGACTTTTTATTGCTGTTTTGATCTCATTTCTCATTATCGGTCTGTTCAGGTTTTCTATTTCTTTATGATTCAATTTTGATAAGTTATATGTATCAAGGAATTTATTTCTTTTAGGCTATTCAATTTGTTGGCATATAATTGCTCATAACAGTCTCTTAAGATTTTTTTGTATTTCTGTTGTATCAGTTGAAATGCCTCTCTTTTTATCTATGATTTTATTTATTTGCACATTCTCTTTTTTTTCTTAGTTTAACTAAAGTTTAGTAGAATTTGTTTATCAGTTTAAAAGCACAACTCTCATTTTTCTTGATCTTTTCTATATTTTTTAGTCTCTATTTCATTTATTCCTGCTGTGACCTTTGTTATTTTCTTCCTTTTACTAACTTTGGGGTTAGTTTGTTCTTGTTTTTCTGATTCCTCAAGGTTCAATATTAGGTTGTTTATTTAATGTCTTTCTTTTTTTCATGTAGGTGTTTATTGCTATAAGCTTCCCTTTAGAACTGCTTTTTCTATGTCCCACAGATTTTGGTATGTCGTATTTTCACTTTTGTTTGTCTGAACAAAATTTTTATGTTTCCCTTTTAATTTATTCATGGCTTCATTGGTTGTTCAATAGCATGTTTAACTTGCATGTATTTGTGAATTTTCCAAAGTTCCTTATGTAATTGATGCCTAGTTTTATACCATTGTGATCAGAAAAGTTACTTTTAATCTTCTTAAATTTGTTAAGATTTGTTTTGTAGCCTAGCACGTAATTATTCTGCAGACTGTTCCATGTGCAGTTGAGAAAAATGAGTATTCTGAAGCTGCTGGATGGAATGTTCTAGATATGTCTGTTACGTCCATTTGGTCTAGAGTATAGTTTAAGTTCAATGCTTCCTTATTTACTTTCTGTATAGCTGATCTGACCAATGTCAAAAGTGGCATATTGATGTTCCCCACTATTATTGTGTTACAGTCTACATCTCCCTTCAGATCTACTAAATATTTGCTTCATAAAATTGTATGCTCCAATTCCAGTATCTAAATATATAAAGCAAATATTATATAAAATATATTAAATATTAATAATCATTATATCCTCTTGCTGGATTTTTTTGTGGTTATTAATGACCCTCTTGGTCCTTTTTTTTTTACAGTTTTTTAAAGTCTATTTTATCTGATAGTATAACTATTCCTTTTTTGATTTCCATTTGCATAGACTGTCTTTACCCATTCTTTCACTTTCAGTCTATGTGTGTCCTTACTGGTGAAGGGAATCTCTCGTAGGAAGCATGTAGTTGGGTTTTATTCATTTATTCGTTTGGCCAGTCTATGTCTTTTGATTGGAGAATATGATCAACTTACATTCAAAGTGATTATTGATAGTAAGAACTTACCTATTACTGTTTTATTAATTATTAGGTTGCTGCAAAAGTAATCATGATTCCTTTTGCGCCAACCTATATTTTCTATTAATAGTTGTTTTGTTGATGTTTTGTTTCCTTCTTCCTGTCTTACTACATCTTCTTTTATGATTAAGTAATTTTCATTAGAGACATGTTTTGATTCCTTGTTTTACATTTTTTCTGTATCTACTATAGGTTTTTGTTTCTTGGTTATCATAAGGCTTACTCTTATATTTATAACAGGTTATTTTAAACTGATAACAACTTAGCTTTGATCATACTTCACCACACCCCCAAAATTATGCTTTTACTCTATTCCTTTTGCCAACATTTTGAAGTTTTGATGTTTTCTTACACTGCATATCCCTTAAAAATTTTTTGCAGCTATAGTTATTTTTAATAACTTTGTCTTTTAACCTTCATAGTAAAGATATAAGTAATTTGCACACCACCACTATAGTGGTAGAATATTCTAAATTTGACTGTGTACTTACTTTTACCAATAAATTTATACTGAAAGAATGCCCTTTAGCATTTCTTGTATGACAGCTCTCGTGATTATGAACTCTCTCAGCTTTTGTCTAAGAAAATATCCATCTTTAATTAATGAAGAACAGCTTTGCTGGGTACAAGATTCTTGGTTGGCATTTTTTGTTGTTGTTTCTCAAACACTTGGAATATATCATCACACTGTCTCCTGTAAAATTTCTTCTGAAAGGTCTGCTGCTAGCGGTTTGGGAACTCCCTTATATGCTATTTGCTTTTTTTCCTCTTGCTGTCTCCAGAATTCTCTCTATGTCTTTGATTTTTGACAATGTGATTATATGTCTGGGGTAGTTTTATTTGGATTGAATCTTATTTGGATTGGTGACCTCTGACTTTCCTGCACCTGGATACTTATGTGTATTTTCAGGTTTTAAAAGTTTCTGCTGCTCTTTCTTTTTTTTTCTAACTCTTTCTTTAAACACACTTTTTACTACTTTATCTTCCTCTTCTTCTTTAACGCCTACGATTCAAATATTTGCTCTTTTTATGCTGTTTCATAAATCTCATAAGCTTTGTTCATTTCTTTTCATTCTTTTTTTCCTCTGACTGTATATTTTTAAATGGCTTATCTTTGAGTTCACAGATTCTTTCTTCTGCTTGATCAATTTTACTATTGATACTCTCTATTAAATTTTTCATTTTGTTCATTGTATTTGAATTTTTCAGCTCCAGGATTTTTGTTTTATTTATTTAATTATTTCAATCTCTCTATTAAATTTCTTATCTGGCCAGTTATTGTTTTCCTTAATTCATTGAATTGCTTCTCTGTTTTTTTTTTTTTTTTTTTTTTTTGAAGTTCACTAAGCTTCTTTAAAAGTTACTTTAAATTCTTTTTCAGGAAGTTCATTTATCTCCACTTCTTTTTATTTTTTGAGGCAGAGTCTCGCTCCGTCACCCAGGCTGGAGTGCAGTGGCCAGATCTCAGCTTACTGCAAACTCCGCCTCCCGGGTTTACACCATTCTCCTGCCTCAGCCTCCCGAGTAGCTGGGACTACAGGCGCCCACCACCTCTCTTGGCTAGTTTTTTGTATTTTTTAGTAGAGACGGGGTTTCACTGTGTTAGCCAGGATGATCTCAATCTCCTGACCTCGTGATCCGCCCGTCTCAGCCTCCCAAATATCTCCATTTTTTAAAGGGTGGTCAATAACACTTTAGTTTGTTGCATTGGTGATGTCATATTTCCCTGATTATTCTTAACCCTTGTAGCCATGCATTGATATTGGCATATTTGCAGATGGTGGGTATCTGTTCCAGTCTTCTCAGGCTTGCTTTGTCTGGGAAAGCCCTTCAGTAGTCAGCCTGGGCCAGGCACAGTGGCTCATGCCTGTAATTCCAACACTCTGGGAAGCTGAGGTGGGAGGATTGCTTGAGCCCAGGAGTTTGAGATCAATCTGGGCAACATAGTGAGACCCTGTCTCTGCAAAACATAAACAAAATCAACTGGGTGTCTTGGCATGTGCCTGTATTCCCAGTTAATTGGGAGGCTGAGATGGGAGGATTGCTTCAGCCTTGGAGGTGGAGGCCACAGTGAGCCATAATCATAACACTGCATTCCAGCCTGAGTGACAAAGCAAGACCCTGTATATATATATATGTATGTGTGTGTGTGTGTATGTGTGTGTGTGTGTGTATGTGTGTGTATAGTCAGCCTGTCCAGAGATTCTGAGCAAACTTTTTGCCATAGATCTGAAGCCTGGGGCTGCTACCAGTGTGCATGGCACTGGGTCTTGCCAGAAGTCTGGAGTTGCTGCAGCTGGTGCATCGCTTGGGTGAGCCAGAGCTCAGGGCTCACTCTGGCTGGAGCAGTGCTGGGACAAGCCAGAAGCCTGGGGCCCACTGGTACTCTGCTGGGGCCTACCTGAAGCTAGGAGCCACTGCATCCTGCCTGCTGATGAGGACTGTAGGGAGGCCAGGGCTGCTGACATTGACCGAGGAGTCGTGTGGGCCAGACATCAAGTTTGCCATGCAAGCCAGAAGCCTGAGGCTATGTGGGCCAGCCTGGCACTGCAGCAGCTCTGGAGGCTCAGTCTTTGGGCTCCAACCTGGACTCTGGGGCCATGGAGACCTGCCCAGTGCTGGATTTTACTGCAGTGGGCTCAGTATTTGGACATCTTTGCTCACTTCCTGGTTTCCCCTGAGCAGACAGTCTCCATGCTGTGCTCCTGGGCTGGAGGAGGGGTGGTGTGGATAATGGAAAAGAGAACTTTGTGTCTTATTTGACACATCTTTTCTTATTGTGCTCTAACCAGGTAGTGTTACTTAGCTCTTGTGATGGTATTTTCACTTGCATGTTCAAACTGGTGTTTTTGTGAGGGAATCATCACAAGAGAGACCTCTTCTCCTGTCTTGCTCCCCACTCTAGGCTGTCAGTGTGTCTCTGAATGGAGAATAAATTATATGCTGTCAAAACACCAGTGTCAGAAGTAGATAAAAATCATAATCTATGAAAAATGCAAATAAAAATTTAAATCTACAAATAACCTTTAATTCTTTTTTCATTTAAAACCAACCTTGAACATTTTGAAACTGTAAGCACATATATTGTATTCTTTTTAAAGCCCATAACGTGCTTTTTAAGTTCTTTCTTACACATAAAAATTTCTAAACAATGAAACTCATTTCTCAGACCCCTTCTAGATGTTTAGCATAGTGTCTATGGTGCATTTTCTTGCGTTAGGAAAAGCATCCAATGTCATCAGTTTTGACATCCTGATGGTCTCTCTGTCTACTTTTCTCCGCGTCCCCTCCATCGTCCTGTCCATCTCCTGTCTTCTGGGGAGTGTTCAAGTGCACACCCATCAATAAGAACCTTTGAACAGGCTCATCTGTACACAGCAGTACTCAGAGGTGCTACTGTGCTAATCAAGAATGTGTATTGTAGATCATACCCCAAATATGAACTATAAAAGAGGGCACTTGAAGATGTGACTGTATTTTTTTCCCTTCCCAGTGAAGAGTCTTATGCAATCCTCAGCAGGCACCCACTCTGAGCCCACTCTGAGCTGGTCCCTGTAGACACGAAGCCAAGAGGGAGGCTGTCTGGGTGTGTCTGGGTATGTGCTATTCTAGAAATGTGTCCATTTTAGAAAATGGGTATTGCTCAGCTCTTTCTAATTTACTATGTCAGTCTGTTTCCTGCTACTGTGAATAGAAGAATGTATTCAGTAATTCCTTTAGGGGGTGGTCTTTGTATATTCATTTCATGAAATGACTACTACCTAATATTTCTCTAATTTCCTCCCTAGCTGCTACACTCCTGTTGCTCTAAGAACTACAGCCACTCAAAATGTGTCTAGTTCATGGATTCTCCTCCTTGTTTGTTTTAATATTAACCTGGAAAACGTGTCTTTAATATTCTGTTTTCATTTATTGATGGCTTGGTATTCCTTTTAGCATTCAATGTCTTTGTGAGTTAATTTCTCCCACATTGCTTATTTTAAGAAAAAAATTCCAAAGTGTCATTTTTGACATGGTCTTTGTTTGAAATGACTGTGTATGTATTATGCTGCATTAAACGGGCTAAGATCTCAATGTGATTACAAGAAAATCCTTGAAGCTAATGTGAATATTTCATCTTCCACCAAGAGACGAACTCCTTTATTTTCAACTAAAGCATTTTTTTTCAACAGAGGAACGTTTTTACTAGTCTTCCTAAAGAGCCACGTACAAATGAAAATGGTGCGAATGGCAGAAAGCATTCGCATTATTGGCTTCTTACTGTGTGCTTGTCATTGGAGCCAAGCAGTCACAGGCTCCATTGGTCCCATTAATTCTCCTGACTCATGAGCTGCGTGGCACGGGTCACTTCTGTGAATGGGGGTCTGAGGCTCAGAGTGGAATGAAGGTAAGAATTGAACCTGGGTCGTTCAACTGCACAAAATACACAGGCACCCCCTCCTCTTTGTGTCTCCAGATGGCAGTTCATGCCCAGCCTCCTCACTTGTCCCCCCATCCAGCTCTGCTCTCTTCACACCTTTTTACTGCACACCTGGCTTTCTCCTTCCCAATTTATCTTTTCTCTCCGTCATTCCCCAGGGCCCAATGGCAACAAGTCAGCATAGAGCCACACGTGCTCACATAACAGGTGCCAGCGGCTTCACACAGGCTTTTCCAACAAAAGCCTTTCTAAGCACAACATGCAAGAGCATAACACCACATTCCGAACTTCAGACACCAGGGCTGGCCACCAGCAGAGAGTCCAACCACAAATAAACAGATTTCACGGCAGAAAATGGAGGGTCCTTTGAATGGGGGCTGGAAAGATGTGAGGAGGAAGCAGGAGTTGGTCGGTGACCTTTGTCCCCTACCCTGTGCCCTGACTCCTCAGATAGGTAAGTATGGGGTGAGGTCCTTGCCCTAGGGGAACTCATGCGTAGAAGATGTGCGAGAAAACACACAAGACAAACACACTGATGAGTTCAAGTCAACACACGACCACAAAGAAAGTAAAGAAGAGGCTCAGAGCACGTAATCAAAGCCTCCTGGTCTGTTTTTTTAAAATGCTTTAAACTTTAAGTTTGTAATCGTTGTGTTCCAAGCCTCCTGCCTGTGGCTGTGACCTTATTTGGAAGTAGGTTCTTTGCAGATGTCATCAAGTCAAGTAAGGCCACAGGGTGGGCCCAGCATTGGAAGCTGGGCCTAGTGGGAGGCGACTGGTTCACAGGGCAGTTTCCCACCAATGGTTTAGCACCATCCCTCTTGGTACTGTCCTCGTGACAGTGAGTGGGCTCTCACGAGAGATGTGGTTGTTAACAGTGTGTGGCACCTTTCCTCCCACCCTCTCTCTTCCTCTTGCTCCCGCCATGTGACCCGCCTGCTCCCCCTTCACCTTCTGCCAGGAGGAAGCTTCCTGAGGCCTCCTCAGAGCAGAAGCTGCTATGCTTCCTATACAGCCAGCAGACCCATGAGCCTATTAACCTCTTTGCTTTATCAATTACCCCGTCTCAGGTGTTCCTTCATGGCCCTGAGAGAATAGACGAATCCAGCAGCCACAAAGACGACTCAGCATTGGGCTCTTCTCATCACCAGCTTCTAAAATAGAGAAAACAGAGAGAGTGTGGTGTGACACCATGTGGCACTCAGGAGAGCTCAAGTCCTTTCTACGCTGGGATGCGTGGTGGCCACAGGGCTGCGGGTCCAGCCTGCTCCCTCTCCCTCCCTGACACCACCAGCCCGGCGCCCTCTGAGAGCCAGCCGAGCCTTCCCGGGCACCTCCTCAGCCCTCCGCTGTCCTGTCCACCCACCAGGAGGGTGCCCTCAGACCCCCGGACTTCTAAAGGTTCCTCATGCCAGCCACCAGGGCTTTAGGTATTAATTTCACCATCTCCTTGAGCTTTGGACAGAGCGGGGTGTGGTTTTCCACTCCTTTCTGCTTCTTCAATCACCCCCACATCCCCGTCCTGTTTTAGCATCAAGCCCCTTTGCTGTGCTGAGGATGAGCTTTGTGGTGAGATCCTTGCTGGGCATCGGCCTCTGCAGGAAGAGGCCTTGGGTCAGAGCTCTCCCACCGCCACGGCCCTGGCCTCCCCGAGTAGCATCTCTGGTGGGTCTCACCCATTCATGCAGCGTGCAGACGCTCATACCAGCTTTGCTTCTGACTCCGCAGGATGCAGTCTGGGATAACAGGCCCACACGCAGACTCTGTAGAGGCAGGTGCCTCCTTGCATCGCCAGGTGGATGCTGATGTCAGCCCAGCCCCACGCTCTGCACACCCAGCTGTGTGCTCCAAGCAGAGCCATCAGGAATGAGTGAGAGCTCCGTGCACTCACAGCTCTCTGGGCGCAGGGAGCAGGGAACCCAATGCCCCCTGCCCAAGATCCAGGGGTGGCAGTGCCAATGGCTGGAGGCAAATGGTTCCATGGTGCCTCTCCTGAGACCGAGTTTCTCTTGGTCTTTACTCACTCTGCTCTGTAACCCAACACCAACTGCATGAAACGGTAGCCTTGCTGCTTGTTTTCCACCTGAAGTGCACTGGGAAATATTCTGAATGCTGGAATTTGGAAAAAAAAATTTTGTTTGAAAATAGCACTCCCACCCTGGGGGAACTTCCTCAGGTCTGACAGCCTTACATCACTCCCTTCTAAGCCCTGGATGCCTTCACTGAGGACTTGCTACTCACTCACACTGGGCTTAGCACTTCTCTTGCATGATCTTATTTATATTAGCAAACGCTCTATCAGACTTTCAATACCGTCACTGAACAGAGGAAACAACATTCAGGAGAATGAAGTCAGAGGCTGACGGTTGAATGACAAGGCACTTGCAGGACGGAGGTTTGGGCTCAGACACAGGGCAGCGGATATGGCTGGGGGCCACACCACATCCCAGCACACACACTGCACCACGTCTGCGCACAGCTCACGACTGACCCCGCCGAAGACAACTGCTCACCCTCCAGGAATAAGATGTTTTCTTCTCCCACCGTTGTGAGCTGGGATGGAGCAGAGCCAGCCCTCCTACTCCGAGGGCATGTGAGGAAGGGCTTTTAATCCTAGTGGCTTTGTCATTTAGCTGCTTGGTAAAGAAGTGTCCCAGGTGCGAGAGGAAGAGAGGACGAGTGAGTCAGTGCCCTGTGCACACGATGCCTGGGAAGGGGCTGCACGGGAGTCTGGGGGAGAGCGTGCTCAGCCCACATGCCTTGCCGCCCCTCCAGGTGTCCCGCAGACGCTCTCTTTAACGTGCTTTCTGTGCTCCCAGGCAGGGTTCCTCACCATCTGTAGGAGGCTTCAGATCCCGAGAGCTCTAACTGCAAACATCTGTCGCTGTTTGTCCTGCTGCTGTGTAGCTCAGGCTAAATGGTCTCTATGAGCCCAAATTCCTGTGGTGCAAATACCAAACCTGTCTGAGAAGACACGTTCGACCTGCTTTGAAACTTTCGCAGTTAGAGAGAGATCTTGTCCTTCAGGAATTTGGGAACCTGACATTTCTCATTGCCCATGTTTTCTTTGCATGGGTACTGCCCCTGCACAGGCAGGGCCTGGGTCCTGGGCTGTGAGGGGGCATCTGTGCAGCAGCCTGGCATTCTGGGACTTTGGGGTGAGGAGGGCAGAGGAAGAGTCAGGATGATGCTAAGAATGGGGAGACAGGGGGCAAATTCAAGGATGGTTTCCAGACCCCTCCCCAGGCAGTGGGCTTGGCAGCGAGGCGGGAGTTGAAAGTCCTTCTGAAGTGGGAGGGGTCCCTAGCACTGGCACCCATGCGGCCCTCCAACACGCCTAGTGCTGAAACCCACGTGGCCCTCTGACAGCCCTAGCACTGGCACCCACATGGTCCTCTGACGTCCCTAGCCCTGGCACCCACATGGTCCTCTGACAGCCCTAGCACTGGCACTCACATGGTCCTCTGACGTCCCTAGCCCTGGCACCCACGCTGCCCTCCCATGCCCCTAACGCTGGCACTCATGTGGCTGGCCCTTGATGCCCCTAACACTGGCACCCATGCGGCCCTCAACACCCCTAGTCCTGGCACCCACTCGGCCCTCTCACACCCCTAGCGCTGGTGCCCACACGGCCCTCCTACACCATGCGTTTAAATCCTGCCCTCATCAATGGGTGACCTAGGAGCCACGGCTCCGAACCCTGGACTCCACACTCCTGCTTCCGCCGAGCCCTAGACACAAGTTCTTTTGGCACCTTCCCTGCGTCCAAGACCCCTCTGCGCCATTCTTGCAACAAATGAGCCTCCCCTTAACTCAGCCCCAGCCACTGGGAGGCCAGAGGATGCCCAGGGCCCTGCTGAAGGGAGCATCTGGGGGCTTTTCCTGTATCTCGGGCATTTCTCTGGCTTTTCTCATTAACAAGCCCCAACACTACTCCATTCCAGTCTTTCTCCCTAAGCGTCTCCTGAGAGAAGATCTAGGAGTGCGCGTTTGACATTTCGAGGATGGAGCAGACACAGCAAAACCGCTGGGGAGAGTTGTGCACAAAGCCCTCCCCCCACCTTGGCCCCACCCCCTCCCACCTTGGCCCCACCCTCTCCCACCTTGGCCCCACCCTCTCCTGAATCCATAAGGCCCCGCTTTCCCCCAGGCCTGGTCTGAGTGCATCCTAGTTGCGTGAGCAAAAGCACCACACTCATAGTTCTGGAGGCTGGGAAGCCAAGGCGAAGGCAGGTTAGGCATGTGGGGAGAACAGCTCCTGACTCACAGAGGGCCCCTTCTCCCTGTGCCCTCACGTGGCAGGAGGGGTGAAGGAGTCTCAGGGGCCTCTTTTATAAGGCAGGGCACCCATCCCCTTCACAAGGGCTCCACCCTCATGACTTAGCCACCTCCCAGCGGTGATTAGTCACCTCCTAAACCACCACTGTGGGATGAAGGTTTCTGCCTATGAACATTGGGGACGAAAGCATTCAGGCTGTGACAGACCCAGCGTGGTGAATGGATAAGAGCCCTGCGGACACCTTCGTCTCAGACTTCCAGCCTCCAGAGCTGGGGGAGGATACACTTCTGTTGTCTTAAGCCAGTTTCTGTCATTTGTGGTGCTTCGTAGCAGCTCTGGAAAACGAATTCATTTGGTAAAGTGTGAATAAATCATATTTGAATACACTGACATCCAAATGAAAGTTTATTGTGAATTCTTTAAAAAGTGTCTCATTATGCAGACTCACTTGGGCGTCTCCACGGCTTCTCCGGCCTCAGCTTTTTCTTGGTAGGAGTGTGGGAGCAGCCACCGTGCGCTTAGAAACAGCTGTGTTGGAGCAGTGCACAGGGCTAAGAACGAGAGAGGAGCGGCCCTGGCTGTGGAGGACGGCGGGACCTCTCTCCAGGGAGTCTCTGGCTCACCCAGGCGGAATTCTGTGAAACTCTTTCCTCTCGCCTCACACAGGGCAGCCCTGTCAGCGGCCGGCCTCTAGAGCTCGAGTTTGCTGTGCTTTCACACAATGGGGTGGGGCTTTCAGACGAGGCACCCTGAGGTCCCTGGAGAGTCTGCCTCCTAGGCTGGGCCAGGGAGTGGACGCTGGAAGGTTTGAAAAGTCTCCCAGGTCATTCGGAGGGGCACCAAAAAGGTAGATCCACAAGTGTGGGTGCCCTGAGTCTGGCACAGCTGAGGGACCCCAGATGGACACGTACCTGAGCGTGGTCCCCATACCAGGCTCCAAACATGTCTGCCCACAGCAGGCTCCACACACGTCTGACCACAGCCCTGTTCACATGACTTTATCAAGCATGAGTGGTGGACATTTTCTAAACATCAATAATAATAATAATAATAATAATAATAATAATAAAATAAAATCAAACAAGCCTGTTAGAAGCAAGACTTGACTAGTTTTCTATTCTCTTTATAGAAAATATGTCAAAGTGCCAGTCACCATCAGGCACTTAACCAACAAAATCATTTTTCCTTTTTATCACACCTGTTGTATTTGTTAGCTTTTGAACTGTCATAATTTGCTGTGATTTCTTTTCTATTCCAAATAATTTTCCAATTTCGATCTCATTTTGTGTTTATAATTTCATGTTCTTTTTCTTAATTGTGCTCCCTAATTGTGTATGTTTCAATGCCTTTACAACCTAGCTCAGTCCCTCATGAAAAACCATAGCTTAGGAAGAACAAACTGTTCCAGAGGCTTCCATAGCTCCTTCCCCAGGTCCTTCTGGGTCCCAGTGAGTCTGGGGCTAGCACCGGGGGTCCCAGCAGCCACTGGAAAGGCCAGGGAGGTCAGGGGGGAATGAGTGACATGCGAAGGTCCTGGCCACAGACTGACCCCATAAAGACTTTTGAGAGCAGAAATTAAAAAAAAAAAAAAAGACTTTGGCAGCTGCTATGAGTTTGGAATTTTGGGGAGTGTATGAGATGTCAAGTAAGAATTTTAAGGAGTGCTGCTGAGAATTTTGCTTGTATTTCCGCCTGAGTTTATGTGTGTGTCTTGGCAGAAAGAGAGAGAGCAGGGAGGCAGAGAGAGACATCAACAGAAAATTCAGTTATTTTTAAAACTTTTTTTTTGGCAGTGAGTCTGTTATTTGAATGTAACTTTAAACAAAGATTGAGCCACACGGAGCCCGGGATTCTGTTCAGGTTTTGCACCGTGACCAACGTCAGGACGCTGTTTTCTTTTTGATTTTCCTGGCTCCCCAGTGCGGTTAGCCACGGGGATCGCAGCTGTGTGTGTGTGGCAGTGCCTTCTCCTGTGGCCGAGCCCCAGCCTCTCCTACCCCTTCACCCAGGGCGTGCACCCTCGGGACACAGTCAGCTCCGCTGCTGGCCCTGCAGGTGCCCCCAGAACCGTGCCACCCGGAGATGGAGTGCCTCAGGCCATGGCACGCTGCCTGGCCCATCCACTGCTGCTCCATCCATCTCCACAGGACGTTCCAGCCAGATCCAAGTACAAGGAGTTCCCAGACACCCTTTGCACTCCCCAGTCTCCGCCTCTTTACTCCTTTTGTTCACTCTGTCTTGAAAGTCCTGCCCTATTCCGTGACCCGTGCATGCTGCCTGCCCCTGAGGTCCAGCTTAACCCCTGCAAAAATGCACCTGAGTGCCCTCCCAATCTCCAGGAGGACCACCTGCTTACCTGCCCCTCTGCCAGTGCCTTGTCTCTGCCTGCAGCCCTGTCTCTGTCTGTGGCCTTGTCTCTGTCTGTGGCCCTGTCTCTGTGGCCTTCTCTCTGCCTGCAGCCCTGTCTCTGTCTGTGGCCTTCTCTCTGTCTGTGACCCTGTCTCTGCCTGTGGCCCTGTCTCTGTCTGGGCCCTGTCTCTGTCTGTCTCTGTAGGCTTGTCTCTGTCTTTGGCCCTGTCTCTGTAGCTTTGCCTCTGCCTGCGGCCCTGTTTCTGTCTGTGGCCCTGTCTCTGTCTATGGCCCTATCTCTGTCTGAGCCCTGTCTCTGTCTGTCTCTGTAGCTTTGTCTCTGTCTGTGGCACTGTCTCTGTCTGGGTCCTGTCTCTGTCTGTGGCCCTGTCTCTGTAGCTTTGCCTCTGTCTGTGGCCCTGTCTTTGTGGCCTTTCCTCTGTCTGTTAGCCATGTATTCTGCAGTATAGGACAGCACCATTTTCAGGTATAAGATCCTATGGTCAGAAGGCCCCTTTTTTGTGGAATCATCCCAGAGCCTTTCCTCTGTGGCATCAGGGCTTGTAGAGACCCCTCCAGTTGTGTGTGGAGGCCTCACTGATGGCATCGTGCCTTGCTTGCCCTATGGCCCCAGAGCCTGGCCCTTGAGGCCTTCGAGCACGTGTGGAGTAAACCTCTATCTTCAGGTCTCCCGGAGGGCAGGGCCTGAACAAAGCTGCTTGTGCGTGGGGACCCTTACTCCTCTCTTCCTCATACTTGCGCTTGGCGGAGTTTAAAGCTCATCTTTATGGGAAGGGATGGTGGTTCCTGTGTCACGAATGCGGCTCAGAGTGTCGCCCATGGTGACTCAGCTGCAAACAAGGAGCAGGACGCAGCCTGGCAGCTTCCCTGCAAGGTGCCCGCTCTCCCAAGCTCTGCACGGCCGCCTCACCTGCCACAGAGGGGAATTCCATAGAATGGGGTCCATTTCAGATTCTCGTTAGAGGTCCTCATTAATAAAGTCCTTGAAGGAATCTCGCAATCAAGAGTTGACAAAACCGCATATTTTGGATGGGGTGTGAACATCGTGGTGAGTCCTGGGGCTCAGAGAACCTGAAGTTCTCAGCACTTTTGGGCAGTCTGTGTGTTGTGATGAAAGGAAATGAGTGAGAAGGCAGAAGGGCACCCTGTCCCCCGGTTTGAGGCAATGCCTGTCCCCAGGAGGCAGAGGAGGCACCCGCCGAGGTGCCAGGAAGCCCCAGTGCGTGGGGCTGTCAAGGAAGGCAGTGGCCTGCATGGCAGGGCTTTGCTGGCTGGGGATCTGCTCTGCGAAGGGAGAGGAACGGGGGCTGGAAGGATGCCTTGGGTGCGCGCTGTTTCTGGGTCAGATTGGCAGGCTCTGGAGCGTCTGGGGGGATGTCCCGAGATCTGAGTGACAGCGAGTCTGTCGTAGCTGAATTGAGCTTCACATTGTTTTTATTTGATGTGACTCCCGGCTCCATTCGGGTGAGTTCCTGGGGCGCGGCTGACGTGGCTCCATCTGCAGAGCGAGGACGCAGATTCAGGGAACTGCTGGGGCACCCTCACAGGCTCAGAGTTCTTGTCATTTCCATAATCCGTCATCCAATTTTGCGGAGAGAGGGTGTGTACTGGGGGTGGTACAGAGAGAAGAGTGTTTGGGTAGTAAAAATGCTTTTAAATGATGTATAATTCTTCTATTTGGTGGCCTTTTATAAACATGGAACAGCAAGTTGCTGGGACGTTTATTAATAGGCTGTCTCCTCCGTAATTTATTTGGTTTTTAAACCCTGCAGACCCCACCCCCAATTCCAGAGAGCGCCAGGGCGGCTGCTGACTTCCTCAGGTGTTAGCGGCTGGGAGTGGAAGGAAGCGATTTTCCCATTTCTACTGAAACCTGGGTATCCTGACAGGGAAGAGTAGAAACGAACTGCTTTTGAAGGTGAGGGTCAGGGAGAAGGTTGCCCAGCCTGGGAAGGAACCCAGGCTGGTGGGGCCCATGAGCCCCTCCGTGGTGGGGCTGGTAGGGTAGGTGAGCTGGTGACATCAGCTGCCCGGCGTGCTTGTGTGCAGCAAGGCTGGGCTGGACACAGGGACCCCAAGCCTCAGCGATCTCCCCATTGCCTGAGGGGACTCCCGTGCCTCAAGGAAGCCCACCATTGCCTGAGGGGGTCCCCGTGTCTCAAGGAACCCCCCATTGCCTGAGGGGACCCCCGTGTCTCCAGGAACCCCCCATTGCCTGAGGGGACCCCCATGTGTCAAGGAACCCCCCGATTGCCTGAGGGGACCCCCGTGTCTCCAGGAACCTCCTCTTGCCTGAAGGGACCCCGGGCCTCAGGGTCACACAAGCAGCAGGGCCCTGACTCAGGGGTTCAGCTGGGTAACAGGGTGGGCTGGTGAGAAGGGCCTTTCCTGGATGCTTACCTCAGTTTTAGACCTTTGGTGGGGGACCCCATCTCCACTCTGGGGTGTCAGGGAAACCTCAGTTTTCATTAAGACAGAATTTCCCATGAGCTTTTACGGAATGTTGGTTGGAGTTGGATTTAGCTTGATTTAGATAAAATAAGCAACGGTGACATTGTCCCCTAAGATCGGCGATGCAAATTCCTGCCCACTGTGTTAATCTGACATAAACAGTTTTCCCAAAACAAAACAAAGTGTTGTCTGATGTCTGAGCACGGATTGAATGAAAACGAAGCCTTTAAACCACAGCGCACAGCGTTGACAGAAGGCTGGATATAAGGGAAGGCAGGGCTCAGGGAAAGCCGCAGAGCAGCCAGGGCTGTCTTGGCCTTGAGTACTCACCGCCCCTGGAGGACACAGCTCCGATACAGAGGCCCCGGGACCACACAGGCGCAGCCTCGCTGAGGCAGAGCCCAGCCCGCTGGCTGGGAATCCCGGCCGCACCCATCACCAGCAATGTGACCTTGGGCAAACTGCCTGTCTTCCCTGTGCCTCGATTTCCTCATCTGTGAGGTGAGTACTGACAATACCTATGCTGGCATTAGTGGGAGGATTCCTAGATATATGTGTGTACACGAACATTGCCTGGAAATATAGTAAGAAATACAGTAATCACTTTTTTTTTTTTTTTTTTGCTATTAGGGACATTTGTACAGAAAAGTTACTGAGAAAACGTTCTGGAAGAAGGCTATTCTGATTTCCATTCATTTAGAAATGACACTTCTGGAAGGACTTGAGTCTGGCTGTCCCTGAAGGCAGCTGCCTGTCTGTGCACAGCGGGCTGAGCTGTCAGGCCCCAGGGGGTGCCCTGTTGGAGCGAGCAAGGACCCTCCCTCCCGTGCTAAACGGGCCTTCCTGGCGCTGGCCGGGCACACAGGCCACAAACATCTTCTCTTCAGACTTGATTTACGTTAGTGATTCCCGGAGGCCTGCCTCGATAGTGGGGTCACACCCTCACCCCCAGGAGCCCAGCGCTGAGCCCCTGTGGAGTCTCCACGTCACACTCCCTGTCATCATCAGGATGCAATCAACTCTCAAACTTCCGCATCGCTCACATTGGTCCCACCCAGTGGACACCACGCCTAGACTCCCCCAGCCCATTTCCAGCATCACTTCCCCGCCTCATTGTCAGTATAACGAACACTCACCGCATTCAAGACAGTGTTAGGCACAGTCAGACCTGGCCTCAGCTCCAGAGGTTGACATTTCAGTTGGGAGGGCAGATGCCAGGCTGTTCATACCCAGTGGAACCACAGGGATGGTGAGTGGCTTGGCAGATGCCCAGGGCCTGAGTGACCTCTGATGGAGTCTGGTGGTTGGAGGAAGGCTTGTGTGAGCTCATGATGCTAAGCAAAGATCTGTGGGATTAGTACGCGCTAACTGGGCGAGGGCAGGTGGCAACACAGAGCTGGAAGCTACCTGGCAGGTGCTCCAGGCAGAAAGGCCAGGATGTGCCAAGCGCCCAGGGCAGGAAGGAGCGGGTGGTCCGTGGAACTGGGAAGGGCTGGTGGGGCTGAAGCCGGGGAGGAAGGCGCCGTGTGCAATAAGCAGGGCCGAGACCCTGCAAGGCCCTATAGGCCTGTTACGGGTTTTGCTTTTATCCCAAAGCCCCGCCCCAGGAACTCACCCGGATGGAGCTGGGAGTCACATCAAATAAAAACAATGTGAAGCTCAATTCAGCTACGACAGACTCGCTGTCACTCAGATCTCGGGACATCCCCCCAGACGCTCCAGAGCCTGCCAATCTGACCCAGAAACAGCGCGCACCCAAGGCATCCTTCCAGCCCCCGTTCCTCTCCCTATACAGGGCAGATCCCCAGCCAGCAAAGCCCTGCCATGCAGGCCACTGCCTTCCTTGACAGCCCCACACACTGCTGTCTCTCCCCCACCAAAAAACAGTTTGGATTCTGCACACACGCTCCTTAAAATCCCTTTATAACTTTATATTGCCACCAGGACAAAGTCTGAAGGTGTTACCTCGGCATTGGAGGTTGTATAGCATCCTGGCCCTGGCCTCCTTCCTCAGCTCCGTGTCATTCTAAGTGGAGCCTGCTGTGGAGCAGACCCAGAGGCCAGCTGGAGTTGAGCGCACTGAGACAGAGGCACAGCACCCTGTGTGATTTAGAAAGTAGAGTCGTGAGTGAGCCGGGACCCAGGGGAAGGTCTGAGCGAGGAGTAGAAGAGGAGAGAGGGCTTTCCTGAGCAAGCGTCGCCTGAGCTGAGCTCTAAGGACTGTGTGGGAGTTTCCTAGGTGCAGAACAGGTGGAAGGGCCTGCCAGGTGGAGGTGATGGGAGAATCAGAGGCACCGGTGGAAGGACCTGCCAGGTGGAGGTGATGGAGAATCAGAGGCACAGGTGGAAGGATCTCCCAGGTGGAGGTGATGGAGAATCAGAGGCACAGGTGGAAGGATCTGCCAGGCGGAGGTGATGGATGGATCAGAGGCACAGGTGGAAGGGCCTGCCAGGCGGAGGTGATGGATGGATCAGAGGCACAGGTGGAAGGGCCTGCCAGGTCAGAGGCACAGGTGGAAGGATCTCCCAGGTGGAGGTGATGGATGGATCAGAGGCACAGGTGGAAGGGCCTCCCAGGTGGAGGTGATGGGTGTATCGGAGGCACAGGTGGAAGGGCCTCCCAGGTGGAGGTGATGGATGGATCAGAGGCACAGGTGGAAGGACCTGCCAGGTGGAGGTGATGGAGAATCAGAGGCACAGGTGGAAGGATCTCCCAGGTGGAGGTGATGGGTATATCGGAGGCACAGGTGGAAGGACCTCCCAGGTGGAGGTGATGGATGGATCAGAGGCACAGGTGGAAGGACCTGCCAGGTGGAGGTGATGGGTGAATCAGAGGCACAGGTGGAAGGATCTGCCAGGCGGAGGTGATGGGTGTATCAGAGGCACAGAGGCCGGCACACCCAGGCCACGTGGTTGGGTGACTAGTACAACTGTGGCTCCCCTTAGAATGGGCTGTCAGCTCCCTTACGTATACCGGCACTTGCATTTGATCATGTGCCCATATAGTACTTTTTTCTTCATATTTTTGTCTCTTGAAGTAGACTGTGGCTTCCTTTCAGGGGCTGTATCTTTTAATTCTCGGAATATGGCATAGAGTTAGGACAACCAAATTTTAAAGCCAAAAGCAGGGTGTTGTCTCTTCCACGTATGAGCTCTTTTCCAGCAGATGTTGAAGAAAATGGTTGCTGTGTCCTAAATGCCTCTCCTAGGCTTGTTCCGGGGCAGTCACATGGCCTCTGTGTGGGGTGAGTCTGACCTGTGTCACATCGCTCGGGGCCGGAGTCCTCCTCCACGTCCATGCTGTGTGCAGCCACCGCCGGGTGTCCATTACTTACGCCTTGAATTGTGTGGCTCTGGTTGCCAGTGGATAGCGTTTTTATTGTATCATTTTTCCAAAGAACAAGAAAATAGCAAAAGCACAGCATCATCGAGTGACTCACGACCTCCACGGCTCATTCTGAAGCTGGCAGCCCTGGGACCACTTTAAGTGCTCAGTAGACAAAATGGGGACATTTTCACTCAAATGGCTAGTGAGCATCCAAATCCACTTCATGCCCATTGGAGTGAGCTGTCTACGGTCACTGTCCGATAACCGTGGGGCCTGTTCTGACCGGGCCTGATCCCGTGGGGCCTGTTCTGACCAGGCCCTACCCCTGCCGGGACCCTGCTGAGTGCAACGCCGTCACTGGAGGCCTTGGTCAGCCTGGGCCACGTGTCCCTTCCTGAAGAGGCGAAATCCGTGGCCGGCAGCTCCCCAGAGAGAAAGGCAGTGCTGTGTGAATTCACGATTTCCAGGAGCCACCTTAGAAAAGTAAAAGGAAACAGAAAAAATTCTTTTCCATAATGTGTTTTATTTAACCTAACACATCCAAAGTATTATTTCAACATTTCAATCCATCAGTTTCAACCTTCAACCCTCATGCCCCGGGCGCCTGGGCCACTCGCACTCAGAAGACACAGTGGCCGCAGAAGCTCTGCTCCTCTCCTCACGCCTCCTCCAAGGACTAAATTCAAACTCCGGCTTCACAGTCACTGTTTCCATTTCTCCTTCAGGGAGCTGGGAACAGCAGGTCAGTGGCCCTTGAAAAGGAGTTTCCCAGTTATGTCTCCTATGCCCAGAAACGATATGGCAGGTAACGTCTCCACGAGACTCAGCCTGGCTGGGGCCAAAGATACTTGAGTAAGGACAGCAGTGAACAGCCGTTGGAGGCAGCCCTTGGAGGGGTTCTGTGTGCATATGTGTGTGTGTCTCTGTGCACACACACAAGCAATGGTAAGGAGGCAGAGCTCCGCTAAGCACCGACATCTGACAACCCTCATTGAAAATAAATCTGGGCTGGGCGCAGTGGCTCACACCTGTAATCCCAACACTTTGGGAGGCTGAGGTGGGAGGATCACTTGAGCTCAGGAGTTCGAGACCAACCTGACCAACATGGTGAAACCCCGTCTCTACTAAATATACAAAAATTAGGTGGGCATGGTGGTGGGCGCCTGTAATCCCAGCTCCATGGGAGGTTGAGGCAGGAGAATCACTTGAACCTGGGAGGTGGGGGTTTCAGTGAGCTGAGATTGCACCACTGCAATCCAGCCTGGGTGACAGAGAGAGACTCTATCTCAAACAAACAAACAAAACAAAGCAAAATAAATCCAGTCTGGCCCAAAGACTGGCCACTGAGACAGAATATGGCCATTAACCACAGTCCATAAACCACTATCCCTACGTTGCTTTACAGCAGGATGGCACACTTCTGCCTGGGATGGCACATTTCTGCCCAGGATGACACAATTCCACCCAGGATGGCACACTTCCGCCCAGGATGACACACTTCCGCCCAGGATGACACAATTCCACCCAGGATGGCACACTTCCGCCCAGGATGACACACTTCCGCCCAGGATGGCACACTTCCGCCCAGGATGGCACACTTCCGCCCAGGATGGCACACTTCCGCCCAGGATGACACACTTCCGCCCAGGATGGCACACTTCCGCCCAGGATGGCACACTTCCGCCCAGGATGGCACACTTCTGCCCAAGATGACACACTTCCGCCCGTGGGCCGAGTCCAGTCTGCTTTTGTAAATGAGCGTTCGTGGCTGCAGCTACATTCACCCTCCATGTGTCCCTGGCTCCTTTCACTTTACAACAGCAGGCTGAGCCATGGTGACAGAGACCAAGAGGCTTGCAGAGCTGAAGATACTTAGCATCCGGCCCCCCACCAGGAGAGCTTGCTGCTTGGGTTTAGCGGGCTGTCGTCTAGTTCAGAATGTTCTCTCGGGTCAGTTTTCCTGCATCTCCTCATGCACGGCCTGGCAGGACCTCGGCTGGACCTTGGCACCCTTCCCACCATGTGCAGCTGTGTCTTGCTGCCATCCAGGTGGGCTCACATTCTTGACCCCCGAGCTCTCGGCCACCAGAGTGTTCCCGTGGCTCCCCAAGTAGCCTGTACCTCCTTGGAGGATTACTGGAGGCCTTGTCTATGGTGGCCTGGGTCAGAATTTGCACATATGACTCAGCAAGCAGTGATGTCTTGTGAGTACAATAAAACTCTGTGTGTTGAGGTCAAGAATAAGGGCTCATTCCCCTAGCCTCAGGGAAGACTGTTGGCCGCCAGCCATCCCTCTGAGGATGGTCCCTCCAGTCACTGCCTGGGCTTCAGAGAGCTGCCAGCCTCAGGCCTCAGCCCTTCCTGGGACAGCTGTGTCCCACCATGGATCTGCCGGGAAGCGCTCGGCTCAGCCCTCTCGCCCCTCATGCCAGGACACAGCTCATGTCAGGACTACCCGCTCCTTCTCAACCTTGTCACCTCCTCCCTCCAGATCCCCGCCCCACTCCCGTTTCTGATTCAGCCCTGGCCTCCAGTGGTGTCTCCTGGGAGCTCTCTCTGTGGGTGGTCTTTCTGGCGGCTCCAGCAATTCCAGGGCCAGCCCGGGTGGTCATTGCTCCCTTCTGGCTGGCTGCTCCCTCGTCGTGGCTGCACTTTCCAGCCATAAGAAAGCCGCCAAGGGCTGGTCACAAACCCACTTGGTAGGAGCTGGGAAGGTTGGGTGGTGGCACACCGATTTGGGAGCCCAGGAGCAGTGAGGAATGTCGGGTTTCATGGACGAAAGTGACCGGAGTGCTGGCCAGGTCTCACCCACTCCTGCTCGGAGGCTGCTGACCATGGGAGTGGTACAGGGAGGGCCAGACTTCCTTCCTGATGAATCCAGATGAGGCTCCTGTCCATCAGATGAGGCTTCCTTCAGCCCCGCTGTGTTCACCCTGAGCTAGGAGGGTGTGTGGGGGGGTGGGGGGCAGAGACTGACAAGATGCAGCTAGCTGGCAGCAGCACTGTCCCATAGAAATGCAATGCTTCTGTGAGTTTATGTTTCCAGGAGCCACCTTAAAAAGGTGAAAGGAAACAGATACAACTCATTTCAATAATGTATTTTATTTAACCTACTACATCCAAAGTATCATTTCAACATGTCAACCCATCAGTTTCAATATTTATCAACATAAACAATGGTTAGTGGGCAGCTTTCCCTTCCTGCCGAGTGTGGGCCTCTTAGCACAGTGCATCTCTGTTGGCACAAGCAGGTTTCCAGGGCACCGTGGCCATGTGTGTTGGTGACACCTGGACCAGAGTGAATAGCTGGGTCTCCTTGGCAGGGTGAGACAAGCAGCAGAAGGCAGGCAGGGAGCCTCGGCCGGGAATTCACAGAATTACTGACCACCCCCAGGAATTCCCAGACACCAGGACCTCCAGCCACTGCTGGGCCACTGTGCACCTGCAGCTGGATGAGGGGCAGGCGGGTGGTCCTGCTGGTCTTGGCCTGCCTGAGAACTGGCTGGTCACAGTCTAGACTCCCTCCCCATAGCCTCCAAGCCCCTTGGCTGGTGATATGGTTTGGCTGCATCCCCACCCAAATCTCATCTTGAATTGTAACTCCCAGAATTCCCATGTATCATGGGAGGGATCCAGTGGGAGGCAATTGAATGACAGGGTCTTTCCCATGCTGTTCTCATGATAGTGAATAAATCTCACAAGATCTGTTGGTTTTATCAAGAGGAGTTGATAAGCTCTCTCTTTGCCTGTGCAAGCTCTCTCTTTGCCTGCTGCCATCCATATAAGACATGACTTGCTCTTCCTTGCCTTCTGCCATGATTGTGAGGCCTCCCCAGCCATGTGAAACTGTAAGTCTGTTAAACCTCTTTTTCTTTTCAGTCTTGAGTATGTCTTTATCAGTAGCATGAAAATGGACTAATCCAGCTGGCTCATGGGGGCCACGGGCTCTGCAGGTATAAGCAGACAGGGCTCCCTGTAGCCTGGCCCTGGCTTGAGTGCCCATACGCCTACTGTATTTCAGCCAAGCAGGCCCCCTGTCTGCCTGCCATGCTAAGCACCTGCCGTGCCTGCACATTGCCCACGGTTGGAGGTGGGGGCTCTATATGCCTTGGCTGACCTTGGATGGTAAGAGCATCAAAGGGCATGGAGAACTGAGGGTGCAGAGCTCAACTGCGGGGATGGCTCTACCTCAGGGACACTTGCTAGTTCAAACCCCATGGAACAGAGGGCACGTGCCTGACTCTGCACCCAGCTCAGGCCATGATTGTGCAGCACCATCCCCAGGGTTTCTGTGCATGCACCCTCCTCCCCAGCTCAGCACCATGCAGCCCTGTGTCCTGTGGGTGCCTTTCTCATCAGTCCTCCCTGCAAGGGTGGGTTGCTGTCCCTCTGGGCAGCTGTCCTTGCCCCATACTGTGGATCACCCCACATGGACTGTCCCCACCACACCTTCCCTCCCAGAACCACCAGTGCACACAGCTCTGCCAGGGACAAGGGAGAAATAAAGCAAAGATGTGGAAAAGCTGGAAGTTGGAGAGCACCCATCACCACTGGTGGCCGGCACTGTCTGTCCCTGCCACGTGAGCACCTTTCACATGGGCACGCCATCCTTGGGGGTTCATAGTGACATTTCTTTTTCCATCCACCCACCATCTATACACAGACACATACATATACATTGCATAGACCTGTATATATAAATTGCATGTCTAAATCACACACACAGACACACACACAGACACGTATATACATATTTCTCTTTTCATTATCTAAGCCTCTCTTTTCCAAGCCTGAGACTTTTCTTCTGTGTAACTAACTAAGGGTCTGTTTAAGTGTTTTGTCAAACTTAAGATCATTCTCTTTCTAGAAAATTATGCTAGTAGAAATTCTCCTTTCTACTCTACCTACTCTGGTACCACAGAAATAAATACACCAAGTTTCTGCTTAAATTGCATGTTTGAGTTTCCTTCAAGCACAACAGGAGTTGTTACTCTGGCCTGGAGTAGTCACGTGGACTGGAGTTTGACACTGAAGCTCCACAAGGGAGAGGCGGTCTTGGCATGAGGCCTGGCACCTGGCAGGGATGGGATGAAGAGCTGCAAAAAGAATGAGTGAATGTGTGAATGAGGGAATGAGTGAATGCATGAATGAGGGAATCCGTGGATGAGGAAAGGAGGGAATGCATGGAGGAGGGAATGAGGGAATGCATGGAGGAGGGAATGAGGGAATGCACGAATGAGGGAATGCACAAATGAGGGAATGAGGGAATGCATGGACGAGGGAATGAGGGAATCTATGGATGAGGGAATAAGGGAATCCATGGATGAGGGAATGAGGAAATCCATGGATGAGGGAATAAGGGAACCTATGGATGAGGGAATGAGGGAATCCATGGATGAGGGAATGAGGGAATCCATGGATGAGGAAATGAGGGAATGCATGGATGAGGAAATGAGGGAATGCATGGATGAGGAAATGAGGGAATGCATGGATGAGGGAATGAGGGAACGCATGGATGAGGGAATGAAGAAATCCATGAATGAGGGAATGAAGGAACGCATGGATGAGGGAATGAAGAAATCCATGAATGAGGAAATGAGGGAATCCATGGATGAGGGAATGAGGGAATGCATGGATGAGGAAATGAGGGAATGCATGGATGAGGAAATGAGGGAATGCATGGATGAGGAAATGAGGAAATGAGGGAATGCATGGATGAGGAAATGAGGGAATGCATGGATGAGGAAATGAGGGAATGCATGGATGAGGAAACGAGGGAATCCATGGATGAGGAAATGAGGGAATGCATGGATGAGGAAATGAGGGAATCCATGGATGAGGGAATGAGGGAACCTATGGATGAGGGAATGAAGGAATGCATGGATGAGGGAATAAGGGAACCTATGGATGAGGGAATGAGGGAATGCATGGATGAGGGAATGAGGGAATGCATGGATGAGGGAATGAGGGAATGCATGGATGAGGGAATGAGGGAACTTATGGATGAGGGAATGAGGGAATGCATGAATGAGGGAATGAAGGAATGTATGAATGAGGGAATGCATGAATGAGGGAATGGGATCCAGAGTGCAGAGGGATGTGGAGCAAGACAGGAGGGCAGAAGTAAGATTGTACTCACGCAGTTTTAGAGTGGCAGCTGCTGCCATCTACGGTTATGGTCTGCCAGGCCCCTGCAAGCGGATGATGCTCTGAGCACACGAAGTCTCCCCTTCCTTTCCACACTTCCTTCACAGCCTGAGAAATCCTGTTGCTGCTTCAACGCCTCCCCACTATGAACTCTGTCTGCCTTATATTTGCAACCTCTCCAGAGCCTTAATTCATTATTCATGCTGTTTATGGATAGACTTAAAATTAAATGAACTAATTTCAACTGTTCACCTCAGTCCGAAACTTTACAATGACAAGCAGAAATTGGAATGGCTGGTCCATGTGGGGCTGGCCTGGCTCTCCCTGGCCTGCATGCATGGGCCTGACTGTGACTTGCTCTGCCCCACCGGGTCCAGTCCTGCCTTGGGGAACCTGCACAGTAATGCTTGTGTATTCCTCTCTTCGACAGTGGTTTTAATGGTTGCAGTAAGTTCCTCATTCTGACTCTAATAAGGGCCAAGAATACAGAAGCCCAATGGATCCAAAGTACTCCAAAAAGCGAGGACGAGAGGAACCACAGCTGACATCTGGAATTCAGCCCGCATGCCAGACACTGCACCAAGCGAAATGTGCACTCCCTTGTTGGGTCCTCTCCACACTGCAGGGCAGGTGACGTTCACCCCTTGTGATGGATGGCACTCCTTCGTTGGATCCTCTCCACACTGTCACCACACTGCAGGGCAGGTGATGTTCACCCCTTGTGATGGATGGCACTCCCTTGTTGGGTCTTCACCACACTGCAGGGCAGGTGATGCTCACCCCTTGTGATGGATGAGGAAACTGAGGCACAGAGGGCACAGAGAGAGGAAGAAAGTGGCTGTGGTTTGCACAGCTGGCAGAGTCAGATCAAAACCAGGAAGTCTGATGTCAGAATCTTCTCTTCCAAGACCCTGGTCTTGTTGGCCCCCACATTGATCTGTGGTTTGTACCATATGCAGACACCCAGAGCCTGTCCTCCTTTGAAACAGCCCATTGATGGGCCAGTACTTGAATCCTCGCTTGCCAGGGTTCTGAAGCAACGGCAGGAAGCTGTGGGGATGTGAGATCCTAGCAGTGTTGCTTGAGGCCTGCTCTGCTCAGAGGACAACACCCACCTCAGGGCCACAGGGTCTCCATCTGTGACACAGAGCCAACCTCAGCACCACCTTTGTGGCGTTGCCGTGAAGAGTACTTGGGTCTGTGTGCCTATCACTCTAACGACCAGGCTGGCTCTTTCTGGGGGTACATGGTGGGTTGGATGGGGAGGACACGAAGCAGCCTCCGGCTGACAGAGGTGAGGACTGTAATGTCTTTTGTGGACCATTTAATTGATGGCCACCGTGTAGAAATGTTGGTGCTAATATTTTTAATTTCAAATGAAACCATATGAAAAATAGCTTCTCAAAACTCATACCTCTGTGGCTACTCTTAGAAAGACAGTGTGGTTTTATTAGTTTATGAAGCCATTTTCAATAGTGTTGTAAAGACCAATGCTGATCCGAATAAGCTGGGATGGCCAGTTACATTGTTTCTCTCTGGTCTACATCCTTTATCTCCTCTGGACTTCCTCCTCTGGTGTAAGTTCAGACACCTGCCAGATGGATTATGCAGAGACAACGTGAGGATGCGGCCCGCTGGGGACCAGGAAGCTGGGTCCAGGAGGTCTAGAGAAAGCCGGCTGCATACAATGGGACCCAGGGCCTAAGGAATAGAAAAGGAGGAGCAGAAACTCT
This sequence comes from Mandrillus leucophaeus, assembly GCF_000951045.1. NCBI lineage: Eukaryota > Metazoa > Chordata > Mammalia > Primates > Cercopithecidae > Mandrillus > Mandrillus leucophaeus. The sequence continues at coordinate 4,015,303 of NW_012106474.1, forward strand.
GGTAGAGACCCCAGGAGAACAGGGAGGTAGGGCAGCTGCAGAGATGCTGGGAGAAGGGCTGGGATGAAACTGCGGAGGGGTCAAGGGTCACTGCAGGGAATACCAGAGCGCCTTCAAGAAGCAGAGCCGAGCTGAAAGGGAGAGGAAGTATCTGCCTGGTGACGCGCCACTGCCGCTGCCTGCACCATGTGGGTTGAGGTGTGAAACAGGTGCAGGCGTGTGGGAGAGCAGCACTGCCTGGCTCTGGGTTTCCACATTCACAGCAGGGGAACGGGAATCATGCCGTGGAGTCTCAAGGTTGGCAGGGACTTGGAGGTCTGTTTGTGTGCTTTTATCTGATCCTCTCAGTGTCACCCCTGCCAAGTGGACTTTAACCCATCAATGATGAAGTCCTTGTTACCACTTGCGTCAGTCCGTTCCATCCATGGACACCTTTTTACCTGGGAGAAGACTCTTCTATCTCTGAACGGATGCACGAGAGACACAATATTCTTGTCTCTTGGGAGGGGAACTGGACAGATGGGGACTTTTACAAAAATGCTCTTTGTATTCTTTGAATTTTGAAATATGTCAAGACATTATCAATAAAGACATGACAGTAAAATTTAGGAGAATATATTGCATTAAAAACTGCATGTTTCAGCCAGGCATGGGGGCTCACGCTGGTAATCCCAGCACTTTGGGAGGCCAAGGCTGGAGGATTGCCTGAGGTCAGGAGTTCGAGACCAGCCTGGCCAATATGGTGAAACTCCATCTCTACTAAAAATATATAAATTAGTGGGGCGTGAGGGCAGGCACTTGTAATCCCAGCTACTCGGGAGGCTGAGACAGGAGAATCTCTTGAACCAGGGAGGTGGAGGTTGCAGTGAGCTGAGATCTTGCCACTACCCTCCAGCCTGGGAGAGAGATTGAGACTCCATCTCAAAAAAACAAAACAAAACAAAACAAAACACCCTGCATGTTTCCATGCCAGCTCAAGTTCTGATCCTCCGGTCCACACAGGCCATGCCGTCTGCCCTCAGTTCCTCCCCAGTTCCAGGAAAAGAGCAGCAGAGCCCCTCATAACTCTTCCTTAGGTGGGAAAATCCCCTGTAAACATAGACTTCAGTCCCTTATCAATCCCAGACATACTCCCCTAGCTGCCTTTTATGGGTGGCTTAAAAAGTAGGCTCTAGAACTACAAAGAGGAGACCTCCTCTCATAGGCCCGGGGGAAGGGAGGCCACAGCTGTCCTTGTCTGTGAACCTTGTTCCAAGTAAGACAGACCAAGAGTCAGGTGCATGCACCAGTGAGGCTGTAGGTTGATCCTGTGTTCAGGCCACACCTCAAGTCTTTCTTACGTTTGTTGCTATTAATTTTGCCTTCTTCATTCTATGATTATCCATTTTTGGAATTAATACTGCATTTTAGTCAGGTTCTCTTAAATGTTATCTCATCATTCATCCTGTCAAGATGTTTAGTTCCTTAAAAGCAGAGACAATACTTAATTCGCCTTTTTCTCCCTGGAAGGAAGCCTTGCAAGTATCAAAAATTACTCAAGGAATGTATAAAAAGCAGTTCCGGATAACCACTTGTGAATCTCACTTGATTTTTATTGACTTAGAAAGGGTGTAGACGTCGAAGACCACTTGGTATTTTAAATGAAGTGATTCATCTGTAGCTGAAGACTGACTTCTGCCCCTAGCTCTGCTGGTTTCTCCTGGGTGGCCTGGGGAAGGGAGCTCAGCTGCCCTTCCCTGGGGGAAGGAATTGTCTCATGGCCTGTGAGGTTCCTCCCACCAGCAGTTACCTGTCTGCTGTGGTTCTGGGTCCCATTTCTCCAGCACAGATGAGACCCCTGTGGTTGTGCTCTCCTGCCTGCCTGCCTGCTGCACTCGGAGTCCCATTCACCTGGTCAGAGATCCTATAGAGCAGGGTGCTGTCTGGAAATAAGCCCCCAATTCATGTGTTCCTCCAACGGCCACAGAGCAGCCCCTCTCTTATGAATGCTTCTGTGGATTTTCAGACCTAAAAGTAAGCATTAAAATTCATACAGAGACAGAAAACACCCAGGGCTATCATTGGCCATTTACATTTTGGATTTTCTAAGTTAAGTCCTCAGCAAAGTAATATTTTGGTGATTTTTTTTTAAAGAAAAGAAAGATAATATCTACCCACGTGTATCTATGCAGCATACACTGCAGGCTGCTGGGCTGCAGATGGATATTGGGGAGGAGAGGACACTGGCTATTAAATCAAGTTCAGAGTTTGATGAATGTCTTAGGCTGGACATTCGCATGTCTGAATTGAGACAGTGTTGTGATTTAAAGCTATGGTAGGACCATCTATTACCTAGGAGGGAACAGAGAATTCATGAGCCTGTCTGAATTTTCATCAGGAGCAGGAGACGATGACCTCTACCGCATAGTGTTTAAAGGAACAGCAGGATACCGCAGCCAAAGTTTTACTTGTTTCACAAATTCTTGTTAAACGTATTATTTATATGTCTACTGTATGCTAGACTGTAATATATCCACCAAGAAATATCCTTACTCGTCATAGTAACTAGCTTAGTCGATTTCCTGTTGCTATAACTGAATACCTGAGACCGGGTAATTTATAAAGAAACTAAATTTATTTCTTAACAGTTCTGGAGGTTGTGAAGTCCCAGGCCAAGGGACCACATCTGGTGAGAGCCATTGTGCCGGTGGGGACGCTTTACAAAGCCCTGAGGTGGCACAGGGCATCCCACGGTGAGAAAGCCTCCGAGAGAATCAACCCAACTTTCATAACAGACCTACTCTCATGATGACAAACCCACTCTTGGGATAAGACATGAATCCATTAACCCCCTTCATCCATAAATGCATGAGTAGATTAATCCATTTACGTGGGTGGAGACTTCATGACCTGATCACCTTCCAAAAGCCCTGCCTCTCAAGATGGCTACGTCGGGGATCAAATTTCCACATGAGTGTCAGAGGAGACAAACATTCAAACCGAGTCACAACTTACAAAGAAGCTATTATAATTTTCATTTCCGCAAAGGAAACTAAGGCTCCAAAAGATTGTTCCTCTCACTAAAAAGGAAGCTGATACTTACTGAGTACCTACCGTTTGCTACTCGGAACCCCCTCGGAACCCCAGAATATATGTGGGTGACATGGAAATGCTATGGAGAAAAGACTATGTCAAAAGATTGGCCTTGGGTGTTACAGCAAAAAAAAAAAGAATCTAATTTTAAGATTTGGGATATGAGGTTATGAAAAGAACAAGTTTCTTTTTAAAACTATGATATCCAGGCAGAAAATAAAAAGCATTTATTTCGGATAAACTTAGGAGAAATTTGAGCAATAGATTGTTCTTTATGTATATGTATGTTATCATTGTTGTGTTTTTCTGATTTAAAACTAATATAATTTTGTTGGAAAATGAGCAAAGCAGAGAAGTTGACTTCCAGACATGTTGGAATAACTGATACTGGACTTGTCCTTCCACAGTAAACAATGAAAAAACTTGAAAAAATGTATGTTACAGCTGTTTTCAGACAGGCAATAGGCAGCACAGGACTGTGGTCGATTAGAGAATAAAAATGAGGTGAGCATTAAGATTACGCTGGCTTTCTGAGTTTTTAGATTTTGCCCCAGAGAGGAGAACGTGGTGGTCTTGTTTAGTTGAGAAGACAGAGATAGGAATTGGAGAGGTTGGGATGCCTGCAAGTTTCAGAGAAGAGAGTAGGGAGCAATGAAAGAAAGAATCCCAGAAATCTACATAAGAATACCATTGAGCCTGCTGTTGAATGCTAACTGTGCATGAGTAGGATGAAATTTTACCAGATGTGGCAAAGAACTAGCAGAAAGCTGTGAAGTGAAAACTTCCCAGGAATCACACATTTGATTGCAGTTAAGCCAGAGTAAAAAGACCTCATTGAAAAACCTGAGACATTCACTAAAGATTTTAAAGGGATCACTCCTTAGGAGAGAAGCTAAATTAGACTTAGAAAAAAAGTGACCCTAAATCGTCCCTAGTACACCTTAAAAACTAGCCTCGAAAGAATAGATCTGGTAAGCAAGTTGCTCAAATACTTCCCAAACACAATACAACAACCTTTAAAAGAGGGCAATGAAATACAGATGCTTGACAACACAACACTGTAATGTCCAGCATCCAATAAAAAATTGCTAGACATGAAGAAGCTGGGAAATGAACCATAGCCAGGAGAAAAGTTAGTCAATACATACCTACCCAGAAATGAAAGACAGAATGGAATTAGCAGACAACAACTCTACAAACTGTTACAAATACGCTTAAAGATTTGTTTTTAACTTTGAACATAATAAGAAAAAGAATGATTATATGAAGAATCAAATAGAATTTTTAGTTATAAAATACATTATCTGAATTGAACAAGTCACTGGATGGGCTTCATAGAAGACTAAGTACTGCAGAAACAAAGATCATTCAGTTTGAAGACATATTGATAGAATCTATGTAAAATGAAGCATCTTTGGAAAAAAGATTTAAGAAAACGAACAGGGTTGCAGCGACCTAAGGAACAATATCAGGCTAATATAAATAATTACATACTGTTTATGAAATTGGAGTCCCAGAGAGAGGGCAGAATAATTTTTGAATGACCCCAAAATTTCCAAATTAATCAATACTAGAAACCTTCAAGTCAAAGAAGTTCAAAATACCCAAACAATAAAAAAATCCCAAACCGTAACAGAGCACGGCACGATCAAATTCCTTCCTGGTTCATCTGCCCCTCACTGACGTCTGTTAGAGTAAGTAGTCAGGCATGAACAGGGCAGGAGAGGGACTCCCAGCCAGTAAGGTCAGGCAGCCATCAGGGGATGGTCAGGTGGCTGCTAACTGCCTCTCTAAAATAATAATTGGTTGCAGCCAGTGCCAGAGAAAGGCAGTCTCCCTACAGACAGAAAAAATCTGAAGCTGGTGATCAGCAGCTTCCCAATAAGATCTCGGAGTTGAGCAAGTGGGTTCAAGCGTGCACACTAAGAGGCAAAATGGCAGAGTGTAACTGGTATATGACGTTCCTGTAGGAACACTTGACCGAGAAGGAAAGAACGCTTCAAATGAGCATGGGCACAATGCCAGTAAACAGGTGCATGGTGACCGCCCAAGCGCTAGCAGGCCACTGAGCATGCGGACAGCCCACCCCAAGGGGAGAATCAAGGAAGAAGGGAGGCAAGACCCCGGAAGCGTGCCAATGTATAAAACCCCAAGTCAGAGGCCAAACCCCGCACTGTCCTTCAAGATGCCTGCTTGGCTCTCTTCCAAGTGTGCTTTTCTTTCTTTCCATTCCTGTTCTAAAGCTTTGTAACAAACTTTGACTCCTGCTACAAAACTTGCCTCTGTCTCTTCTTCTGCCTTACGCCCCTCCATCAAATTCTTTCTTCTGAGGAGCAAGAATCGAGGTTGCTGCAGACCTGTACTGACCCACCCTCTGTAACACACCCACTCATCCCGCAAGTACAGCAGAGTCAGCTGGTGGAGCTTTAAGAGCATGGATTCTGGCCCCAGGATACCTTGGTGGCATCTTGACTGCTGCTTACCAGCTGTGTGCTGCCAGGCAAGTTCCTTGACCTGTCTGTGCCTTGGTTTCATCGCTGGTGAAACAGGGGATGCGTATATCTTCTCACAGGACTGTCATGAGAATCAACACATTCCCACGGTGGACTGGGAAGCGGGCCTGAGACCAGCAGGCCCTGGAGCAGGTGTCACACGTGCGAGGCGCTCCAGCCCCCAGGAAGAGTTTGGAGCCACGTGGTAGGCAGGAAATGATTCCTTGAATGAATGGATTAAAGGGTGCAGATCTTCCCCAAATGATTCTTTGAATAAATGGATTAAAGGGTGTAGATCTTCCCCAAAGTTGCCCAGAGAAAACAAAAAAATTAGCTGGGCGTGGTGGCGGGTGCCTGTATAATCCCAGCTACTTGGAAGGCTGAGGCAGGAGAATCGCTTGAACTGGGGAGGCGAAGGTTGCAGTGAGCCCAGATCGCACCACTGCACTCCAGCCCGGCGACAGAGCGAGGCTCTGTCTCAAACAAAAAACAAACAAACAAACAAACAAACAAAAAAAGAAAATGAAGGTAGAAGATAGTGAGTGATTGAAACACCACACACACACAGCGCATACACACACCACACACACACATATACCATACACACACCACACACACACTGCACATACACTACCACACACAAACACTATACACACACCACACCTCCCCACACGCATACCACACACACACATATACCATACACACACCACACACACACATACACCACACACCACACACACCCTACACATACACTACCACACACAAACACTACACACACACCACACCTCCCCACACGCATACCACACACACCACACACACATATACTATACTACACACACACCACACCTCCCCACACGCATACCACACACACCACACACACATATACTATACACACACCACATACCCCCATATACAACACACACATCACACACACACACACTACACACTGCACACATACTACCACATGCAAACACTACACACACACCACACCTCCCCATACACGTACCACACACACCCCCACACACAGATACCATATACGCACCGCCCCCCCACATACACCACACACATCACACACACTACACACATACTACCACACACACCACAAACACTACACACACACCTCCCTACACACATACCACACACACCACACACACATATACCATACACACATCACACACCCCCATATACACCACACACACACCACACCTCCCCCCACACACCACACACACATATATAGCATACACACACCACACACCCCCATATACACCACACACATCATACACACACCAGACACACTACACACATACTACCACACACACCACACACAAACACTACACACACACCACACCTCCCCACACACATACCACACACACATATACCATACACACACCACACACCCCCATATACACCAACACACACATCACACACACACCACACACACTACACACATACTACCACATACTATGCACACTCTAACACACCACACACTCACAAATACTACACGCACCACGTACACTACACACCTCCCACCCACACCACACGCATATACCATACACACCACACACACAGAGCACACACACCACACACACAACACAATCTCACATACACCACACACACACATCAACATGCACCACACATATCACACGCACCACCACACACTACACACACAACACATACACACACCACACCCCCCACATACTGTACACACCACACACACAACACAACACATACACCACACACATCATACATACCACACACACTACAAACACCACACACACCACACACACATATACCACACACATCACACACACCAAACACACAACACAACCACACACAAACCACACCCCACATACACCACACCCCCCACACACATCCCACATACACCATACACATATACCATACACACACCACACACACAGAACACACACACCCCACACATTCCCCCACATACACCACACACATGACACACACAGATACCACACGCTCTCCACACACAACACAACCACACACCACACATACATACCATACACCTACCACACACCAAACACACAACCCAACCACACACACACCACACACCTTCACACACACCACACACATCACATACATATACACCATACACACCACAGGCACACACAGAGCGCACACCACACACACAACACAATCCCACACACACCATGCACACCACCCCCACACACCACACACAGAGCACACACACACCACTCACGCAACACAATCTCACACACACCACACACACCACACTACACACCATACACCAACACACACTGCACACAAATGCCACACAAACACACCACACATACCACACACATACCACAGACACCATATACACACTCACTATATACATACATGCTTCACACACATACCACACACAAACACACAAACCACACACTCAACATATAGGCACACATCGCACACACCACAACACTCATCATATACACATATCACACACATAACACAAACCACACACAACACACACACACATATACCATACACACACCACACACCCCCATATACACCACACACATCACACACACACCACACACACTACACACATACTACCACACACAAACACTACACACACACCACACCTCCCCACACACATACCACACACAAATATACCATACACACACCACACACTCCCATATACACCAACACACACATCACACACACCACACACACTACATACATACTACCACACACACCATGCACACTCTAACACACAACACACACACAAACACTACATGCACCATGCACACTACACACCTCCCACCCACACCACACGCATATACCATACACACCACACACACAACACAATCTCACATACTCCACACATACACCAACATACACCACACACACACCAACATACACCACACATATCACACGCACCAACACACACTACACACACAACACATACACACACCACACCCCCCACATACCATACACACCACACACACAACACAACAATACACCACACACATCATACATACCACACACAATACAAACACCACACACATCACACACACCAAACACACAACACAACCACACACAAACCACACCCCACATACACCACACCCCCCACACACATCCCACTTACACCACACACGTATACCATACACACACCACACAGAGCACACACACCACACACACTCCCCACATACACCACATGCATGACACACACAGATACCACACACTCTCCACACACAACACAACCACACACCACACATACATACCATACACCTACCACACACCAAACACACAACCCAACCACACACACACTACACACCTTCACACACACCACACACATCACATACATATACACCATACATACCACAGGCACACACCGAGCGCACACCACATACACAACACAATCCCACACACACCATGCACACCACCCCCACACACCACACACAGAGCACACACACACCACTCACGCAACACAACCTCACACACACCACACACACCACACTACACACCATACACCAACACACACTGCACACAAATGCCACACAAACTCACCACACATACCACACACATACCACAGACACCACATGCACACTCACTATATACATACATGCTTCACACACATACCACACACAAACACACAAACCACACACTCAACATATAGGCACACATCGCACACACCACACACACTCATCATATACACATATCACACACATAACACAAACCACACACAACACAAACACACACTTACCATAAACACACATCACCCACACACG
>NW_012106474.1:4025017-4025526 GCF_000951045.1 Mandrillus leucophaeus
AAGGTAGAAGATAGTGAGTGATTGAAACACCACACACACACAGCGCATACACACACCACACACACACATATACCATACACACACCACACACACACACACCACATACATCACACACACACTACACATACACTGCCACACACAGACACTACACACACGCCACACCTCCCCACACACATACCACACACACCACACACACCACACACACATATACCATACACACGCTACCCCACACACACTACCACACGCACCACATACAAACACTACACACACACCTCCCTACATACATACCACATACACCACACACACATATACCAAACTCACACCACACCCCCCCATATACACCACACACATCACACACACACCACACACACATATACCATACACACACCACCCCCCCACATACACCACACACATCACACACACATATACCATACACACACCACACACCCCCATATACACCACACACATCACACACACACACCATACCTACCCACACACACCACACACAC
>NW_012106474.1:4030741-4043410 GCF_000951045.1 Mandrillus leucophaeus
CACACTCACTATATACATACATGCTTCACACACATACCACACACAAACACACAAACCACACACTCAACATATAGGCACACATCGCACACACCACACACACTCATCATATACACATATCACACACATAACACAAACCACACACAACACAAACACACACTTACCATAAACACACATCACCCACACACGGCATGCCCACACAACACACAACACAAACACACACTCACTATACACACACCCCACACATTACATACTACACACATACACAAATCACAATACACACACCACACACATCACACACATAACACTCATCACACACAATACACATGCATCACACACAGTATGCACACCACATACTCACAATAGACACACACTTCACGTGCACACCACTCACACACCCTACATACCACATACACTTCACACACATGCATCATACATACCACACACACACTGTACGCATACCACACACACACCACATGCACACAATACACATATACACCACACACACCACACACACAGACAAAACGCACACTCACCATACACATGCCACATGCACATCATTCGCACACCCTACACACCACACACTCACCAAACACTTACACCCTGATGTTAGAGGTTGATTCTATCCCGACTTTTGAGTTCAAAGTTTTAAAACTATTTCTTTCTGAATTCCAACAGCAGCTTACCCACTGGTGACTTTTCCCATCATTGAGTGGAGAGTAGGATTTTAGCTGTGGCCAAGAGGAGAGTCTGTGAGAGGTCTTGGGTTCAATGATGGCTTTGCTGCAGCACGGAGCAGGTTCCACTGAAAGTGGTAACAATGCGTCCCACTCCTCCCCTCTAGGGCAAACAAGGGCAGGGCTGCGTGCCAGAGAGACACCTGCTCAGACAACGCGTGCAGCCAAACAGAAACTATGCATTGTGTCGTCTCCAAACCATGCAGGCCACGCGGCAGCCTGGTGATGAGGCCTTAGCACTCGGCCTCCCGTGTCTCGTGGCCCTGGGAGGGACATGAGGACACGTTTCCATTTCAAGTAGGTGCAGATGTTGCTTAAGTTTGACAAGTGCTGCTCTAGCCCGTAGTTCAGCACATTTTTGTGCTATAGCCTTTCAGTAAGGTAGAAGAATTGTGGCTTCCTTATCACCAGTATGTGATTGGGAGCACGCACACTTAGGGGTTCAGCCACTCTCAGGCCGGGGGTTACAAGAAGGCTGTCAGGGAGCCTCAGCCCACTGCTCTGGTGGCCATGGGAGCTGTGGCTGGAGACAGGCTCAGGTGGCAGAGGTGCCTCACCTTGTCCTGGCCGCTGCCCACAGACCGGCGCCTGGGCATTCTCTGCTGCACAGGTTGCCCCACCAGGGAGCTGCAGAGCCAACAGTGCCCACCCGGAAATGTGGATCTGGGGACCGTACAAGGTGATTCTGCTGCTTTGGGTGACGTATCTGTAACAGGAAGAACTTGGGGGTTGTTGGGAACCCTCTCCACCCCAGAGCTGGGAGACAGCCAGACTCTTGGAGCTGGACACAACGGGCAGAGGGAGGAAGGCCCCACGGCTCCTCCAACCCTGATCCCAGCAAACCTCCTATCTGGCCTTGGGATCCAACAGATTCCCTAACATTCTCCCAGTCAATGCAACACCTCTTCCTTACCCCAGGCAGGTCCAGTGGTTTCAAGTTCCCTGCAACCATCAGTGCCGCGCAAGCTTGGGAGGAGCCAAGCCCAGCTCGAAAGCCCTGAGGATGAGCTAGGCCAGCCCAGGGGACCACGATCTGCTGGACTGTGGTTCAGTGCCCTCCCCCTCCTCTAGGAATAGAAGGAGAGAGAGACAGAGAGACAGAGACAGAGACAGAGACAGAGAGGGAGAGACAGAGACAGAGAGACAGAGAGAGAGACAGAGACAGAGAGAAAAAAGAGACAGAGACAGAAAGAGTCAGAGACAGAGAAAGAGAGGGAGAGAGATAGAGAGAGAGAGAGAGACAGAGACAGAGAGAGTGATTGACAGGTGGAGAGAGGACGAAACCTCAAGAGGTCCCTGGACTCTGAGACCAGACCCACCGTGGGGTTCCCAGTTGCAAGAACTTTGCACACAAGCTGGCTCATGTAGTCTTGGGCTTGCCATCAAGAGTGTTCTATGCACTGAGCTTCCTTCCTCCGGCAGCCCCCTGAGACGCCATGTGACTTGGGCACAGCTGGGACAGTGGGTGTGGGACAGTTCTTGGCCACGCAGGCTGCAGCACCAGTACGGCCCCCTCCTTGGGTGCCAGCTTCAGGTTTGGATCCAGGAGACAGGCTCAGCGAGGCTCTGCAGGACCTACAGCTAGCTGTGCCATAGTGGGCCCAGGAGGGAGCACTGATTTTGTAAAGGCAGGAAAGGCTCAGACGCAGCTGCAGGATCCAGGAGCAGCCCTACTGTGTGCTGTCCACCTGTGGACCTTCCTTCCACGTGTGCGCAGGAGGGCTGCGAAGCCGAGTGTGCGTGAAGGCTGAGAAAGGCCATGTGTGGAAAGAAGCCGGAGTGCTCTGTGCAATGCGGTCCCAAGCACAGGGGACCGAGGGGGCCTCCTGGGCTGGGGCAGGGTGGAGCACCCCCACCGCAGCACCTGCTTCCTGGGAGCCCTTGCTCAAGGGGGCCTCCTGTCCCTGCTTGTTCTGGTCCCCAGAGCTGTCCTGTGCTCCCGTCAGCCCTGTGTCTGCTACTATCTCTGTGGTCTCGCCCTTTACCTCAGCCTGGTGGGAGCAGAGTAGGCCCCTGGGTGGCCATCAGCTCCTGTTATCAGTAGAGCCCCCTCCACCCTCCATGCAGGCCGCAGGTGCCCCGTGCCCGCCACAGGCCCTCGTCCCAACTGGTCCTGGGGGACTCCCGCGAGGAGCGTGCCACAGGGCTGGCACAGAGCCCATCTCTGCCAGAGGCCTCTGCCTCTCACCAGCGTGGGCCCCTCACAGGCCCTGGCTTCCCCCACAGGCCCTGGCTTCCTTCTTTGCCTCTCGCTGGCCTGGAGGAGAAGGCAGTGGAGGGGCTGGTAACCTGCGTCTCACCGCTCACTTCAGGGTCACCCCAGCTGTGCCTTTGTCAGCCTGGGGTGGAAAATGAAAGGGACTTTGTGAAAACAGGGCCCTTGGAGGCTGATGGCCACATATCTGGAGCAAGGCCGGGACACCAGGGACCTGGGGTGCACAGGCCGTCCCACCATGGTGCAGGCCCCGTGGGGACAGTTGCAGCCCTGCCCGTGTGCAATGCAGGGAGGAGACGTGGGGCTGGTCCACCCCAGTGGCCTTTGAAGCAGGAAGCTCAGTATGGACTCGAGTTGTTGTTTATTATTACAAGAACAAACTTATTTTCTGAGAGATCACTCTTAAGCAGGCACTCTGCTAAGGGCTTTACTATTTAATTTTTAGAACTATCTTATGAGGCAGGAACTATTTTTATATTTATAAAAGAGAGGGTTAAGAAACTTGCCCAGAGTGGGAGGGGACATCCCCTCAGTATGTTTGCAGGAGAGCCAAGGGGGCGCCCTGGGGGATGGCGCAGAGCGGGAGGGGACTCAGTCACACAGTGGTGGAGACGGCTGGAGCCAGGCCAGGCTCTGAGGAGGCCAGGAGACAGGCGCGAGGCCAGGGCTGCTGCGGGAGCCACGCCAAGGACAGGGTGTGTGCGGGGAGGCGGCCGTGCTCTTGACGATCCTTTAGAGTTGGCTCCGAAGCTCGCCTGCAAAGCTGTTTTGCTCTTTGAGGAGAAATAACATCACTTAAGATTTCTGTTTTAACAGAAAAAGAAAATAAATACAAATATTATTAATCATATTATTTGCAGGAATGTGAGACCAGCCCGGTTCAACATTTGGAGTCTATTTGAGCAGAGACAACCTCTTGAAAATGGAAAATCCCTCTTTTTTAAAAAACAGTTGCTGAATTTTAGAAACACATAATGTGTGTTCTCTCTACATCCAGTATAATCAAATGACAGCTTAGTGACGACACCTTGTCACACCCAGGGGAACCCAGAGAAGGCAGAATGTCTCAGCTTCCTGTCCCTCAGCCGGGGGTTCTCAAACATTTGTCTGTGGGCAGTGGCACTTGTGCCCGTGCAGGGGGTGGGGGACAGAGATTGGTTGATCTGCGTGTCATCACCCTCATTGACCAGCACCATCCCTCTCCAGCGATCTTTCTATCACCATCCATTCCTTCTCTCAGTTCACAAACACCCCGGGAACGCTCACCACGGTCAGCGGGACAGAGGAGGTCCCTGACTCTGGGGAGATGTGTCCCCGCCGCCCGTCCGTTCCATCCGAGCCCTTTCTTTCCACGGAAGCACAGACACCCCCCTCTAACCTGCACTCTTTTCTTTAGGCAACTAAGCCTCAACAGTTGAATCTATCTAAAACTAAAAAAGAAGAAATGGCATTTTATTAGAGATTTTTTAAAGATAAAAAGTAATCAAGCCTCTAAAGAAAAGCCTCATCACCCTGTGGCCTCACCAGCCATCATGACACGCTGTAATTTGGAGAGAGAAGATGCATTATACTGCATCTTAATATCAGAAAAACCCGCCGTCTTTGACTCAGCAGTCCCACTTTTAGGTTTGTCTACTGCAGAATAAAAGCCTTAGTACGTAGACACTAGAACACAAAGGCTTTCATTTTCAGAATTATAACACAAACACGGAATCGACACAAATGTTCACCGACAGGGGCAGAGGTGAAAACATTATTGTAAGGTCCACTGTGGAATCTAATGCATCTATGAAAAGTAATGAATCAGTGACATCCAAATTAATCTGGAGAGATGTTCATTATTCAGTGAAATAAAACAAGCTGCTGAGTCCCATGTACAGTAGCATTTCATTTTTTTTTTGTAAAAAGAACAATAATGGCACCCTGTGCATCTAAGCAAAGTTTAACCACGGCGGCTGCACCTCAGACCGGAAACATCGGACACTCCAGTGCCGGGGCGTGAAGAAGGTTAGGAGGGACATTCCAAACGATTTCAGCACACAGACCTTTTTTTAATTTTTAATTTTTTTATTTTTTTTTAACTTGTTCCAATGAACATATATCACTTTCAAAAGGAAAAAAGAAAAGAAAAAAATCTAGTGATTTAGCAGGAGTCAGTCACAATAGTAACAAGACAGAAAAAGACTGAAAGCACAGCCCCTCGTGGGGCGTTTCAGTGGATGAGAGAGCCCCTGTCCTGTTCTGTGCCGGGGGCTGGCAAATTTGTGGGTGTTCCGGGCTCCGTGGGCCACGTGGTCTCTGCTGTACCACGAGAGCTGCCCTGTGTGATAGACCTGTAAGCACAGCATGTGACAGGTAGAGGGGGCCGGGCTCGAATGAAACTATTTCTCGACACCAGAATTTAAATCTGGTATAATTTTTGTGTGTCACAAGATGTTATTTTTTTAAAAATGTTTCAATCTTTTAAACATGAGTCTCTGGGCCATTCATGTTAGAAAGTCAAACAGAATCAGCATATTTCACTTCAGAAAAATACAACCCTCTCATCCCAATATGGATGGATGAAATCAGGAAAAAATATTTAATTAAGGGAAAAAAGTGCTTAACAAGGCCAGGAAATGTGGGAATAAAGAGATGCCGAGTTCTGCACGTGATGGGCTGTGTATGTCCCTCTTTATAACATAGAAATAAAAACTTTTTTAAAAGTGTGAAAACCATCTCAACTTGTGCCTGTTTGCAAAAATGCCGTGGCCCAGATGTGGCCGGGGGCTGTGGCTGCTGACCCTGGTTCCAGGGCCGCACGGGTGAAGGTGGCAGGTCCTTGCCCTCAGACGGAAGCAGGCAGTGGCTTGGGGAGAAGACAAACTCCTGCAGCCTCTCAGTCTTCACGAGCGTCACCTCTGGCTTCTCCCAGCCTGGGATTTGTGTCTAAAGCCAGGCTGCCCGGGCACGTGTGAAAGCTGGCCAAGCCCAGAGGTTCCTCTCACCTGGTGGCTGGCAGGAGGTGTCCGCAGGCCTGAGGAGCTGCATGGCCTAAGGTCAATTTTCCTGGGTGGGGGTGACTCACCTCCAGCATTCCTGGTTCCTGAACAATAGCAGGTCCACGTCCACACAGCCCCAACTTGGATAAGGGCACACTTTCAAAGCAGTGGACTGACAAGCAATGCCAGGAAGAACTGGGCTTCCTTGCCACAATGTTCTATGTGGGGAGAGGAAGGATCCTAGTGTTATTTGAGGTGCAGAAAGATGGCTTGGTGGGCGTGGCGGCAGACTGGGCTGCAGATGCAGACGACAGGGATGCCTGCGAACCACAGCCGAGCGTTGGAAGGTCGCAGCCCTCCTTCCCCGCTAGAAGCAGGAGTCACGGAAAATAGTGACACAGCTGAAAGCCAAGGGTTTTCCTGGGCGGGCACCTGACCTGACTTTATTCAGATCCCATGCTGTCTGAGAACAGAGGGTCGAAAAATCATTCTTTTGCTCAGGACGTGTGTTTTGCACAAATATCACTTTAAATAAATTTTCTACAGCCTTTAATAGATCTCTGTTCACCTCACTCAAATTAAACATTATTAAAGATAAAGACAGCATTTGGGCCTTAATGCATTCCAGGCCACCAGGGACCAACAGGAAAGAAACGATCCACAAAAGCCACAAATGCCACAGGATCCACAAAGCCACAGAAGCCACAAAAGCCACAAAAGCCACAAAAGTCTGCCATCTGCTGCAGAAGGGATCTGAAATCATCTGGGCTTTGGAGGCGCAGCTGGATTCACCCTGGCAATGCTGTTTCCTCAGGCGGTGGCTACATTCTTAAGGAAAACGTAGGCCTGCTTTCTCCCAAGTCTACAGCTGCAGGCGACTTTAAGCCATTTTTGTTTGTACCAGAGCATTCTGTCTGTTGGAGATCTGTTTCAGTGACATTTGTTCAGACTGTAATTTTTTTTAACTGAAAAACCGAACAGAAAACAACAAAACAGAACTGCAGAACTCAGATCTCATGAGTCACGGACTTGTCCTTTGGTTAAGAACCAGGTATGAGGAGTGACAAGGTGAGGAGGAAAGAGGGAGGAGAAGGGAGGGAGGAGAAATGGGATGAGGAGGAAGGAGGGAGGAGGGATGGGGTGAAGAAGGAGGAGGGATGGGGTGAAAAGGGAGGAGGGAAAGAGACAAGGTGAGAAGGGAAGACAGGTGGTAGGGAGGGAGGAAGGAGGAGAGAGGAGGAAGAGAGATGGGGTGAGGAGGGAGGAGGGACAGGTTGAGGAGGGAGAAGGGGTAGAGTCCGGATGGAAGGAGGAGGAAGAGGGATGGGGTAAGGAGGGAGGAGACAGGCAGGAGGAGGGAGGAGGGAGGAGAGAGGTCGCATCGCCCTGCTGCACTGCCCATGTCCACCGACTTGGGGACTCCAGCCAGCCAGGCAGCTGCCGGGAAAGCCAGTGTGTCTGCCCTTTCACATGACTCAGAACACACCGGAAAACCAGCCAACTGGTCTCTGACAGAGCATCAGAAAGTGCCACCTATGGAATCCCAGGTCCCCAGCTGCAGTTTGTCCCTCTGTTGCCAGCGCTTTGCAGTGTCCGTTTTCCCGCTCTCAGACAAGGACATGGTCGGGTCTGCCCCACAGACTGGGCAAATCCTCACCGCCCGGCATGCAGCTCGTCCTGAGGGCTGTGGGTTCTTCATGGGGCTTGCTTTGGTGCACCTGGCTAAATATTACTGGGCTGGCATAGCGGAGAAGGGTTTGCTGTGTTTAGCTGAAGTGGACATTTATTCCTAAATTGTCAACCGGCTGCCTCCCATCCTTCTGTTCCTGGCGTGCTTGGGAGCTGAAAAGGAGAGCAGCTCTTGAGGCCTCTCCACCGGGCAGGGCAGGCACGACGGAGGTCCCGCCTGAACCTGAGCCACCATCAGGCTGGCTCTGGCAGGGATGCGGGCCAAGGTTAGAGCTGGCCTGACCAGGGCGCCCGGCGGCCAGACCTGAGCCGGGGCCCCTTTCTCGCCCACGCTCCATGTCCAGCCAGGGTCAGCAGGGGCTCTGCTCCACGCAGTCACTCTGGGCCCCAGGCTGTGGTGACTCAATCTGGACTTGCTATTTATGGCATTATTTCAGTCCTGCTAGAGTTCAGTGAGAGCTTAGAAATTAGGGAGAAAGATTCACAGTAGGGGGCTGTTCCGTTCAGTGAGATTTTCCAGACACCTGCTTCCTCAGCTGTGCATCTAGTACCTTGGATCAGCAACCAGCCTTCCCTATGAGGATCATATCATTCAAAAGTGTGCTTTCAGTGGCGTCCATCCCAACTAAAGTAAGTGTTAGACAGGCCAGGTCCAGATGTGGGCCATGCAGACCTCAGGGCCTACAGGGCTGCCACCAGACAGGCCAGGTGCAGATGTGGGCCATGCAGACCTCGGGGCCTAAGGGCAGTCACCGGACTCCTGAGACTCCGAAGGATTTGTAAACGATTCCAAGCAACTCGTGCTTGGGGAAAGAAGAGGAGCTGCATGTCACACCTGGGCACCAACATTTAATTTTGGGATCCTTTAGATGGTAGTGAGAGTTGATAAACTGATTTCTTTTTAACAGGAAGTGTTTGACAATCATTGGCAAACTTGGAGGAAAAGTTTGGGGCACATTCGGTATCTCTTTTTTAAAAACCACGCTTTTAAACAGAAACATCTGCTATTCTGGTATTAAAGGCTTTGGAATTTGGGAACTGGTGAGGGATGCAAATGCTCATGTCACTTCATATTCACACCTTAAGAACCAGAGAAGTGATGGATTGCTCGGCCTTATGCCTAATTCCAGAAGGCACTCCTCGTTGGCAGGTGTATTAAGAGAAAAAAAGTCCTCTTCCTATCTCTGGAAAGAAATTATCCGGGCATGCTGGGGCATACCAGCCGTCTAGCTGCGTGACACGTGGAAGCAGGAAGGTGGCTGGAACCAGGAGTTCAGAGCTGCAATGAGTAAGGATTGTGCCACTGCACTCCAGCCTGGGCAAACAAGACCTCTTCTCCAAAGATAGGGGCCATTGACCAAAGACCCTCAGAGTGCCTGTGTTGTCAAAACTAGTCATGGCGCTAAAATTACCTGGCTTTTTTTCACTATTCTCAAGTAGGCAGTGGCATTTCTACTGGTGCAAAATATGCACAAGGACATAGGAAGCTAAATGTCTTTATTTTTATTTATTTGTTTGTTTATTTATTTATTTATTTATCTGTGAGACAGAGTCTTGCTCTGCCACCCAGGGTGGAGTGCAGTGGCCCGATCTCGGCTCACTGCAACCTCCATCTCCCGGGTTCACGCCGTTCTTCTGCCTCAGGCTCCCAAGTAGAAGGGATTACAGGGCTGCACCACCGCACCCAGCTAATTTTTGTCTTTTTAGTAGAGATGGGGTTTCGACATGTTAGCCAGGCTGGTCTCAAACTCCTGACCTCAGATCATCCACCTGCCTCAGCCTCCCAAAGTGCTGGGATTACAGGCATGAGCCACAGCGCCTGGCCTGCAGCTAAATGTCTTTAAAGAGTTCTATGTTTTGATTTCTAATGTTTTTGTAGTTCGCCTAAGAAATCATCTAGTCTAGTCTATCAATGCATTTATGAATTGAAATAAAGATGACAGTACAAAAAATTAAGCGTTTTGTCTTCTGCAATCACCGCTGCAGAAGAGAGGCAATGTCGTCAGTGGTACACTAGGGGTTAAGGTTTTTCATCTGGAAGTGACACACAACATTTCTGCTCAAATTTCATTGACCAAAGCACATCACACGGCCACATCTAACCCCATGAAGGGTGAAGTGCAGTCTCATGTGGGTGGAAGGAGAAGAAACATTTGTTAACTGCCCTAATAACTTCCCAGCAATGTTGTGAAGAAGAGAAACACGTTTGACGCTGTCTTAAGAAACATATGTAAGAAACATATCTATGCCTTCACATTACTGCACGTCATTTTCATATTCTTTGTAGTTATCTTTGTTTCGCAGATTTTTATAATAAATATTATTTTTATAATCTAAGCCATAGCAAATTAAATAATAAATGTTTTTCTAAAGGAACCCATAGAGTGTTACAGACAGGAAGTCGGAGTAGCCAGAATAAGCTGAGATGAAATCATCTCAAATATCTGTACCGCTGTTCCAACTTACAGCCTGCTGAGTCTTCCCGCAGGAAACCGTGTCCCTGTCAACGTTCCTGTGGGACCTGGCCAGATGTGGAGTGGGGTTCAGGCACGTGTCTCTGGCCTCATCCCGGGGTGTGTCTGGTGAGGCTCTGCCTGATGTCTCCAATCATACTGTTTATTTAAAAAACAATAATAAAACAAGAAAAGAAACAACTTTGCAAGGTATTTATTTTCAGTTCTGGCGACAGGGAGGAAAGGCTGACGCAGTAGACAGGAATCTCACTCACTGAAATTAGGCCAATCTGAAATCTACGTTTTCTGCCAGGCAGAAAAAAGAAAAGGTGTGATTTTTGTTATTTTTAATTTTTATCTTATTGGGAACAGAGGAAATCATTTCGCCATCCTGTTTTTTTTTCCAGGAGGTTTATTTAAGTCCCTCTGTTTTCCCCTGTGGTAGAGGTAACACTGATGAAGACAGCTGGTTCAGAGACTTATTAACGAAGGCATCTGCTTGTACTTCGATGCAGCTCAGCCAGGAAAAGTGCTGAAAGAAAAAGAAAAGCAGTTTTGCGTGAGGTGAGAACGGTGCTAAGACACGTCTGTTCTGGAATGCCCCGGGGGGGATTTTGCCTCTCCCCAGGCTCACTTTCTGACTAACGGAGACTTTCTGACAGGTCTGAGGGCCAGCTTCTGTGATTCCCACCTTGTCTCTGCAATCAGCTCGCAGTGTCCTCGGATCTTTGTGCTTCCGCTGCAGTTCCCTTTGGGTTCCATGTTTTCCTTGTTCCCTCCCATGCCTACCTGGATTGCAGAGTTAAGTTTATGATTATGAAATAAAAACTAAATAACAAAAAAAAAAGAAAAGAAAAGAAAAAGGAAACTCCAGAGCATCAGACTCGCTTTGTGGAGCTGTGCTGGTCTCCTCTTTGGTTTTCCTGTGTAAGGTGTGACCTGGGAAAGCCTTGGAAAATCTAGCTCAGCCCAAGCGAGGATCCTTAAAGGCAAATGCCCATCAGGGAGCTAAATTCAGCCTGACCCAGGAGCCCTTGACAGGCAGTCGCACTGCTCCACACACCAGCATCCCCAACTTGGGCCCATGGTTCATACCACTTAACAGGTGGTGTTGAAGCCACGATGAAAACACCAGTTTCCTAGCTGTGCCGTCGCCTCGGTGTGAGGACCAAACCACACTGCAAAGGCCAAACATCCGTCTCTCTACGTGGAACGCTGTCGCCAGTTTGCTTTTTCAAGCAATGATTATTTTATTATGAGATATTTTAAGCTTGCAGAAAACAATAAAAAGAAAAACTGTCTACACATCATTCGGCTTTATCAAGTGTTATCATTTAGCTATACTTGCTTCATATCTTTTTAAAAATAAAGAAAACATCACATATTCAGTTGAAGCACTCGTTCTAGGTGGCTTTCGTCCCAAGACCATTCCTCTTTCCACTTCCCCAGAGGAATCATTATTCTAAACTGATGTTTACCATCCGTTGGTGTATTTGTATACTTGTATTACATGTGTACAATTGCATAAACGATGTAGCATTATTCTGTGTATTTCACAAACTTTGTAGAAATTACACTGTATGTATAGTTCTGAAACTTACTTTTTCAACTCGATGCTGGGTTGTGTAGCTTTATGTACTTAAGTTCACTCATTGCAATACTGCAAAGTGCTCAATTGTAGAATATACTACAATATGGTCATGCATTTTTCTCCTCCTGAAAGACATTTTTGTGTTACCCATCTCTCTATTACATGAACAATCTACATTTTTGCTTCATTTCCTTGTCAAGGCTTGTCTGGTTTTAGTATCAAGGTAATGCTGGCCTAAGAGAATGCATTAGCAAATATTCTCACTTCTTCCATTTTCTTTACGAGTTTGTCTATGCATGGCATGATTTCTTCCTTAAATATTGGAAGAATTCACCAGTGAAGCTATTGGCGTTTCCTTTGTGGAAGGTTTTTAACTACAAATTCAATTTCTTTAATCAATATAAAAGTATTCAATTTACCTGTATTTCTTGAGTGAGCTTTGGGAATTTGTATCTTCCAAAAAATTTCCATTTAATCTACATTTTAGAATTTATTAGCACAAATTCATTCATATAACCCCTTATTATTCTTTCAGTATCTGTAGCACCAGTAGCAATGTCATTTGTCAATTATGATATTGGCATGTTATACCTTCTCTCTTTTTTCTGATCAATCTGGCTAGAATTTTTCAGTGTTCTTGATTATCCCAAAGAACCATCTTTTAGTTCCTGCTTTACATCTTATTGCAAAGCAGATCTTTATTTTTCCTATCTTTACATCTTATTGTAAAGCTGATCTTTAGTTTTTCCTATCCTCTGTTTACATTTACCTTAATTTACACGTCGTTTTTCCAGTTTACTAAGGTGAAAGCCAAAATTATTGATTAGAGGCCTTTCTTCTTTTTTAATATGTGTTTAGGGCTAGCAATTTCTCCTTACTTTCTGCTTTAGCAACATCTCACAAGTTTTGATATGTATGTTTTCATTTTCATTCAGTTTATAATGCTTTCTCTCATTGCTTTTTTTTGTTTTAGAGACAGAGTCTTGCTCTGTTGTCCAGGCTGGAG
>NW_012106474.1:4044580-4051785 GCF_000951045.1 Mandrillus leucophaeus
CAACTTTTGCATTTCTGAAGAAGCCTTTACTTTGCCTTTGGTTTTGAAAGCTCTTTTCCCTGGGTATAGAATTCTAGGGTGGCAGGGTCGTTTTCTTTCCCCTTTCATACTTTAAAGACATTGCTCAACTGTCTTCTTGCTTGCATTCTTTCCAAAGAAAAATCTGCTGTCATTCTTAGTTTTGTTCCTCTGCATGGAACGCATAACAAAAATTCAGTGTTTGTTCTCTGGCCGCCTTTCAGATCGGTTCTTTATCACTGGCTTTGGGCAATTTATTATAATGTATTCTGGGGTGATGTTACTCATATCTCTTGTGCTGGGAGTGATTGCATTTCTCAGAACTGTGAGTATGTAGTTTTAAAAATCAAATTTGAAGACTTTCAACCATTATATCCTCAAATACCTCTTCCGTACCCTTCTCTCTCCTCTTCTTCATGGATTCCAATTACATGTACGTTAACTTGCCTGAAGCCGTCCTGTAGCTCCCTGACACTATTTTTAAAAATTGTGTTTTCCTCAGTATGTTTCATTTTGGATACTTACTATTGCTGTGTCTGTCCATTCACTAACAATTTTCTATTAATTCCATCATCCATGTATTCCATCCATGCATTTTTTATCTAACCCACTGTAGTTTAGTCTCTAGACGTTTGATTTAGGTTTTCCTTCTCATATCCTACACGTCTCCCCTTAGATTTCTGCATATGTGGATTACTGTCATAGTAGCTGGTTAGGGCCCTTGCCTGCCATTCTGACACCCATGTCAGTGTTAAGTCCCCCTGGATTGACTGATTTTTCACCTCATTAGGGGTTGTATTTTCCTGCTTTTGTACCTGCCTGCTTATCCTTTTACATGCCTGGTAATCTCTGATTGGATCCCAGACATTGTGAATTTTTTCTTACTGGGTGCTGGATATTTTTACATTCCTAAAAATATTCTTGAGCTTTTTTCCTGGCACATAGTTACGTTACTTGGAAACAGTTTGATCCTTTCCGTTTTGCTTTTCAACATTTGTCAGGCAGGTCCACAGCCATGTATAGTTTAGGGCAAATTCTTCCCTGTGACAGAGTCGAGGCCCTTCTGAGTGTCCTGCCCAGTGTCCTGTGGAATGCGAGGTGCTCTCTCAGGCACTGTTCCAGCCTCTCTGTGAGCACAGCCCCTCTTCCCTCTTTTTCTCTCTTCTTCTTCTTCTTTTTTTTTTTTTTTTTTTTTTGAGACAGAGTTTTGCTCTTGTTGCCCAGGCTGGAATGCAATGATGCAATCTCAGCTCACCACAACCTCCACCTCCCGGGTTCAAGCGATTCTCCTGTCTCAGCCTCCCAAGTAGCTGGGATCACAGGCATGCGCCACCACACCTGGCTAATTTTGGATTTTTAGTAGAGCTGCAGTTTCTCCATGTTGGTCAGGCTGTTCTCGAACTCCCAACCTCAGGTGATCCATCCGCCTCAGCCTCCCAGAGTGCTGGGATTACAGGCATGAACCACCGCATCCGGCCCCCTCTCTTTTTTTCACAGGATTCTTTCCCAGCCTCGTGCAGTCTCCTAACATGATCAGGACGCTGCTGAACGTGTGTGGGGGACCCTTTGCTGTCTCCAGGGTTCTGTGGAGGTGCCACTCCCTCCTCTGGGGTGCTCGCTCTCTCCTTGAATTCCAGCCACCTTGTTCTCTCCCCTCTGTATCCTTTCACTGGGGAACCCGCAGAGATCCACTCAGGCACTCCCTTCCTGCACTGAGTCCTGTCAAGCTCTCCGGTCAGGAAGCCAGAGGAAGCGAGGGCTTTCATCACCTGCTTCCAGCAATCAGGGATCATTGTCTCTACAGCCTGTGCCCACCTTTGGAAGCTGTTGTTTTAAATATTTTGTATCTTTTTATTTACATTTTGGTTTTTGCAAGTAAGACCGTAAATGTGGTTTCTCTCACCCTGTATTTTCTGGAATTGGATATCCTTAAACTGTTTTTTTTTGTTTATTAATGTTGTATCCAAATATCTCACTGAAGTCTTTTAATAATTCTAATAAAAGCATTTTAAAATTTTGGTGTGGACAAACATATGGACTGTAAAAAAGTATCATTTTGGTTTTTTTTTCCCCCTTTCCAAGACAATCTTATTTCTTTGTTTTTTCTGCTCTGACCACAACATGTGGTTTAGGCACACCTTGCTTTATTGCACTTCACTTTATTGCCCTTTGCAGATAATGTGGATTTTCAAAATGGCAAACCCTGCACTGAGCAAACCTATGGATGCCATTTTTCCAGCAGCATGTACTCCCTTTGCATCCCTGTGTACATTTTTAGTATTCTTGGAATATTTCTAACTTTTTCATTGTTATATCTGTGACGATGATCTGTGATCAGTGTCTTTGATGTTAGTATTGTAATTTTTGGAAGATGCCATGAGCCACACCCATATAAGACAGGGAACTTAATCATAAATGTGTGGGCTTTTTTTCAGCTTTTATTTTAGGTTCTTAGGGTACACGTGCAGGTTTGTTGCCGGGATATATTGTGTAATGCCGAGGTTTGGGATAGAAAGGATCCTGTCACCTCGGTGCTAAGCATGTTGGGATGTCTACCCAACAGTTAGTTTCTCCCTCTTGCCCCCTCTACCCTCCTCCCTCTAGTGTCCCCTGTGTCTATTGTTCCCGTCTGTATGTCATGAGCTCCCAATGTTTAGCTCCCATTTATAAGTGAGAACATGCAGTATTTGGTTTTCTGTTTCTGCATTAATTTGCTTAGGATGATGTTCTCCCCCTGCGTCTATATTTCTGCAAAGGCCATGATTTTATTCTTTGTTATGGCTGCATCATATTCAATGGTGGATATGTACCACATTTTCTTTATTCAATTCACTGGTGATGGTCACCTAGGTTGGCTCAATGTCTTTGCTATTGTGAACGGTGCTATGATGAACGTGTAAGTGCATGTGTCTTTTGGTAGAATAATTGGTTTTCTTTTGGATGTCTACCCAGTAATGGGATTGCTGGATGAATGGTATTTCTGTTTTAAGTTCTTTGAGAAATCTCCAAACTGCTTTCCACAGTGGCTGAACTATTTACATTCCCACTCACAGTGTATAATTGCTCCCTTTCTCAGCAGTCTTGCTAACATCTAGTTTTGTTTTTTTTTTCTTTTTTGACTTTTACATAATAGTTGTTCTGAATGGTGTGAGATGGTATCTCATTGTGGTTTTGATTTGCATTTCTCTGATGATTAGTGATGTTTGGCATTTTTTCATGTGTTCATTGGCTGCTTATATGTCTTCTTTTGAGAAGTATCCATTCACGTCTTTTGCCCATTTTTTAATGGGTGTTTTTTTGTTTTTTTGGTTTTTTTGGGTTTTTTTTTTTTTTTTGCTTGTTCAATTGTTTCAGTTCCCTACAGATTCTGGATATTGGACCTTTGTCAGATGCAGAGTTTGTGAATATTTTCTCCCATTCTGCAGGCTGTCTGTCTACTTTGTTGATATCTTGTTTTGTCATGCAGAAGCTCTTTAGCTTAATTAGGTCCCACTTGTCAATTTTTGTTTTTATTGCAACTGCTTTTGAGGACTTAGTCAGAAATTCTCTCCCAAGGCCTATGTCCAAAATCATGTTTCCAAGGTTTTATTCTAGGATTCTCATAGTTTGAGGTCTTACAATAAACGTGTGTTCTCACGGCTCCGCTGGCTGGCTATTCCGTCATCTCCCTTCCTTTACTCAGGCAGGCACCCTATTCCCCGAGACACAACAGGATTGAAATCACTCCAATTCACGATCCCACTGTGGCCTCAAAGCGTTCATGTGAAAGAAAGACTTGCACATCTCTCACTTTAAAACAAAAGTTAGAAATGATTAGGCTTAGTGTGAAAGGCATGTCAACAGCTGAGGTAGGCTGAAAACTAGTCCTCTTGCTTCAAACAATTAGCTAATTGCATTTGTGAATGTAAAAGAAAAGCTCTTGAAAGACTTTAAAAATGCTACTCCAGTGAACACATGAAGAGATACAGCCTTATTGCTGATACGGGGAAAGTTTGAGTGGTCTGGGATAGAAGATCAAACCAGCCGAACATTTCCTTAGGCCAAAGCCTAACCCAGAGCAAGGTCCTAACTTTTCAATTCTATGAAGGCTGAGAGAAGTGAGAAGGACGCAGAAGAAAAGTCTGAAGCTAGCAGAGGTTGATTTGTGAGCTTTAAGAAATGAAGCCATCTCCATAAAATAAAAGTGCAAGGTGAAGCAGCTGATGGAGAAGCTGCAGCAAGTTCTCCAGAAGATCTAGCTAAGACGGTTGACAATGATCACTACACTAAACAACAGATTTTCAATGAAGATGAAACAGCCTTCTATTGGAAGAGATGCTATCTGGGCCTTGCACAATTAGAGAGAAGAAGGCAATGCCTGGCTTCAAATCTTCAAAGGACAGACTGGCTCTGTTGTTAGCGGCTAATGCAGCTGGTGACTTTAAATTGATGTCAAAACTCATTGACCATTCTAAAATTCCGAGGGCCCTTAAAAATGATGCTAAATTTACTCTACCTGTGCTCCAGAAATGCAGCAACAAAGTCTGGATGGCAGAACATCTGTTTACAGCATGGTTTATTGAATATTTTAAGCCCAATGTTGATATCTACTGCTTAAAAAGAGACTTCTCTCAAAAGATTTCTGCTCATTGACAACGCATCTGGTCACCCAAAAGCTCTGATGGAGACGCACAAAGAGATTAATGTTGTTTTCATGCCTGCTAGCACATCTATTCTGCACCCCATGGATCAAGGAGCCTTTTTAGCTTTCAAGTCTTATTATTTAAAAAATACGTTTTGTAAGGTTGAAGATACCATAGATAATAATTCCTCTGATGGATCTGCGCAAAGACAATTAAAAACCTTCTGGAGAAGGTTCACTATTCTAGCCACCATTAAGAACAGTCATGGTTCATGAGATAAGCAAAAATATCAACAATGACAGGACTTTGGAAGAAGCTGATTCCAACTCTCATGGATGACTCTGACAGGTTCATGATTTCACTGGAGGAATTAATTGTAGATGAGGAGGAAAAAGCAAGACAACTAAAATTAGAAGTGGAGCCTGAAATCTCAGGATAAAACTTGAATGGATGAGGAGTGGCTTCTTTCAGATGAGCAGAGGAAGTGTTTTCTGGAGATGAAATCTACCCTGGTGAAGATGCTGTGAACACTGTTGGAATGAAGACAAAGGTTTTTATTTTTTGTTTTTTTTTTGTTTGTTTGTTTTTGAGACTGAGTCTCACTCTGTCATGCAGGCTGGAGTGCAGTGGCACAATCGCAGCTCACTGCAACCTCCGCCTGCCGGGTTCAAGCAATTCTCCTGACTCAGCCTCCCGTGTAGCTGGGACTACAGGTGCAAGCCACCATGCCCTGCTAATTTTTTGTATTTTAGTAGAGACGGGGTTTCACCGTGTTGCCTAGGCTGGTCTCGAACTCCTGAGCTCAGGCAATTCTCCTGCCTCAGCCTCCCAAAGTGCTTGGATTACAGGTGTGAAGAATTTCTAATATTCCATGAACCTAGTTAGCAAAGCAGTGGCCAGATTTGAGAGGACTGACTCCAATTTTGAAAGTTCTACTGTGGGTAAAATGCTACAAAAAAAGCATCACATGTTATAGAGAATTCCTTCTTGAAAGGAAGATTCCACTAATGCAGCAAACTTCACTGTTGTCTTATTTGAAGACATTGACACAGCCACCCCAGCCTTCAGCAACCACCACTGTGATCCGTCAGCAGGCATCAACATCCAGGCAAGACCCTTTACCAGAAAAAAGATTACAACTTGCTGAAGGTTCAGGTGATAGTTAGCATTTTTAGCAATCAGGCATTTTTAAATTAAGGCAGGTACATTGTTTTTTAGACACAATGCAATTGAACCCTCATTTACTGCATTGTAGTGTAAACATAACTTTTAAATGCACTGAAAAACCAAAACCATTTGTGTGACTTGCTTTATTGTGACAGCTGCTTCATTAGGGTCATCTGGAGCTGAACCTGCAGTGTCTCTGAGGTATGTGGGTGGACAAGGTGTCCATTTACTCTGCAGTCTCAGTAACCCAAAAAGAAGGGTTTCCCAAGCTGTAAGAACTTCTTCACCTTGGAAATGCTTTCTTAAATTTTTTGAAAGGACATCATTTTTTTACTCTCGTTTTGTATTATTTT
This sequence comes from Mandrillus leucophaeus, assembly GCF_000951045.1. Taxonomy (NCBI): domain Eukaryota; kingdom Metazoa; phylum Chordata; class Mammalia; order Primates; family Cercopithecidae; genus Mandrillus; species Mandrillus leucophaeus. Next base: position 4,050,741 of record NW_012106474.1, read on the forward strand.
GAATTGAATCCATTGTTAGTGAGAATGTATTTGCAGAAAAACTGCAAATTTGGTGAGGACATGTCTACCTAGAAAATTTTGCAATTGTTTTTGACCTGAGACCTAGAGTTATAATACATCATTAGAATGCTTTTATAAAATTTTCAGCTTAAAGCTATTTCAGCTACCCATAGTATCATTTTTTTTTGCTTTAGTTTGTTATTTTAAAAGCATTTATTATTGCAAAATAGTAAATGTGTATTTAGAAACTAGACAACAAGAGAAAGCATAAGAAAATAAAAATGTTGGGGTCACCATTGTTGACACCATAGTGTATATATTCTAGGTCTTTTTCTTTCTTCCTTTCTCTATCCATATTTTTAATATTCACTCTTTTTTATTAAACTGACATTTTATTATAATAGTGTTTTGTCATCAATTTTTCTCCATTAATTATCTCCACCTTTTCATGTAATTATATTTTATTTTGTCTATACACTGTCCATTTCAAATTTTTCCAATTGTCCTGAAATGTTATTTACAGCTAGCTCGTCTAAACCGGGACCTGATTCAGAGCCACAAACTGCATCTGGTCATTACGTCCTTAAATATTTATTAATCTGTTACAGTCACCCCCTTTTTTTGCGGGGCGGGAGACTCACTGAGTTACCAGGCTGGAGTGCAGTGGCACAATCTTGGCTCACTGCAGCCTCTGCCTCCTGGGTTCAAGTGAGTCCTCTGCCTCAGCTCCCCCAAGTAGTTGAGGCTACAGGCACACGTCACCACACCCAGCTAATTTTTGTATTTTTGGTAGAGATGGGGTTTCACCATGTTGGTCAGGATGGTCTTGATCTCCTGACCTCATGATCCACCCGCCTTAGCCTTCCAAAGTGCTGGGATTACAAGTGTGAGCCACCATGCCTGGCTGTCACTTTTAACATCTTGATGGATTGAAGTTAAGCATATTTGCTTGAATACATCCAGGATGATGTGAGCTTCATAGGAATCAAATCAGGAGACACATACCATGCGATGCTAAGAATGACTTAACATGAATTAAGATGAC
>NW_012106474.1:4053380-4054213 GCF_000951045.1 Mandrillus leucophaeus
TGAGAACAGGCCTGCAGTGATGAATTTTAAGGGAACACTTTTTTCCAACATTTTGGAGCCCATGGAAAGTGGCATAAGCTTACTTGCCATCTGTGGTTGCCAAAGGGATTTTTTCTTAGTGTACTTTTCTACTGAGGAGGGCCCCATCTTTCTGTTAGGGTTTCATATTTAATTTCCAACTCCCTAGGGACCTAATGTCATGTGGACACTTGGAGACTGAGTTCCTGATGTTCCCGCCCATCCTGCGGGGCTACTGCAGCCCAGACTCCCTCTGTGGAGTTTGGTACCTTTATTCCTGGCCTCTGGATTTTGCTTGCTTGTGAGCTAAGTGATATATATTTGAAAAGATGATGGATGCTTTTCTTTCAGCATTTCTAGTTGTAAAGATGTAGAATGTTCAGCTTATTTGATCCACAATATTGTTTTTTTTTAAAAGTCACTACTTCGACTTTTCTGATTGTTTTTCTGTCTTTCAGGAAAAAAAAAAAAATCTTTCACCTCTCCGTGAGTGGAGAATAGCTCAGTAGTCGGATGACTGCATTCTCTCATCTTCCTTGAGAGGTTAGGCCTGTCACATGGTATTGGTCACATAATGTGGTGGTTTTGGGGGAAGAAGACTTTCCGGCCATCCTACAATCGCAGCAAGTATTTACTGAGCTCTACGCTTTGGTAGATGCCACGCTACAGCTTTGCTTTCATTATTATCCTTACAAAACGGAAAGGTTTCCTTGTCCCTTCGCAGGACGTGTGATAGTCGGAGTGGCTCACTCCTTCAGGGCCCCGCTGCCCAGACCTCTAGGGGTGCAAACAGATGGGCAGGTCGTGGGGCCCTG
>NW_012106474.1:4056411-4074863 GCF_000951045.1 Mandrillus leucophaeus
TATTTGAAGACATTGACACAGCCACCCCAGCCTTCAGCAACCACCACTGTGATCCGTCAGCAGGCATCAACATCCAGGCAAGACCCTTTACCAGAAAAAAGATTACAACTTGCTGAAGGTTCAGGTGATAGTTAGCATTTTTAGCAATCAGGCATTTTTAAATTAAGGCAGGTACATTGTTTTTTAGACACAATGCAATTGAACCCTCATTTACTGCATTGTAGTGTAAACATAACTTTTAAATGCACTGAAAAACCAAAACCATTCGTGTGACTTGCTTTATTGTGACAGCTGCTTCATTAGGGTCATCTGGAGCTGAACCTGCAGTGTCTCTGAGGTATGTGGGTGGACAAGGTGTCCATTTACTCTGCAGTCTCAGTAACCCAAAAAGAAGGGTTTCCCAAGCTGTAAGAACTTCTTCACCTTGGAAATGCTTTCTTAAATTTTTTGAAAGGACATCATTTTTTTACTCTCGTTTTGTATTATTTTGAATTGAATCCATTGTTAGTGAGAATGTATTTGCAGAAAAACTGCAAATTTGGTGAGGACATGTCTACCTAGAAAATTTTGCAATTGTTTTTGACCTGAGACCTAGAGTTATAATACATCATTAGAATGCTTTTATAAAATTTTCAGCTTAAAGCTATTTCAGCTACCCATAGTATCATTTTTTTTTGCTTTAGTTTGTTATTTTAAAAGCATTTATTATTGCAAAATAGTAAATGTGTATTTAGAAACTAGACAACAAGAGAAAGCATAAGAAAATAAAAATGTTGGGGTCACCATTGTTGACACCATAGTGTATATATTCTAGGTCTTTTTCTTTCTTCCTTTCTCTATCCATATTTTTAATATTCACTCTTTTTTATTAAACTGACATTTTATTATAATAGTGTTTTGTCATCAATTTTTCTCCATTAATTATCTCCACCTTTTCATGTAATTATATTTTATTTTGTCTATACACTGTCCATTTCAAATTTTTCCAATTGTCCTGAAATGTTATTTACAGCTAGCTCGTCTAAACCGGGACCTGATTCAGAGCCACAAACTGCATCTGGTCATTACGTCCTTAAATATTTATTAATCTGTTACAGTCACCCCCTTTTTTTGCGGGGCGGGAGACTCACTGAGTTACCAGGCTGGAGTGCAGTGGCACAATCTTGGCTCACTGCAGCCTCTGCCTCCTGGGTTCAAGTGAGTCCTCTGCCTCAGCTCCCCCAAGTAGTTGAGGCTACAGGCACACGTCACCACACCCAGCTAATTTTTGTATTTTTGGTAGAGATGGGGTTTCACCATGTTGGTCAGGATGGTCTTGATCTCCTGACCTCATGATCCACCCGCCTTAGCCTTCCAAAGTGCTGGGATTACAAGTGTGAGCCACCATGCCTGGCTGTCACTTTTAACATCTTGATGGATTGAAGTTAAGCATATTTGCTTGAATACATCCAGGATGATGTGAGCTTCATAGGAATCAAATCAGGAGACACATACCATGCGATGCTAAGAATGACTTAACATGAATTAAGATGACGATTGTCTGATGTTTCCCATGTAAAATTATGCTTTGTCAAATGTAATTTTTCAAAAGCCAAAAAGATGATTCTTACAAATAGGAAGTAAGTACATGACAAAGACTTATTTAACCCATGACTGGGGGAACAAGGAACATGGCAATTTTGGTTCAAAGAATTATAGGAAAAACAGAAGTATTTATAGCCACTGAGAGAAAGAATGTTATGATAAGATTTCTAAGTTAGCTACAAGATAGGTTAATGTTTTATATGATAATGAAACTGTAAAGGTGGGGTTATCGTTTTTACCAGAGTGACAGCATTTGCATCTCTATCAGGCATGGGCTTGCTTCTACGAGAAAAGAAAAATTTGCATGGAATCAATTTTCTACAGCTTAAACCCTGCCCTTACAGAGTTGTTAAATACCCTAATCAATAGTAAACTGTGAGTCAACAAAGACATACAGCCCTAAAGAATTACATAATTCTGAGGCGGGCATGATAGATGGGCTCAGTACTTCTTTGAAGGGACATGCAGCCATTTCCACGTTTGGAGTCTGGTTTTCACTCTTTTTTTTTTCTAGATGGAGTGCTCTGTTGCCCAGGCTAGAATGCAGTGGTGCGATCTCAGCTCACTGCAACCTCCATTTCCCGAGTTCAAGCGATTCTTCTGCCTCAGCCTCCTGAGTAGCTGGGATTACAGGTGCCCGCCATTGTGCCTGGCTCGTTTTTGTATTTGTAGTAGAGACGGGGTTTCACCATCTTGGCCAGGCTGGTCTTGAACTCCTGACCTTGTGATCCACCCACCTCGGCCTCCCAAAGTGCTGGGATTACAGGCATGAGTCACCGCGCCCGGCTGGGGTCGGGCTTTCTTAACCTCCCTCCCCATCTCTTGTTTGACTAGAAAGCAATGTGTGCTGTGTTAGTCTGGCACTCCATACAGTACTTGTTCCTTAAATCATAAACCTAATGATTGTATCAGCAGTTGATAATCCTCGCCTGAATCAATAATTTCAACAGTGTTACGGACGGTGGACTTCCTAATTCCTCCTTTTGTTTTTTTTACATTATTAGCTGATTTTTTCCCAATAAAAAAGAACTGTGTCTCAATAAGTGTGGTGGTTGGTTATTACATCAAATAATAAAACTCTGAACCCCAATCCTAGATGAGAACAGGCCTGCAGTGATGAATTTTAAGGGAACACTTTTTTCCAACATTTTGGAGCCCATGGAAAGTGGCATAAGCTTACTTGCCATCTGTGTTTGCCAAAGGGATTTTTTCTTAGTGTACTTTTCTACTGAGGAGGGCTCCATCTTTCTGTTAGGGTTTCATATTTAATTTCCAACTCCCTAGGGACTTAATGTCATGTGGACACTTAGAGACTGAGTTCCTGATGTTCCCGCCCATCCTGCGGGGCTACTGCAGCCTAGACTCCCTCTGTGGAGTTTGGTACCTTTATTCCTGGCCTCTGGATTTTGCTTGCTTGTGAGCTAAGCTATATATTTGAAAAGATGATGGATGCTTTTCTTTCAGCATTTCTAGTTGTAAAGATGTAGAATGTTCAGCTTATTTGATCCAAATATTGTTTTTTTTTTTAAGTCACTACTTCGACTTTTCTGATTGTTTTTCTGTCTTTCAGGTCTACTGAATAAACGGCCTCTCGGTGAGTGGAGAATAGCTCAGCAGTCGGATGACTGCATTCTCTCATCTTCCTTGAGAGGTTAGGCCTATCACATGGTATTGGTCACATAATATGGTGGTTTTGGGGGAAGCAGACTTTCCGGCCATCCTACAATCGCAGCAAATATTTACTGAGCTCTACGCTTTGGTAGATGCCACGCTACAGCTTTGCTTTCATTATTATCCTTACAAAACGGAAAGGTTTCCTTGTCCCTTGGCAGGACGTGTGATAGTCGGAGTGGCTCACTCCTTCAGGGCCCCGCTGCCCAGACCTCTAGGGGTGCAAACAGATGGGCAGGTCGTGGGGCCCTGACTCCACGACTGCGACTAGCAGTGGATGTTGACAGCTCCTGAAGCCCCAGTGGGCATGCGTGACCATGTATTCTTTCAGTTTGACCGTCTATAGGCGACTTGTGTTAACCAGCTCAATTAGACCCTCTACCTTGTTACAAGGACAAAGGACTTCTGTATACCGGGTTCTGGCCTTGGTGTACTAGAAGAATCGGATCACACCTGGGCTTGGAGAATGGGTGAAAAGTTCAATTGAGTGGAGGTAGTCCTTAGCAGATGGGGGAGCCAGAAGGGAGATGGAGTGGGACTGTTTTCCCCTGGAGTCAGGTCGCTGAGCAGCGGGACCCTTCTCCGACCACCCCGGCCAAACTCGTGCAGTTATGCAGGAATAGCCTGCGGCGTGCCGGTGTCTCAGCGCCTGCCGCGGGCTCTGGAATCGATGTGTCCCTCTGGGCGTCCAGCTGCCTGTGTGTTCTTCTGCTGATGTTCTCCTCTGGATGTCTCGCTGCTTGGGTCTTGGGGTTTTTATAGGCACAGGATGGGGGCGTGGGCGTGGTGGGCCAGGGTGGTTGTGGAAAATGCAACATTTGGGCATGAGGGCAGGAGTGCCTGTCCTCATCCAGCTTTGTGGACAGAGGCCCGAGGGTGGAGCTCCAGCCTGGGGCCCACCTTTCTCTACCCAGCCCTTCCCTGCCTCCCTCCCGTATCACTTAGTCCTTCAAACAACTCACGACAGCAGGAGTCAATGTTCTTCTTTCCTGCGGGGAGAAAATGAGGCATAAGAAAGTTACTTTGCTTCTCCAAGACCACGTCTGTAATGAATGACTGGGCGGGCCTGTAGCCAGGTCTGTCGAACCCCAAATCTGTGCTTAAATCTGCTACACCAAGACAGGCTCTCATAGGAGAGCTCACAATAGGAATTGACTGTGTTTTGCTCTGCACTTACCCATCCTACAGGGACTCTGCTTCATTCTAGAGAACCTTCACAAGCCCTTGAGATCACGGAAGGAGTCCTGCTGTCCAGATGAGGAAGCTGAGCTCAGAGAGATTCACTAAGTTACCTGCAGCCACATAGGTAAGAAATTGCTTTCTTCACCATCTCACGTTGCAAACCTACTTTTTACTGAAAAACAGACCTCATGTGACATGCAGGCTGCACTTGCGGTGGTGCCTTCCCTCTGCTCAGGGTGGCGTCACTTCATACCAGAACGCGGGTTCTGGGCTCAGGCGAGCTGGTTGCTCCTGCCTCCTGATGCTCCCGGGGGAGGGGACTGTGGCAGTGCCTCTGCCTGACGGCCTGCGGCCTGCGGCCCCGTTGGTTGTCATGGCTCCCCGGCTTTGGGCAGTACAGAAACGGCTTGGCAACAAGTTCTTGTGAGGCAACGCCTGTGGATGAAGAGGTCCAGCTGCTGGCGGTGTCCGCTCTGAGCTCTGGATGCATTGAAAGATCTAGAAGAGATTCTTTCACAGGCAAAGGCAGTTCACAGGTCTCACGTTCCCTTTTTCTCTTGGGGCGGGGGGAGAAAATGAGGTAAAATTAGTGATAAGTGCTTGGTCTACAATATTGGGTTGATTTTGAAATCCTGGATTTTTCAGTTCAGATAAAGACTGAAGTGGAATCTAGCTCTCCTTGGGTCTATCTGAGACACTTCTTTTTTTTCATCCTAGAAAATAAGATTGGGAAATGAAGGAAACCAGATGTGGAGGTGACGGGTGCTCATGAAACGGGTAAGAGCCACAGAAAAAAGCTCACAGAAGAGGTCAGTTAAAAGAAAACCTTTCAGTTTAAAAAGGTAAATAAGGAATATCAAGTGCTTTTAAAAGGTTTCTCACTCCAGAAATTACCTGTACAACCACAGAGTGTATTTCGACAATACCTTCCTTTTTATCTGAAAGTGGCAGGCACTGGCCTTTCTTCACGAGACCTCTACTTATCCACGAGGCAGAAACTCTGGTGCCATTTCCACATTGTCTCTCCAAGAACGTGCAAGCCCGGTGGCAGGTTTGATTTTCAAACAGCTTCTGTGTGTAAGACAGATGCTTCTCCATTCCTCGAAGGTCCTTCTAGTTATCTCTTTAAATTACTGCTTTCTTTGTCACTGTGTCATGTGGAGAAAGGATGATAGAGGGCAAAAGGATACATCGGAGTGAGAGGCAAGGGGCCGGGCACGCAGGGTGCTTTTGGTACCAGCTCAGGCGATTGACAGTTAGCTTCCGCAGCTCAGATTCCTGGGTTGGGGTCTCTCTTAGCAACCACAGCTTCCAGGTGGACCAGCAAGATGAAAGGCACTTTGATCTTGAAAAGTCAAGCTTGACTTCCCCCTGAAAGCAATGGCATGTGAAACCAGGCCAAATGATTCACGACTGTTTCTTGTTCCCAGATTTCATTCTAAGGGGATGCTTCTGAGCCTTCCAGCTCAGCTCCTGGCTTTTCTTTTAGTAGTAAGAGCCACAGACAAAAGCCCAGTTGCTGACTCTCTGCAGAAAGGTGAATTCGCGTGGGAAGATGCAAGCAGAACATGCACAGTGTTCTCGTCTGAGAGAACCAGTGCCCTCAAATGACCACCTTATAGTCGGTCAACTGACAGTGCTTCATGAACACCAGCAAGATAGCAAAAGGCAAATCCCATTAAGTTTACAAAACAATGACCTAAGTGTTTTTGCATATTGAGGTATCATTTGCACACAGTACAATGCACACTTTTCTAGTATATAATTTGAAGAGTGTGGTGTGTACTCATGTAACCGGGATAGAATATTCCACCCCTTTACAAAGCTTCCTCATGCCCTTTGCATTGGATCAACATCTCCCTGCTCCCAGCCCCTGAGAAACACTGATCTGAGTTCTGCCTCTGTGGTTTTGTCTATTCCACGAGGGCATGAGAATGGAATCATGCGGCGTGTATTCCTTTGTATCTGGTGTGTTTCACTTGGACACTGACGCTGAGAGCACCCGTGCTACCGTGTGCAAGAGTAGCTGTTCCTTTTCACTACAGAGTAGTACTCCACTGCAGAGAGGCTGCAATTTCTTTTTCCACTCCCAGTGGGTGGACATTGGCATTGTTTTCAGGTTTTGTTTTTTTTTTTGTGAATAAATCTGCTTTTAGATGTTCATATACAGGCATGAACATATGTTTTCATTCCTCCTGGTTAAATACCTGGAATAGTATACTGTGTTCTATGTAAAGATGGCATCTAACTGTCCAGGGCACTGCCCAGCTGTCTTCTAAAGTAGGTTTCTGACTGGCAGTGTATAGGTGGGTCTTGTGTTGTTAATCCGCTCTGATGATCTCTGCCTTTTAACTGGAATATTCAGACCATTTATGTTTTGTGTGATCATCGTTGTGGCAGTGTCCTATTTGTCCTTAGCTCTTTTTTTTTCTCTTTTTCTGCCTTCTTTTGGATTCATCAGGCATATTTTTATAATTCCATTGTACGTAACCTGTGAGCTCACCGGTCATCACTTCCAGAGCTTCGGCGTTGATTGCTCAGAGGCAGAGAACGGGTGCTTTCCCCTTACTTGGATGCACAGGTCTCTGCTTGGGCTCTGGGGCTAAGGAAACCCTGCCCTCTCAGCAGTTTGCAGCTTCCATTTCACATTGGAGAAGGTGAAGGAGTTGGGCTGGGTCCTGCCACGTCCTCTGGGGTCATTCCTAGGTCTCCTGCTCTTTCCTTCCCCTCTAGTGAGAACACAGCAGCTGGTGCAGGCACATGGAGAGAGCTGGAGAGTGAGACAGCCTCCCCTTGTGTCTGGGGTCTGCAGGGAGTCCAAACCAGCACCCTAGACTCTCTTCTGCCTTTAGGAACGCATAAAACCCTTGGCTGCATTCTTCTTATCCACTTCTAGGGCCACATTGGTTTCATCTAGAATCATCTGAGACTCTGTGTTGCTTTGTTTTGTTTAATGCAAGAAGCAAGGGGCAGATGGTATGATGTTAACAGATGGAGAAGAAGCTGGAATGACTCAATTTCTACTTTCCTTTCCATCTCCTTTATGTAAAAATGATCTTCAAACAGAAAGGACAGAGCAAACTTGAGAGAACTGAAATCTCAAATAGAAAATAATATGTGGTATCTGCTGTCTGTAAGGAAGTATAAGCTGTCAGACCCAGAAGATCTAAAAGACCTTAGAAATGAGATGGCCAACCCCTTGGAGGTAATCCCTGTGGAATCTTGAGGAGTGAGAGAAGACAGCAGAAGAAAAGAGATGGACAGATGGCCTGGCCTTTGAGATGGGAATAAGGTTGCATGGAGACCACAGATGAGTGAATGCTGTCTATCTGTGGACAATTTTAGTTTAGATGTAAAAAGATATTTTGAAAAACTCTAAAGAAAGAAAGGAACAAGCATTGGCTCACTTAAAACAAAAAGCCATGCCAAGGAGACCTCATTTCCTGTGCGAACAGGCTTAGCAGGTGTGGGAGCTACACTGCCTCTTAACTCCAGCCAGGCCCTCAGTCTCCCTGAGGACAAGAGGGAGAAATGCAGGTTAGAAATAATTCACACACCTGAACTCAGAGCTGGCTGAACAGTTTTATCTGATAGGGGAATGTCGACTCTGAAGATTTCTGGTTTGTCCTGGAGCTTAGTCCTTGGACGTATTTTATTCAACGTTGATTGTCAATGCTCTGAATGGTGATGCCCATCGCTATCCCCCTGAGGAACTCACCAGCTCCTTCCAGGTGCGTGGGGATCCGACCTGAAGAGCACGAAGGACCAGCACTTCCAAGGAGACACACTTCACTGTCCACACGGAGACCAGGATGCATTCTTGGACTCACTTGCCCCAACTTCTCTCATGCTACTTGCAACGCACAGCCAATCCCAGCATGAATGAAGCCAGCAAGATTTTTCTTGGTATTTATTGAGTGCGATTCCGGTGCCTCCTGTGCAGATTCACTTTTTACAAAATAATGTTGACAGCCTTGCTTATAGGCCTCAGAAAACTCTGAGTAAGATGCGCTGGTTTGCCTTTGGAACACAGGATAGGCCCTGTTATCAGAATCTGCTGCAATCTCATACCAAATTGGAATGTTCTCCTTTTATAGCATTTTTAAAACTTTTCCCACAAAATAACAGCATTACACCGCGTCACTTTATATTTAATTGCATAATGTCAGCCTCCCGTAAAAGAATGTTGGAAAGATTATACTTTAAAATAGTAATCACGGGGAAATGCCTGACTTGAGGAGTTCAGCAGTTATAAATATTCCTGCAACGTTAATTGGTCGATAAATATCTGCTGACTGGGCCTGTGACACGCAGCTCAATGGGAACCTTGGCGAAAACCCTGATTTACAAGATCTCTGGCTCCACGAAGCACCCAACAGAGCGTGGCATTTAAAGCCTGCTCCTCCAGGAGAAGCCACAATTCCTACACCAGATGTTCACGTTGCTATTTTAAAATCCTGGGCTCCAGCTGTATGTGTAGGCACATACTGTGCACCCTGCACGTGGGATCCCAGTCACTCCCACTCCCACGAAGAATTTTTCACAGATGTCTGAATTCACGCTGAATTGTATTGTGTCCTATATGTTTAATGATAGCCTGAGAATTTGGTGGTGAAGGAAATCACACAGCCTATTCTAGTTACTGTTCAATTGCACCGCTATTCTTTTGTGATCTGGAAATAACTCACGTCTTGCCGTGATGTGATTTAATGTGCAATGTTGTAGGGTTGCGTGGTGTGGTAAAGATGAGGTGTGCGTCCCTCCTGGCTCCAGCAGGCACCGCTTCCTTCTCCTCGGCTCCATCGGACTCTACCGTGCCCTCAGATGTGTGGTGTGGGCTGTGACGGGGCCTCCCAGGAAGCAAGACCCATCCCGCTCCTCTCAGGAGCTCACAGTGTGTTTGGGAAGATAAGTCTTATGCAAGAGGCCATTCAGTTACCACAGGACAGGGTGGGAGCCACTGTCACAAGGGAATGTTACAGACAATAAATTTGTAATGAGACGAAGGATATTATTTACTAGAAATTCACCATGGGGCTTCTCATGAGATGACAGAAAAATATACAGTTTCCAGGGAGCTCCCAGCTTCATTCCAGTGGAGTGAGACCCCAAGAGGGATCGTGGTGGTTTGGGGTCTTCCAGCCGTCTTGGTGGGGGATCTGGCACAGGCTCAGGGTTGAGGTGTGGGGCAGGAAGGAAGAACAGACCCCTGTATGGGAAATCCCGGGGGTGTGACCCGGGACAGAGTTGAGAGTGAGTTCAGAGAGTGGAAGGGTCTGGGGACTCCAGGAGGAAAGGGGATTGGGAAGGAGGGAAATAGGAATTGTTTAGAGGTTTGTAGCTATGAATTGGATTCCCTTCAATGCTCTTTGAGAGCTGCTAATAAATACAGGAACTCAATTTTTAAAATTAAATAAAAATGTTTTCGCTTTACTGAGGTATAATTGACAAATAACACTGCATGGATTTAAAGTGTATGATGTCCTGATGTGACACACTGTGAAAGGATCCCCATGGTGAGTGCATGGACACCGTCATCGGCTGCAGGCCTGGTGCTACGCAGTAGGTCTCCATGCAGCCGCAGCTCTGTGCCTTTTCACCAACATCTCCCCATCTCCCACCTCCAAACTCTGGTCTCCACCTTCCCTCTGCTTCTGTGTCTTCAGCTTCTTTGCATTTCACATATAAGTGGGACCGGGTGGCATTTTTCTTCCTGTGTTTTTGTTTACGTTTTCGTCACTTCCTATATATTTCACTTACCAAAAGAAATTGTCACACACACACACACACACACACACACACACGCACACACACACGATGGCATATTACTCAGCCTTAAAAAAGGAGATTCTACCATTTTCGACCACATGGATGGACACAGAGGAGCCGAATGTTAATTTGAATATTGGCCCATTGGTTTGGAGATCTCACTGTTCTGAGGCTTATGAGGCCTCAAGGATACGCATATGAAGGAGTCAGGCCAGAGGGTATGAGTGAGGATGCAGGAGACGCAGCCTGAGCTGATTCCGGGAGGCAAGCTGTTTGGATACGAGGCAGGAAGGGTGTTTCTGGGAGAAGGGTCGGCCTGAGGAGAGGGGTGGCGCTGAGATTACCCTGACGCAGGCAGGCAGGAGGGAGCAGGAGGCGGTGCAGCTAGTGCTTAGTGGTGTTGGGGAGGAAGGCAGGTGACGCTGGTCTGTAAGGTAGAATCAGATCATGGATATTCTTGAGTGCCTGGTTGGGAAGCTGGTTTTTAACCACTAGGTAATGAGGAGCCACTTGAAAATGCATAACGATTGAGGAGGTGTGATGAAAATGGAGTGTCTTGAAGCCAGGGGCAGAGCTATTCTTTGGCATAAAAATGGATAACCAGGAACTGGATGATTGAGGCAGCGGGGACAATGGAGAACAAGGGAATGAGTGGACAGCAAGGGGGAGGCTGGTAAGACCCAGGGATGCTGCAGGGGAAGGAGGGGGCAGCAGGAAAGATAACGCCGATGAAGTGTCTGTGATTGCTACGTGGCATGTGGCAGGCACTTGTCGGATATCTATGGAGTGTGTCCGAACACGGATGCCATGAACATGGTTTTATTCATTCCTTTCTGTAGCTGAGGAAGCTGGTGCCCAGTGAAGCTGGGTAACTTGACAGTGCTTATAGAGCCAATAAGCAGTGCGGCCAAGCTTCAAAACCCGTGTTCCGATTCTAAACCACGCTCTTCACTTCTACACAACACCGTTTCCAGGAAGCTTCTGTGGATCCCGACTCGAGGAGAGCGGATGAAAGACACAGGAAGCTCAGAGGGAGGAGCTCATTCAGGAAGGGAGAAATGGTTACTTTCTGACTGTGCTGGTGTTGAAGTTCTGTCCAAATGTCTGCCCGTTATAGTGACGGCTTGGACCCATTTCAGAAATGGAGGGGAACAGAGAATCTGCCATGTAGAGGTGGGCAGGTGTGTGCTCTCGCTCTGGCAGGAGGCCCTCTTGGGGTGGTGTATCAGGCTAGTTTAGTCGCTGCTGGCATTGGCTCACCAGAGCTAGAGGTGATGTCGCCTCCCAACCAGCAGTGTGACCTCGCTCTGGTTACAGGCCTCGGGCTCTTCATCCTGTCACTGGGGCCTGATCACTGTTTCTCAGGTGATGCTCCCCAAAGCCGGGGCCAGGGAGCCCCTCTCGACTGCCAAGGAATGTGGGAGGCGTGGCCCCATCCCTGCTCTTCTCTCCCTCTCCTTCACCAACCCGCCAACCACCACTTTCAGGGTGCTTTTGTGAGTTTTATTTAATTATACTGTAGGGAAAGTTGTCCTTGAACACCGGACTCTGTGGTCTCTCCTCCCCACATTTGAAGTAAACCATCCTGGGTGTGTTTCAAGGACTCTTCCCAACCTCACACTCCATGATGCTGTGTTAACTGCGTCCTCCTGAACCGGAAGAGGGGCATCCATAGGAGACAGGGTTAAGACTTCTGTCTTTGGGGGTGATTTTGCAGACAACCAGCGCCATCACCACCGGAAGCCCTGGTGGAAAGTGAAGATTCCAGGCCCACCTCCGATCTCTTGAACAGGAGGCGTAGAAATGTGCATTCGTAGCAGGCTCTCCTGTTGTTTATAAATCACTCCTGAGTCAGGAGGCCAATGCCTCTGAGTGAAGGGTGAGATGAACTGGACAGGCGACTGTGCTTGGGCGACAGCATTCTCTGTTGCTCTGTCCCAGCCACAGAGTCTGTATCTGCTCCCTGTGATCCTTGTGGTGCAAAAAGTTCTGTCATGATGGATTCCTGTATGGACTCAGACTGATTTGAAGCTGATCTGCGGATGCCAGCCATGTGCTGGCAACCGGCCATTGCTGTCCCACCGTTTGGTTGGGAAACAGCTCTTCAAGAAATGTCAGCCCAGCCCACCTCTGTCCTGGGCTCCCAGGACAGCTGAGCGGGACAAACAGAAGCTCACCTGCCGCAGTCCAGGTGTGCAGTGGGATGGCCAGCCCAGTGCCAGCTGGGGAGACGGGACCCAGCACACTTCAGCCACCTTCAATTGCCTTGTCTGTATTTTACAAGCTGAAGTCAGGCTGTCACATGTTCAACTTCAGGGTCTGGTCAACCCCGAAGGTGCCTCAGACAAGCATCTTGCAAACAAATAACACTACCTCGAGCAGCCTTTGTCTTGGGTGCTATGTGCTTGCTTGAAGATGCCCACAATTACTCTGGGCCTTTCCTGTCGGGTCGCTGTGCCCTGATTCATTACCTCAAGTGCAACGCAGCTTGTTTTCTGAGAGATGTCTGCAGGGACTGAAAACAGCAGGATGAAGTGTGCCATGTCTGGTGGAGGTAAGGGACAGGGGAGAGCAGCCATCAGGCCATCTGAAGACAGCCCCGGGGACCACTGTGCCCTGCTCTAAATAAAGCAACAGAACCTTTCATTTGTTCTGGGGAACTAAACATTGAAAATCATAACTTTTAGAGAAAGTTTTATTACAAAGTGCATTTATGTCTTCCCCAGGTAGCTTAGTCCCTGCGGTCATTTGCTCACCAGTGCTAGAGAGCTGGCATCGCTTCCCAACCAGCAGTGTGACCTTGCGCTGGTTACGGGGCCTCGAGCTCTTCATCTTCTCATTGGGGCCTGATCTCTGCTTCTCATATGATGCTCCCCAAAGCCGGGGCCAGGGAGCCCGTCTTGTATGCCAGGGATAGGTAATATTATCCCTATTCTACAGATGAGAAAATTAAAGGCCAAAGAGGGAAGGAGCCTGACCGTACACCATCCAGCCGAGCCGTGTTTGTCAGGGTTCTCCAGAGGAACAGAGTAGAGAGGGTGTGGGTGTGGCTGTGTTTGGACATAAACAGCAAGACACACACAGAGAGAGGCGGACTTTAAGGGCTCAGTTTACAGAATCATGGGACCGGCAAGTCTGAAATTTGCAGGGCAGGTGGGCAGGCTGGCAGTTCCAGCAGGAGCTGATATTGCAGTCTGGAGTCTGCAGTCTGGAGTCTGGAGTCTGGAGTCTGCAGTCTGGAGTCTGGAGTCTGGAGTCTGCAGTCTGGAGTCTGCAGTCTGGAGTCTGGAGTCTGGAGTCTGCAGTCTGGAGTCTGGAGTCTGGAGTCTGCAGTCTGAAGGTGGACTGGGGACAGAATTCCCTCCACGCTGGGGGGCCATGGACTTTCCCTCTTAAGGCCTTCAACAGACGGGATGAGGCCCATCCACACCATGGAGGGTCCTCTCCTTTATTCCAAGTAGACTGAGTTCAATGACAATCTCAATCTGATCTAAAAAACACCTTTACAGCGACAGCTAGCCTGGGGCTTGACCAGGTAACAGGACACCATGGTCTGGCCCAGTGAACACATAAAATTAAACATTAAAGAGACGCTGAGGGAATTAAAACAAATCAGGAAGGCACACGTTCTCAGATACCATTGGTTGTAATGTTGCCACTTGTTGGACAGTTGGCTTAGGGATGAATGGGAATGACCAGCTCTTGTGGCTCCTTGAGGGGCAGGGAACCTGAGACAGGGATCCCAGGTGTTAGCATCCATCATGGCTGAAAAAGCAAACTTTTCTACTCAGGGAATGCTGTAGAGTTGGCTGTGGACAGGGAAGAACAGGTAGTAGGGTTTCCAGGAAGCATTCTGCAGCAGGAGACGGCTGCCCTCAGCGCTTCCTTCTTCTTTGTTGGTGTCTCTTGAGCCTGTGATCTCTGGAAGGGCCCCGTTCCAGCATCCTCCGGCAGTCCTAAGCCTCCTGCTGTGTGTTGCAGCCCCTGGAGTCCTGCACGTCTGCATGAAAGTGCTTGGACAAGCTCACTGGTGTGAGTGGCCTGTTGGTACTGGGAATCGCATTGCCTTTACTTTACTATCACGCATGCATCATTATGGCCTTCAGGGAATGAGGCTCATGAGGGTATTTCAGTCACTGTGACCCATTCCTAGGGGAGAGATTTAGATTAAGGGGGCATTTGACTGCTTCTCAGGAAATGTGAGTTTGTGCTGTTATTCTGTATGGTGTGGCCAAATCACCCGCTAGTGCTCCATGTTCCTCCTCAGAATACCCACCGTGCTTCCGCAGAACCCCCTGCCCTTCCAGGGTTCCTCTTGTATAATTGTGGACGGCGTGTGTGTCATCATCTTTGGGTTGTAAACACCCCTCAGAGTGGAATCTGAATACATTTTGAAGGGGACAAAATCCTTCCCTTTACATTTCTTCCCGCATCTAGCACACGACAGGCACTTAGGTAAATGTTAAAGATATAGATACAACATTCCTGGGGAGAATTGTGACTGTTGTGGTCATTTTGGAGTCTGTTCTGGGAAAGAGTACAGAAACTAAGGAAGCACAGTGTGCGCCTGAATTCAGTATTGATGATGATGGACT
Organism: Mandrillus leucophaeus; assembly: GCF_000951045.1. Taxonomy (NCBI): domain Eukaryota; kingdom Metazoa; phylum Chordata; class Mammalia; order Primates; family Cercopithecidae; genus Mandrillus; species Mandrillus leucophaeus. The sequence goes on from NW_012106474.1 coordinate 4,071,213, forward strand.
GACCAATGAGGCAGGAGCTAAACTCCCTGTACTCCTGTGGCCGTACACCTGAATTCAGTATTGATGATGATGGACTGACCAACGAGGCAGGAGCTAAACTCCCTGTGCTCCTGTGGCCTAAGGAGTATTCCTGCATAGCATAGAACCTGACAGAAAATTTTAAAAATTCACTGAAAGCACGATGCTTGCTCTTTTGGACAGAGCTGTGACAGTATGCAATCCCATATAAGTGCAGAATAAGAAACTATATTGGGTCCATGGATAAAGAACACAGGGTCCATATACACAACACGGTCCATTTCAGTCGTAAACAGGAATGAGAGCCTGTCCTTCACAGCAGCACAGACACTCCTGGAGGACGTTAGGCTGCGTGAAGTAACTGAGGCACAGAAAGGTCAATACTGCATGTTCTCATTCACATGGGTGAGCTCGTAGAAACAGAGAGTAGAACCGTGAATATCGGAGGCTGGGAAAGGGGCAAGGATAGGGCGAGGTTAGCTAATATATAGAAAATTACAGCCAGATCATGACAGCTAGAGAAACAGGTTCTAGTGTTTTATAGTGTTGTAAGCCAAATATAGTTAACAGTGATGTATTATACATGTTCAAAAAGCTAGAGTCGAGGTATTTGAATGTTCCAAACACAAAGAAATTATAAATGTTTGAGGCAATGGATATGCTAATTTCCCTGATTTGATCATTGGACATGATATACATGTATCAAATATTGCCGGGTGTGGTGCCACACGCCTGTAATCCCAGCGCTTTGGGAGGCTGAGGTGGGCAGGTCATCTGAGGTCAGCAGTTCGAGACCAGCCTAGCCAATATGGCGAAACCCCATCTCTACTGAAAATACAAAAGTTAGCCAGGCGTGGTGGCGGGCGCCTGTAATCCCAGTTACTCGGGAGGCTGAGACAGGAGAATAGCTTGAACCTGGGAGGCAGAGGTTGCGGTAAGCCGAGATAGCGCCACTGCACTCCAGCCTGGGTGACAGAGCGAGAGTGTATCTCAAAATAACTAACAACTAACTAACTAAATAACTCATAAATATGTACAATTAGTATGTGTCAACTAAAAATTTAAAAAAAAAAAAGAAATGGATGTCCTCTGAACAATTCCGTACTTTCTGAGTTCTCCTTTCACTGAACTCCCTTTCCTCTGAAGGCTGAGCCTTCCCGGCTCTTATACACATCTAGATGTGTATAAGAGACAGGCAGTCTGCAGTCTGGAGTCTGGAGTCTGGAGTCTGGAGTCTGCAGTCTGGAGTCTGGAGTCTGGAGTCTGCAGTCTGGAGTCTGGAGTCTGGAGTCTGGAGTCTGCAGTCTGGAGTCTGGAGTCTGCAGTCTGCAGTCTGGAGTCTGGAGTCTGCAGTCTGCAGTCTGGAGTCTGGAGTCTGGAGTCTGGAGTCTGGAGTCTGCAGTCTGGAGTCTGGAGTCTGGAGTCTGCAGTCTGGAGTCTGGAGTCTGGAGTCTGGAGTCTGGAGTCTGCAGTCTGGAGTCTGGAGTCTGCAGTCTGGAGTCTGAAGGTGGACTGGGGACAGAATTTCCTCCACGCTGGGGGGCCGTGGACTTTCCCTCTTAAGGCCTTCAACAGACTGGATGAGGCCCATCCACACCATGGAGGGTCCTCTCCTTTATTCCAAGTAGACTGAGTTCAATGACAATCTCAATCTCATCTAAAAAACACCTTCACAGCGACACCTAGCCTGGGGCTTGACCAGGTAACAGGACACCATGGTCTGGCCCCGTGAACACATAAAATTAAACATTAAAGAGACACTGAGGGAATTAAAACAAATCAGGAAGGCACACGTTCTCAGATACCATTGGTTGTAATGTTGCCACTCGTTGGACAGTTGGCTGAGGGATGAATGGGAATGACCAGCTCTTGTGGCTCCTTGAGGGGCAGGGAACCTGAGACAGAGATCCCAGGTGTTAGCATCCATCATGGCTGAAAAAGCAAACTTTTCTACTCAGGGAATGCTGTAGAGTTGGCTGTGGACAGGGAAGAACAGGTAGTAGGGGTTCCAGGAAGCATTCTGCAGCAGGAGACGGCTGCCCTCAGCGCTTCCTTCTTCTTTGTTGGTGTCTCCTGAGCCTGTGATCTCTGGAAGGCGCCCCGTTCCAGCATCCTCCGGCAGTCCTAAGCCTCCTGCTGTGTGTTGCAGCCCCTGGAGCCCTGCACGTCTGCATGAAAGTGCTTGGACAAGCTCACTGGTGTGAGTGGCCTGTTGGTACTGGGAATCGCATTGCCTTTACTTTGCTATCACGGATACATCATTATGGCCTTCAGGGAATGAGGCTCATGAGGGTATTTCAGTCACTGTGACCCATTCGTAGGGGAGAGATTTAGATTAAGGGGGCATTTGACTGCTTCTCAGGAAATGTGAGTTTGTGCTGTTATTCTGTATGGTGTGGCCAAATCACCCGCCAGTGCTCCGTGTTCCTCCTCAGAATACCCGCCGTGCTTCCGCAGAACCCCCTGCCCTTCCAGGGTTCCTCTTGTATAATTGTGGACGGCGTGTGTGTCATCATCTTTGGGTTGTAAACACCCCTCAGAGTGGAATCTAAATACATTTTGAAGGGGACAAAATCCTTCCCTTTACATTTCTTCCCGCATCTAGCACACGACAGGCACTTAGGTAAATGTTAAAGATATAGATACAACATTCCTGGGGAGAATTGTGACTGTTGTGGTCATTTTGGAGTCTGTTCTGGGAAAGAGCACAGAAACTAAGGAAGCACAGTGTGCACCTGAATTCAGTATTGATGATGACGGCCTGACCAATGAGGCAGGAGCTAAACTCCCTGCGCTCCTGTGGCCGTGCACCTGAATTCAGTATTGATGATGATGGACTGACCAATGAGGCAGGAGCTAAACTCCATGTGCTCCTATGGCCGTACACCTGAATTCAGTGTTCGTGATGACTGGCTGACCAACGAGGCAGGAGCTAAACTCCCTGTGCTCCTGTGGCCTAAGGAGTATTCCTGCATAGCATAGAACCCGACAGAAAATTTTAAAAATTCACTGAAAGCACGATGCTTGCTCTTTTGGACAGAGCTGTGACAGTATGCAATCCCATATAAGTGCAGAATAAGAAACTATATTGGGTCCATGGATAAAGAACACAGGGTCCATATACACAACACGGTCCATTTCAGTTGTAAACAGGAATGAGAGCCTGTCCTTCACAGCAACACAGACACTCCTGGAGGACGTTAGGTTGCGTGAAGTAACTGAGGCACAGAAAGGTCAATACTGCATGTTCTCATTCACATGGGTGAGCTCGTAGAAACAGAGAGTAGAACCGTGAATATCGGAGGCTGGGAAAGGGGGAAGGATAGGGCGAGGTTAGCTAATATATAGAAAATTACAGCCAGATCATGACAGCTAGAGAAACAGGTTCTAGTGTTTTATAGCGTTGTAAGCCAAATATAGTTAACAGTGATGTATTATACATGTTCAAAAAGCTAGAATCGAGGTCTTTGAATGTTCCAAACACAAAGAAATTATAAATGTTTGAGGCAATGGATATGCTAATTTCCCTGATTTGATCATTGGACATGATATACATGTATCAAATATTGCCGGGTGTGGTGCCACACGCCTGTAATCCCAGCGCTTTGGGAGGCTGAGGTGGGCAGGTCATCT
>NW_012106474.1:4075133-4078629 GCF_000951045.1 Mandrillus leucophaeus
AGGCTGAGACAGGAGAATAGCTTGAACCTGGGAGGCAGAGGTTGCGGTAAGCCGAGATAGCGCCACTGCACTCCAGCCTGGGTGACAGAGCGAGAGTGTATCTCAAAATAACTAACAACTAACTAACTAAATAACTCATAAATATGTACAATTAGTATGTGTCAACTAAAAATTAAAAAAAAAAAAGAAATGGATGTCCTCTGAACAATTCCGTACTTTCTGAGTTCTCCTTTCACTGAACTCCCTTTCCTCTGAAGGCTGAGCCTTCCCGGCTACTCCACCCTCTGCTTTGGCTTCGGTAACTGGTTGGCTTGGATCCCCTTCAACAGAACGTGGGTGGCGTTGGTGGGTGGATGGGAGACAGAGGAAAGGAAGGGCGATGGGGAAGAGGCCCCTGCTGATGACATGTGCATATGGAAGCTCTAACTTATTTTATAAATAGATGAGTACTACAGCTGGGCCTCCAAACCTGCAGGACCCACAACCAACCTTGGATCCAAAATATTCAGAAAACAAAACAATGCAACAAGAAAAAATAATACAAATAAAAAGACAGCATAGCAACTATTTACACAGTGTTTACATTGCGTTGGGTGTTACAAGATCGTCTAGGGATGATTTAAAGTCTGTGGGAGGCTATGAGCGGATCATCCACACACACACAACGTCATCTTGAGCATCTGCAGGTTGTGGTATTTGCGGGGGTCCTGGAACCAATCTCTTGTGCATACTGAGGGATGACTGTATTTTCTTTCTCATTTGCTTGTTTATCCACTCATTTATTTATTCAACTAATAAAACATCTACTATGGCCAGATGCTGTGCTATAAATACCACAAGTAGAGGGGAGCCCTGAAAGGATATTTTAAAATGCTTGAGAGGCTAATTACCAGGGAGTTGATGGCTTTGGACAGGAAGTTAGAAGAAGGCAATGAGGGACATGTAGGTGAAAAACACTTGCCTACAAGGGGAAGAGGTTCAAGAATGAGCTGCAGGGACAGTGGGGTCTTTCTCAAGCAGCATTGGGCATGGTGTGTGGGCAAGGGGACCTGCTTAGAGGACTGCAAGGGCCCAGTCACATCTCTGAGTCAGGCTGTCACCCGCCGGCGGGGGCCAGGCTCACTAGCTTCCATGTGAAGCAGCTGAGGACTCTGGGCTGATTGAGGTTGACTCATGCCAGGGCAAACTCTCATGCTTGACTTTCAGTTGTGTGATGGATTCCCAGGGCTGCTGCACTACCGTGCCGTAAACAACAGAAATGCATTCTCTCACAGGTCTGGAGACCAGAAGGCTGAAGTCAAGGTGGGGTCAGGGTGGGTTCCTTTTGGGGCCTCCGAGGGAGAACCTGTCTCCCAGTTTATGGTGGTGGCGTCGACCCTCGGTGCTCCTGGCTTGTGGCCGCACCCTCCAGTCTCTGCCTCCGTCTTCCTGCTGCCTTCACGTGTGTTCGTGCTCTTCCTCCCTCTCACAAGGACACCAGGTGCACGGGCCTAGGACCCACCCAATTCCAGTGAGACCTCATGTTAACTGACTACATCCGTAACACCTTTCAAATAAGGTGGAATTTGGGGGACACTATTCAACTAGTACCTACGTACATGGTTTCACCCAAGCTTAAGAACACACTAGTAAATGGAGGCTCCACTTTCTGAAGATCTGGCTGAGACAGGGATGAGCTGGTAAATTACTGGAGAGTGGGAGGGAGTCAGAGAAGGCTCAGGTCAGCGTCCCAGGAGAAGAAAAGACTCGCCCTGTCCTCTGGGCTGAGGCCATGGGAGGAACTAGGGACAAACACAGGCTGCCTGTTGCTGAGCACTTCTGAGCACCTCACCTCCAAGATGGGCAGCCGGCGTCCCTCTTCCAGCTGATCTTTAGAAAGCACCATGGGGATCTGTAAGGACAGTCGAGCACATCTCAAGAATGCCCAAGACCTTGAATGAGTGATTGTGAGAACTAAACAATAACCTCCCCAAGCTACCAACCAAACAGTTCTTCCAAGGATCCTCACTTCCCAGCACATGGAAAATGGACGTGGGGAGACAGAGGTCCTGTGGCATTGCATCCAGGTCAAACAGTCTTCGGTAGCCATGCAGGATGCACCTTGACATGAACCTGAACTTCCACCGCCACACTGTGCTTTGGGCTTGAGAAGTGCCCCTTGCTTATCACATGTGTTCATGCCAATGCCTCCTTTCCTCTAGAAAGTGATTTTTTGGAAACTGAAAGGTTATTTTGCAGTTGGCTGGAAAGGCTGTCTCTCAGCCCGCCTCACGCTCAGCATTTGGGATTGGCTTTGTCTGGGCACCACTCTTTTCAGAAATAAACTGCACAATCTTTTGTTTTCTTCCTGTTATTATAACTAATAGCTGTGACCTGAATTTTGTCACCAGCTCCATGGGGTCTGTAGGAAATTGGCATTGTATTCTCCTTGTAACTCAGAGACCCCTCCTTCTGACCTATAGATTAGAAGGTTAATTGAGATTTCTGTGTCTACATTCTAATCTCCTTGTATAATGCATTCTAAATCTTTATCTCTTTTATCTGGGCAGTGCTTAATTACTTTTTTTAAAGTAAAGCCTGATGGTTCAGGGTGAATTACAGGGCAAGAATGTCCCTGATAAACTCAGGGTGGTAGAAAACAAGGATGATTTATGCAGCGTGGAATTGTGAGGGCAACCCAGCCAAATATGTCTTCAGTTCCAGCCTTGTCACTACTGATTGTTTCAATTTTTCCCAAAGATTTTATGAACTGATTTCCATTGATTTTAGTTTCAACTTTGCGTATGCCACTTATTAAGTCAGAATAGGTGATAGTTTATTTTGAAAAATAAGTTGCTTAGATGAAATGGGTTGTTTTTCAAAAACTAAACCATTGGCAGAATAAAATACAGCACAGAGGTACACTGCACATCATACTTAGAGGATAAGTTTTTTCTATCATTTTCATTTTTGCCAACTCTGAGCACTTTTGGCACTGCCTGCTATAGAGCAGGGAAGCACAGTGGGTTAGGAATACAGGTGTTGGAATCAGTCACCCCTGGCTCAAGTCCCATAACTACATTGGCCAGCTGCTGATCCTGGTCCAGTTAGTTACTTCCTGAGTCTATATGACTTTATCTACAAAAGGTCAAAAGGTCAGGTTAAAGCTGTGAGAGTTTTGTGAAGCCCAGATGAAACAGTGTGTGAAAGCACTTACCACAGTGCCTGACACCCAGGAGGCTTACTTCAATGTGGGGTGCTTCTGATGCCAAAGGTGATGGTGATGACTGTAATGGTGGTGATGTTGATGGTGATGATAATAATGATGGTGATGATAATAATGATGGTGATAATGATAACGATAATGGTAATGGAGATGATGATGATGACAGTGATGATGATGATGGTGGTGATAATGATGGTGATGGTGATAATGACAGTGATAGTGATGATGATGATGACAGTGATGATGGTGAAGGTGGTGATAATGGTGATGATGATGGTGGTGATAATGATG
>NW_012106474.1:4079519-4080812 GCF_000951045.1 Mandrillus leucophaeus
TTTATGCTTCCCACTCTATATAGCATGTATCTTGCATATAATATCTGTCATTTGCTTGAGACTTTGGTGCTCCCACTATAATCCTATTTTCCTTGGATCTCCTGTTTTTATCAATCCTAATTTGCCAGAATTTCTAAACATAACTCTAAGCTTGGGCTTTCTGGGGATATTTATACATATTGAGTGGCTCCATGTAGGAGGCAGAAAAAGAGAGTTCCTTCTAAGAGAGTTCAAATGGCACATATTTGACTCATCATTTTCTGAAGATCACCCCCTCTAGCCAAATGGTGAAAGCGTTTTGACTCCTTCAGTGCCTGGATCTCCTGGGGCCCTGCAAATGCTGCCTGACTGGGTCTTCTTACTGTTGGATGACCGAGGTTCTTCAAAAAGCATTCTCTGTTGATGGAGCATGAAACTGTTCCATCATGAACATCATGTGGTTACTGGTGGACAGGTGGATCATTCCTCCTTCCTGAGTCCACAGGTATCCCAGGCCATGCAGCTCTTTCCCCTTCTCCCACTCCATGTCCCCGTCTCTGCCATCTTCTCATTAGCACAGAGCCCAAGGGCAGCTCCACTGCTTAGAGGCAGCCCAGCCACCAGGACGTGGTGCTCACATCAGCTACATCTTTGGAAATCTTTTTTTTTTTTTTTTTTTTAAGAAACATGATTTATCAGTGTAGGTTGAGTATCCCTTATCCAAAATACTTGGGACCAGAAGCATTCTGGAGTTTGGATTTTTCCAGAATTTGGAATTTTGCATTACACTTACCAGGTGAGTATCCCTAATCCATAAATATGAAATCGGAAATGCTCCAATGAGCATTTCCTTCGAGCTCCATGTTGGCACTCAAAGGTTTCAAATTATGGATTTTTGGATTTGAAATGCTCAACCTGTAATATCAAAGGAAATGTGAAGAGGAGAAAATCAGTATTAGACAGCCTATTTTAATTTTTTTAAATTTTTACCTGATTCTAGCTCACTACCCTCACATTGTCTCACGTGGTAGATGACAAACATGACCCATCACCCCAGTGCTTTGCAGCCCCTCGACTGAGAGGTGGGTTCGCTTTACCTTGAAGTTTCTTCCATCGTAGGATGTGGCAAAAGGATGTCATATGTGTCTTGGAGCTGGGGTTGCAGAGCTTTGAGCTTTGTCCTTACCCTCCTGGAACCCTGAGTCTCCTGTGCTGTGAAGAAGCCTGGAAAGAAAGGACTGGGGACAGAGGAGCAGCCTTGTCTACTAGCACCCAGGCCCCCAGGCCCCTACCCTGCCAGCTCCTAGCCCCACA
>NW_012106474.1:4081181-4115543 GCF_000951045.1 Mandrillus leucophaeus
CCCATCCCCCACTGCCCCCAGTCGCACTGAAGAGCCAGGTGAGAGAGTGGAAGCCCTCCAGCCAACCAGAGTGGTGGGAAATGATCCATTGTTGCTTCATGGCTGAGCTTTGGGGTGGTTAGTTACGGACCAATAAATAATTGAAAGAGGCAAAGCGTTTCCTGCTCCCTGTTTCTGCATACTCTTAATAATTTATGCATAATAGCTGAATAACACGCCATTCTGCTGTTTTACTGAAGTACAATGAAGCACGGCCCTGTCGCTTCCCCTTCTTTCCCTCTCCCTCCCATCCCTGCTCTTAAAAATAGAAATGGAAGGAATACAGGGAGACATTTTTCAACCTTAAAAGAAAGCATTGTGATATATGTTATTTTGTTTTGCTTATGTATTACCTCTCCACATTTCCTAGGAAATATTTAAAGAGGCTTACAAAAATACATCAGCTATATTAAGATAAAAATAAATAATTGGGGGAAACTGGGGCAAAAGATAAATAAGGACAGAGAAATAAGATGATGTAGGAGGCAGTGCTACCGTCCTTCAAAACAGAGGGCTGTTTTCTATTTCCTATCCTACTATCTTATGTCCAGCCTCACCCTCTGATTATGTTCAAAGGTGCTGTTCAGTCAGGCACCGTCCACCGCTGCCCCCAGGTCCTGGCAGTGATTAATTGTAACAAGCCCACTACTGTCTCACCCATCTCAACACACACATTTTTCTCACATTCCACTAGCTCCAAAATTGGGATATGTCTTATAGTTGATGGAGTGTCGTTTAATTTGCAGCATTTTTTTTTTCCTTAACAGCACCCAAATAATGGTGTGTTATGTAAATGACGGCTGCCAGGATTCAACGCAGTGCTGTCGTAGCTAACATCTATACATCAAGCATCGTGCCAAGTGTTCTGACGGATTTAGTCCTCGTCATGAATCTAATAGCAGGTTTCAGGACTCCCCCTGTTTTGCAAACGATGAAACCCCAGGCTGGGAGAGAAAGAGGAACTTCTTACCTCTGCTGGGCCACCAAGTAAGGAAGGGTCAGAGCTGAGGTTTGAACCTAGGATATCTGTCGTCAAATCTCAGGCCATCAACCGTTGTTTTGATAAAAATGACTGCATCCGGAGCGATTGCTGTGGTCAGGGCCTGTCCTGTCTTACCAGAGCCCCGCGTGGCTCAGCGGTACAGACATAAATACAGTGCAGTAGCATTTGGAGGTAATGCAATGCTTTGCCAGCATCATGGAACTAGATCATGCCCTGGGGAGAAGCAGAATTTACCAAATCAGACTTTGATGTTAGGCGATTATGACATGGCATGGGCTTTTTATAAAGTAAGAAAGGAGGCCCCGTGTAATGAGGAGAACCTACCTCTCTGCACCATCTTTCCCCACTTAAAACTGTGGCCTAGGCCCACCCGATGTGCCAGCTGGGACTGTCAGATTTCAGGAGGCACAAATCATAAGGATGGAGGAAGGCCAGGAGTCATGTTTATTCAACTCACTGTTGTCCTGGTGCCACTTTTCAATGGGGCACCCGGCCCCTGTGCTCAAGTCGTCCTGTCTGTGAACGGGAATGTGATGGCACCTACTACAAGGCCATGGTGAGGACTCAATGAGTCAATGCACCCCAAGCCCTCAAATGGTGCCTGGCATGCAGGGAAGTGCTTGGTGTGAATTATTATTGCACAAGTTGGAATTGTGATTCCTGCCAATCCTCAAGCTTGGACATACATGTGTGCTCTGGCCTATATAAGCTTCCCTGAAATCTTCCCATTTCATTTCTTTTCAGTTACTGGGCCAGCTGTGTCTCCCTCTCCCTGACTCCCCAGCAAAGACCCACCAGCACCATGTGGGTTATTCTGCATGTTCCTGGTCACGTTGTATTCTGTGGATTAACATATATCTGTGTAAATTTCTCAGATCCCAGCCAGTCATCAAACTCTTCAATTCCCAAATGATGGTTTAGTCTGAGAGGGATGAGGAGGCTCTTTTTTGTTGTTGTTGTTGTTACTCTGGACGAGTGGGAAGGAACAGCAGCACAGCGAGACGTGAGAATATGGCTGCTGTGAACAAAAGTGACAACGGCTCTGTACAAGCCACGTTTTAGCAAGGTGTCACATCTTTGAATACTGACTGTATTAGTCAGTTCTCACACTGCTATACAGAAATACCTGGCCAGGCACGGTCGCTCACGCCCTTAATCCCAGCACTTTGGGAGGCCGAGGTGGGCGGATCACCTGAGGTCAGGAGTTCGAGACCAGACTGGCCAACATGGTGAAACCCCGTCTCTACTAAAAATACAAAACTTAGTGGGGCATTATGGCGGGTGCTTGTAATCCCAGCTACCCAGGAGGCCGAGACAGGAAAATCACTTGAGCCCAGGAGGAGGCCTCAGGAAACTTTCAATCATGGCAGAAGGCAAAGGGGGAGCCAGCAGCTTGTATGGCCAGAGCTGGAAAAGAGTGAGAGGAGGTGTCACACTTTAAACAATAGACCTGCTGAGAACACTCTATCACCGGAAACAAAGGGGGATGGTGCTAAACCATCCATGAGAGATCGCCCCCATGGCCCACCCACCTCCCACCAGGCCCCGCCTTCAACACTGGGTATTACAGTTCTACATGGGATGTGGATGGGAACACAGATCCAAAATATATCAATGACCTCATAGAAGGCGGCCTACAAGGTAGTTCTCAGGTTCCCTGCCTTGGAATCCAAGCCCCCATGGGGTCTGCCCATGTTGAATAGGGCTGGTCTACATGGCCAGTGAGTGTAGCGGGTAGCGGTGTAAGACTTTGGAAAGCTGGTTGTCTGAGGCTCCCATCTAAATCTCTAGGCTCCACGCTCCAGGGAAAGCCGGCTCCCACGCTCAAGCTGCCCTGTGGAGAGGCCTCCTGAGGGCGGCTGAAGCCTCCTGCCACCAGCAGCACCAACTCGCCAGCTTCAAGGGTGACCTCCTTGGAAGTGGGTCTCCAGTCTCCACCAGTCCTTCAGATGACCACAGCCCTGGCCGATGTCCCATTGAAACTTCATGAAAGACTCACTCAATGAAGCTGTTCCTGAATCCTGACAGGTGGACACCGTGAGCTAATACGTGTTTATTGCTGCTTTAAGCCATGAAGCTTGGGGGTAACTCGTTACGAGGCGGTGCTGTGAATGACGGCCCTCAGCCTTGGTTTTGCCTTGACTGAACCAACAGAAGGAATGCAGCGGGGGTCACGTAACCTCCACGTTCAGCACAGTTATTTCTGAGGAATTACAAATTTGAAAGAAACGTACTTTGAAATACAAAGGTTTTAAAGGTTTTCTCATTCTGTAACACAGCACGGTAAAGCTTTTCTCTTTCTCAAGCACCAAGGGAAGGGAGGGCTCAGGGCAATGAGGACACTGGAAAAAGAGGCCGACACGGATCTGCACTCAGGACAGACACAGAGACTGGAAATAATGTTCCAAGGATGGCACATTTTTAGATGATAAAAGCACCTTTTCAAATAAAGTACTAATACATGTAATGACATAAAAAGAAAAACCTCAAAAAAATTGTGCTAAATGAAGGAAGCCAGACCACATGATGTCTGGTTCCATTCACATCCAATCACCAAAAAAGCCACCACTCCAGAAATGACATAGACCAGCAGTTGGCAAGGATGGGGATTCCCTAGAAATACGCAAGAGGGATCTTACTGGCAGGATCGAAATGTGCTAAAATCAATGGATGGTGGTAGTTGCACAAGTTGATAAATTGTTTAAAAATTAATTGAATTGGGGGCTGGGCGTGGTGGCTTATGCCTGTAATCCCAGCACGTTGGGAGGCTGAGGCAGGCGGATCACCTGAGGTCAAGAGTTCGAGACCAGCCTGGCCAACGTGGTGAAACCCTGTCTCTACCAAAAATACAAAAACTTAGCCGGGCCTGGTGGCGGGTGCCTGTAGTCCCAGCTACTTGGGAGGCTGAGGCAGGAGAATGGCGTGAACCCGGGAGGCGGAGCTTGCAGTGAGCCGAGATTGTGCCACTGCACTCCAGCCTGGGCAACAGAGCGAGACTCTGTCTCAAAAAAGAAAAAAAAGAAAAAAAGAAAGAAAAGGCTTTCATGCCCAGTAAGCACACAGTAACACCAGGAAATGTGAGTGTTTCCCTGGGGATTAGTGAGCCTTGGGCTGTTAAACTCCCTGGGTCGCGCTCAGCTGTGGCTCATCCAGGGGCCGCACTGCCGCCACTCCGTTGCCTGCTGTTTGGCCCACTAGGAATCATAAATGCAGATGCTCTCACCTTCCCAGGACCTCCGCTGCCGTGAACTACAGAGCCGAGGAGGGGAGGGGCCCCGGTGGGAAGCAGGACCTCCTGTGGAAGACGCCTCTGCCAGGAGGACCAAGTGTTGCCTGGGAAGGAACCTTTGTTTGTGAGCACTTTCCCTTCCCTGCAGGATTTTGCTTCAAGTGATTCGATCACGTTACAAACCAAAGGCTCGCCAAAAGATACGCAGATGCGCTTTTGCTACAATTAGTGTGGTGTTAAATAAAGAGATCATTTAGGGCTGGTTGAATCAAAAACATTTCCGTTTCATGGGGGACTGAGCGAGGAGGAAAACCAGGGACTCGGAACCTGCTCACACCGCATTTCGTAAAATTCCAATCGCAGGCGCCTCAGACAAGCGTTCTACTTTTGCTAAACATCAGACCACAGAAAGCGTGGGGCGTCTTTGCCAGGCTCGGGGTGGGGACCCTGTGTCCTCGTGAGATGGGGTGGACGCTGTGTGTGTCCAAGTCACCTGCACCCAAACTCTTTCTTCAAAAGCCTTTTCATTTGGTGGCTCTCCTGCATAATCACGGGTCTTTCAGCTCTCAAAACAATGTGTGTGTATTGGGGGCCTGGGCTCAGGAAAGAGAGGAGGCGTGCAGCGTCTCTTTCCTGACTTCTTCTGTGGCTTCCAAGGGTGTGTTGCTGCTGTGACCCATGGCAGGGCCCCCGCAGGCCACTGTCCACAACCCAGCACCTGAGTCCTGCTGGCTGCGCCTCTGCCAGGCTTGACCCAGTGGTGAGAACGGAGCCAGGCTGCGCCTCCCCACACCTCACTTGGAACCTGAGAAGAGGCGTGGAGCTGAGTGCACCCTTCCCCACAAATGTTCCCAGAGACAGAGGTACTCCCTTCCCGATGCAGCACCAAAGCCCCCATCTGCAGCTTCCGCTCCACAGAGCAGCCCTTCTACTCCCTACATGGAACTGACAGTCACCTCCAAGTGGGGGACAGCTCCGCACCGTACAGGATGTCTGGTCACGCCTGTGGACAGAAAAGCCCCACACGTCTCTGAACATGAATGGAGTCGCAGCATCAGTGGGTTCCCATGACAGACTTGGGGCGGCAGCTGGGCGTATGTGCGATGTGTGTGAGTGTGAGTGCGTGTGTGGGCGACTGGATGTGTCTGCGGAGTCCCGTGATGTGTGAGTGTCTGTGGCTGTGGGTGAGTTGGTGGGTGTGTGAGTGCCTGTGGCTGTGGGTGAGTTGGTGGGTGTGTGAGTGCCTGGCTGTAGGAGAGTTGATGAGTGAGTAGGTGGAAGTGCATGAGTGTGTGAGAGAGGTGACAGGAAGAAGAGGTGATATGGGAGGAGAGGTGACAGGGAAGAGAGACAATGGGGAGGGAGGTGACAGGGAATGGAGGTGACAGGGAAGAGAGGCAATGGGCGGGGGAGGAGAGGCAACGAGAAGGGAGGTGATAGGGAGGAGAGATGACAGGGTAAGAGAGGTGATGGGGAGGAGAGAGGATGGGTAGGAGAGGTGTGAGGGAGGAGGGGTGACAGGGGAAGGGAGGGGATTGGGAGGAGATGGGATGAGATGGGAGGGGACGGAGAGAAGAGGTGACAGGGGAAGGGAGAGGATGGGAGGAGAAGGGATGGGGAGGAGAGGGGATGGGGAGGAGAGACGACAGGGAGGAGAGGGGACAGGGGAAGGCAGGGGACAGGGAGGAGAAGGGACAGGGGAAGGCAGGGGATGGGAAGGGAGGGGACAGGGCAGGAGAGGGGATGGGAAGGGGAGGTGACAGGGGAAGAGAGGGGATGGGGAGGAGAGGGGATGGGGAGGAGAGGTGACAGGGGAAGGGAGGGGTGAGGAGAAGAGAGGACAGGGGAAGGGAGGGTACGGTTGAGGCTCCACATGCCTGATCAGCCATCTCGTCAGGGTTTCTTTTGTTTGGTGTGGCTCCCTGGCAGCTGTTGTTTCTTTGGGATGCTAAGAGGAGGGGAGACTGCTTTCTTCAGATGTGTGTATTCCGCTGTGTTGAGGAAACTGGCCTCTCAGAGGACGCAGGTGCAACTCCAGACTCAACAGAGGCCGAGTGTACAGCCTGGCCCTTGGCGACATGGCTCCTGTGCTTCCTAGCAGAGGCCCCACCCTGCACAGCCTGAGGAGAAGGCTCAGTCCTAAAGTGACCACCAACTCAGGGTGGAATCTGATGTCGCGGGGTGCAGGTGGGGCGGACAGAGAATGACATAAGGAACCAAGCACAGTCACACGCCTTTCACGCTGTTGCCTCCAACTTCAAGACTGGGCCGGAGCTGGCAAGAAATGCTTTCAACTCCGTGGGAACAAGTCGTTGGATCAAAAGCAAAGGAAGCCGACTTATATGTGTTTACGTGGAGTAACTCACTTGGAGGAAGCACCTTTGTTTACCCTTCACTTAAAGAGCGCAGGACCACCCCATCCGCCTCTGGCCCAGGACCATGCTGAGGACCACGGCTTGCATCCTGCAGGCGTGGGGCGTGGAGAGCAAGTCCGGGACCCTGATGGCCAGTTACGTGCCCACCAAGAGAGATGGCCACACTGAGAACCACAGGGGCTGAAGAAACATCTGCTTCAGTTCCTGACTGGAGAGAGGCGAGCCGTTATCTCGTGGGCAAGGGCTTCCTTTCTCTGTTGGAGAGGAGTTTACGAGGAGAGAGGGCAGAGGTCTCAAGGAAATCATGTGTGACACACAAACCCAAAATGACGGCTCCCCAAGCAGTTCAGAGGGACCTGGGAGAAGCCTGGGTCCCTGTGTCCCCAGAAGCCGCAGTCCCTCCCCAGTCAACCCAATGTGTAGGCAGAAGCTGGACCTGGCCGGATCCAAAGTGCACCATGGGCGAGTTCCTTTCCTCTTGTTTAGAGCATTGCTTTCCCCGTGATCCCTGGAGGTGCCCTGCTGAACACAGGCAGGCAGGTGCCATGCATGTAAGCAGGGTTCTTTATAAAGACACACAGGGCTGCTCACATCTCGAGGGTCTTAAGATTAAGGGGAAAATAATGAAAACACAGAAACTCATGGTCTGGAAGGAACACAGGCCCCCCGTGTTCCCACACTCGAGGTCAGCAGCTGTGCCCTCACACTGGAGTGCCCCTGTGTGCCCAGAGACCCGGGGCTCTCTTCCAGCAGCCCATCTCAGGTTTTGTGTCCTAACCAGGCTGGGTCACCAGCCACAGCAGCCTGCCTGTTCTAGAGTTTTCTGAAGATCCATTGCTGTCTCAGGCTGTCATAAATGCAAAGCTGTGCTTGCTCCCACCATATCTCCCCCATAACTAACCCGGGAGATGGAGAAGCAATCAGGATGGTCCCACGTGGTCTGTGCCATGGTGACAGCAGGTGCCCAGAAAGGAGACTCAGGATCAAGTCTCTGCAGGCAGCTCCCAGGCCGGGCAGGAGCCTCCGGACTTGGCAGGGAGAGGCTGTGCAGCCTGAGCTGGTGTCTGCACCCCCTGGGCTCCTGGGCTTCCGTTCAGCAGCTGCCTGATGCGGGGCAGCAAGGATGGATTAGACCCCGTCCCTGCCTTGTGGAATAATGGACCCAGCCCTGAGTACCTGGGAAAATGCCCTGAGAATCGGGAAGAGAAAGTGGAGTGGATTCAGGGCATCTCTCCTGACCACTGACTGTGAACTGCCCCCGTGTGCCCTACGCCCTGAGGGAGGGTACAAAACCTTCCCTGCTCAATGGTGACCTAGGGGAGGAAGGGACTCCGAAGGCTGCCTTTTCCACAGGGGAGTCCCCCCAGGAGAAAGCTGCACAGGTGGCATGTCAGGGATGTTTGTGTTCAGAGAAGCAGTGGGGGTTGGGCTGTGGAGGAGCACGTGAGAAAGAGAGGATATCAGAGGCCCAGACGCACTGAAAGGTCTCTGCAAGGGCAGAGACGGAGGCCAGACATTTCTAGTTTGAGGAGCTCATGGGGTTGACAGGAGCAAGCTGGAAATGCCAGATGCTAATGTGAATTCTTATGAGATATTTCTGGATGTGGCCATGCCAATTTTCAAACTGTGGAAGGAATCCGGTATTGATGGTTTGAGTTCCAGGTGGGCCCATCTCAGCCTGTGGGCACCACCCTGCCAGCAGTACCCAGGGGGCCTGCTGCCCTCCATGGATCTGTGCACCTCAGGGCCTGTGAGGTCAGAGGCTCTTGCACAATCTGCCGAGCCCTGTGACGGGCTTGCCGTTGCAGGCAGGCCTGGTGGCGAGAGTGTGGGGTGAGTCATGCCTGTGGTCCTTATCTTCTCCCCAGCAAATTCTCTGGGCTGCGTGTTACACAGAGTTCTGCCTTCCCTCCAGGGGCTCCAGAACTCCCTGCATGTGCATGGTCCCTGAGGACCCCAGGCCCACCGCAGTCCAATCGTCTGACGTCGTCCGACACCGTCTGACTCGCCCCATATCCGAGATCCTCAGACCCACCAGCACTGTCAGCGTCACCTGGACCTCACTCCAGACCCACAGAACCAGAAGTTCTGGGGGTGAGACTGAGCCTCTGTTGGGTAATGGCCTTCCCAGTGCTCTGACACTCTGCACTGTGAGAAACTTGGCTCTAATTTTACCTAATTTCTCACCTGCCAACCACTTCTACTTTTTTTTTCCAGATCTTCAACGATGATTTCCAATATTCTCAATATCTTCTCTGAAGCCTTTTCTCCTTTTTTTTTTTCCCTCCCTGGGTGATCTTGCAAGTTGATCATTTAGAACCCAGGTGCAACCTTTCTCCTGAGCTTCCACCTCCAACCATTTGTTTCTCTACCACCTGTCTAGCCGGCAGCCCAAGCCATCTGCAGTGGCAGATGGAAGAGCTGTTCCCAAATGTTCACTTCCTCTGAGTCATAAAATTATGGTTCCCCATCACTGCCTCGTGTCCTGGCCCCAACATCTCCATGAGAGAAGCATGGACCCTGCCTTGTTGACTTTCAACTTGACTGCATGACCAGCTCTGCTTAATGAGACGAGACTGGACGTGACCTTGGCCGTCTGAGCAGTCCTGACTCACTGACCCTTTCAAGGCCTTTGTTCCCTTCCTCTTCCTGAAATGTGCTTCCTCCAGATGTTTGCATGGCCTGCTTCTCCAACTCCTTTGGGTCTTTACTGGACCGTCACCTCAAAAATGCCACGCTGCTGCTCTTCAAGCCAAGCCTCCACCCCTCCCGCCACCTGGCTCCCATCATCCTCTGCTCGTCTTCGTGCTGCTGGGATGAGCAATTCTCCTGATTGTCTGCTGCTGAGGTCCACTACTTTTAAAGGAGTCTCCTCACGGTTTGTTTCCATGTCTCCAAACATAGCACAGTGTTTCCTGTTTTGTCTTCTTCCACAAGAGGCTGCCTATGTCATTGCTTCTGTCCACTTGGTTGGAAGGTCCTGGAATCAGCTTCCTCCTGAAAGTAGACCCTGTACATCCAAGATTAGACCCTGCCCCGTGGTGAGCTTTCTGTAGGCAGGAACTATCATCTAGCTCTCTCTGCCTCTATCACCAAATCAAGCACCTGGTTCAGTGCTGAAGCCCCAAGATATCTGTGCAATAGAATCTTTCAAGAAAGGGAGATTTATAACATGGCCAAGCCAATGTCTCAGAAAAGTCAATTCAACCCCGAGCAAACCAAGATATATCTATGGTATGATGGCACACGGAATTCCCATCTAGCTTGAGGCAGCAGCTCCTGGGTTTTTGTGCTTTGCATTCAGGAATAAGCCACTGGAGTAGAGGATGGCTCAGGGAGCAGAGGGAGCTGGAAGAGAAGTGCCAAAAACAACGACACAAATGACATCGGGAGATGCAAGTTCACAAAGAGATAAGGGATGGAGGAAGGCAGTGGCTGGAGATGGGTGGCAGGGTGAAGTCCAGGCTGTGCTGTGCTGCACCCCCGGCTCGGCCCCCACCCCAGGGAGGGATTGGTGCTTCTAGGCTTGGTGTATGGTCCAAGGAGATGGATGATGCTGATGGTTTTTAGCCTACCTCTTCTCTTCGCAGGGCATACACCCACCTGACAATTACTTAGTCCGAGTTCAAATTCTTCATCTCAGAGCAAAGAATATGACAGCATCCTCTTACCCTTAACTAGTACAACTATCAAGAGCCTTCTGGGGCCTCCTTGGGGTAAACTTGGAAACTGCTCAGGCGGGTGGCCACCAATCCTTGGGAGTATAGTTTTTATTGACAACACATTATTTTCTTGGTGACAAATCTTGCTTCTAAGTTGTCCTTCAGAAGCTGTAATTTTCAGAACATGAGGTGGTAACGCAGTATAAGAAGCCTGTGGGTTCTACAGAAGAAAGCGGCGAAAGGGACCTATCTTCATGGACAGGGAGCAGAACTAGTGGACTTGTCACTCACATTGATGTGACTGATCAATCCAGCTGACGCTGGAATTAAACCAACTCCTGTGCAGTCCGGGCCAACTGCCCCCATATTTATTTGTAGAGCAGTTTGGTGACAAGAATTAAAGAAGTACCTATGATATTTGAGTTTTCCCAATAAGACTGGCCATCCTTATTTTGTAGGTGAGGAAAGAGACTTGGAGGAAGTGGGGGTCCGAGGGGTTGACACCAACCATCCTCTGGCTCTCCCTCCTGTGCTGTTCCTACTGCTGTCAGAACACCTGCATCTTGAATCACATGTTTCTCTCACCAGTTCTTTAAGCACTACCAAGGAGTTAAACATTCTAAAACATTTGCCAAATCCTTGTCAGAGCAGGAGCTGGAGGCCGGTGCTTGCCTGGACAATGGCAGAGTCTGCAAATCCACTTTTCAATACCTGTGGCTCCTGCGGGCTCCAGATGGCAGAGGACTCTGATTAGCTCCATGAACACCATCCCTGAGGAAACCGTGGGAGGCTGAAAGGGATGCAGCGCTCGTGCATCAACATGGACTCGAATGAAGCCTCCACTGCTGCTTCCTAGTGTGGACACGTTTCCTGGCTGCTTGAAATATCCTCTTGGGCTTGTTAGTGGCTTTGAGCAGGACCATGGGAGTTGGTCAGGGCAGGCCCAGGGTGGAGGGGAGTGGAGGCAACAGGGTGACCATTTGGGAGTTCTGCCCAGGGGGGGCACTTATTTGTAGGACACTTCCAGACAGTTGAATGGATATAAAGACTAAAGAAAAAAAACCAACAATTACCTTGCATGGATCAGAGAAGAAGAGTGCCCAAGAAGCACGTATGTGTCACTAGATGTGAGCGGGGCCTCCCTGCTTGGGGACTGCCGGGGAGGTGGGGACGGCTGTTTGAAATCACGGAAACATTCTCTTCTGCCTTCCCTCCCAGTCTGTGGACCTCTCTCACCCGTCGGCGGATGTGCAGATGAGAATCTGGGCACCTGGATTCTGGTCTGCTGCCTCCTGCTGCACGCGTATGAAGGTGCTGGGAACCCCAGTATGTGGCAATAACTGTTTCTGAGTCAACGCTAGACGAATTGATTGTGTAGTCTGGGTTCTTCTGATTGTGAGATCCCAGTGTCACTTCAGACATGTGCCTGACAAAATTTCCCACGCTGCCTTCCTTGTGCACAGCAAACATCACCAATGTGTCTTGGTGCCTTGTCGCAGATCTCTTCCCAACACAATGCTCCCTGCAGCTGCATCCGATGCAGGGAGTTGGCTCATGAGGATGAGCCTGTGGACCTGCAGGCTACAGCGTCATGTGGATTTGGAACCAACCAGTGTGCTGGGTCAAATGTGCTAGCTGACAACCACACCTCAGGGGGCTTTGCTGAGATGCAACCTCCAGACTAAGCCATAGGCACTGTGGAAATCTCCTTCCTCCCGGTGGGGCCAACAGAAGGTTGGTTCCGTGGTTCCAGTCTTATCAAACCGCCCGTAACTGGTTTCCTCCCGAATTCTCTCCTCATCTGGGTCAGATGTCTGCGGTGCCCGTGGCCTTCTCTTCCTTAACACAGTGGGCTCTGCTCAACCAGCACCTCTGACTCAATGCGTGGGTTGGTTCCCACATGGGAGATCTCGTTCATATTGCTCCCAAGCCTCGCGGGACAACGCCTGCTGTCTCCAAAGTCTAAACACTGGTAGTGCCCAAGGTGTGAGCACTCAGGAGCCCGGAAGGAGGGCAGGATGAGCCACTAAAGTGACCCAGCCAGCTCAGCTGAATGCGGCCCTCGCCTCATTGCTTTATGCCACCCACCGCCGCCCACCAGCAGGAATCACTGGAGACACATTTTTGGCTTGTATGAGGTCTCAAATTTGTGTTCTTTGAGTTAAAAAAGAGAATTGTGTATTTTCTTGGATCTCCCTTAGATGGCACCACACTGTCTGTGAGGAGAGCCCCAGTGCCAGCTGGGGCAGGAGGGCTGGGGTCAGAGTCAGCACCCAGGGCAGGAGGGCTGGGACCAGAGTCCAGCAGCTGAGTACGTTGGTCCCCAGGCTCCGTGGTAACCATGGCCCTGGCCGTGGAAGCCATGGGAGGTGGTGTTGGCCTCATCCTCAGCCTCAGCAGTGAGACTGAGGTTTGCCATGGGCGGGGGCTGTGCGGGCCTGGGGCTAGTGTGGGTGACTCTGGAGATGGGGGAGGGGCAGGGCTTTGAGGAGGGACATCCTGTATCTCAGTTTCTCCACTCCATTCCTTTCTCCTCTTGTGCCACCCTAAAGTTCTGAGAACTGCTTCTTCTCCAACTTCTGTTTCCACTTGAAAGCCCGGGCTCTAGGAGTGAGCTGTGTGGCCTCCTCCCTCTTCTTGAGATGCCTTCCATGCGCTTGTGTGCCAGCAGCATCTCCTTCCATTGCAGACCTGAGCTCAGAGCTCCTCTCCTCTGGGAAGGCCTCCTGGGTTGCTTCGGCTGATGTGGGCACCTTTCTTCAATGCCCATAGATGCAGGTGCCAACTGGGTCACTACTGTCTTTCAATTCTGTGGGTCTTGGCTTGTCGGAAACAGAAACTGGGTTTCACGTTACTTGTGTTTGCAGGCTTACCATTGTACCGTTGTACCTGATACTCTTTAGGTGCTCAATAAACCCTTAGAGAATTCATAAATCAAGTGGCCTTCAGTTGCTGGTGATGAGGGAGGGATCCTCTGAAATGAGAATTACCTGCATTATAGGGTGGGGCTGGAAGTCTTTAGAAAAAGATCATGGGATAATTCAAAAATAAAACCAGGCCTCTATGATTATTAAATAACCCTGGGCTTTTTGCTTTTGTCTGCCATGCCTGTGTCTGCCTTTGACATAATGGCTACCAGCACCAACACCACCGGGCACAAGATTCAAGATATAGCACTTTAAAATAAGCAACAGATTATTATCCCAGCCTTGAATAAAAGTGTTGGTGTGAGTCTTTTATTTCCAAATTCTGTGCTTTCCCATCACAGAGAATCTGATTGGAGAATTTGAGTGGTCGTGACTGCTATGAGCTGCCAGAGCATCCCCCAGCAGGGGCATGGCACCCTTGGAGCACCCGTGACATGGCCAACCCTTTCCTCAGGGCCTCTCACCCCTTTGTGGGCAGCGCCATCTTTATATCACTCTTTTTTCCCAGCCCATAATTGACACTAAGTAAAATTCAGGAATATTTGCCGACGAGCTTGGCAGTGATTTAAGAGAGGCTGTTTGCGATCTCGTTTGTGATACTAACCTGATCTTTGGGAGGAATGCTTAGCACAAGATGTGATCTTTCCATTCGATGGTCTGTAAGCATTTTCTGGAGGAAAACTCCCAGAAATCATCTGAAGAATCAGAAGCTCCCCTCCCCATTGCCTGTCAGGGTGCAGTAAAGAGCCCCCTCATAGCAGCAGAGGAGTGAGTTTGCTTCACTCTGGGGGAATGGGGCGAAAAGCAGGAAACAGAGAAAGCCAGGATGTCTGGTAATATCTTTGGGAGCACGTATGTTTACAGGTCTGGGTGACACTCAGAAGTGAGAAGGTTTTTTGCCACCTATGGCACCAGGAGGCCTCTCTGGCCTGTGTCACCTGCCGTGACGGGTTTGTCTCCTCCTCTCCTGTGGGAAATGACAGCCACTCCCTGGGTAATCCAGGGTCCAGTCTGGCAATGGCTGTGACAGCTGAGGCTTGCAGAACCAGGAAGGAAGAGGCCAACTCAAGACAGCACTGCCCTTCCCTGTGCCAGGAAGGCTCAACACAGACAGAGAGGTACCTGCAGGAAAGGGCGGCTGCAGTGGGAATGTGGACTGAAGCTTAGATGAAATAAGGACACAAAGAATGCTCAGAATTTGACTCATTATATTATACAGATGATATCACAGACACCTGCTGTAATTGGAAGGCAGTGCACAGCGACCTTGAAAAGGATCAAGTCCAGACTGGTGATTAATTGGTCAATGTGTGTGCAACATGGGCAGCTTGGACTCTGACACTGCGCAGGAGACGGTCGTCCAAGGATCTCAGTTACGACACATTATTATTTCTTAGTGACAGATAATAGAATAAAATCATCTTTATAAACGTGTACCTATTTTTTAACTTCACATTTTCTATAAAAGTATTGTTATTATTATTATTATTATTAACAAGGAAGCCTTAGCATTGAGTCTCACTTGTTGCTTCTGTGAGGCGCTCGTTCGCATGTTCCTGGGAGCGCCCTGCCCAGGACCTGCTGGCCGAGTGCAAACTCTGCTCTTGGACCAGGAACAGACGGGAGGCCTAGTGCTGTCCTGCCTTCTCAACAGGAGCCTCAGAGAGAACAGTGAACGCACACAGCACCTGCAGCCAGGGTGGGAGGGCCAGGAGGGTGCTGGGAGGGGAGGGCCATGGGGAGGGTGGATGGGCTGCAGGAGTGTCCCCAGGATGCTTAACAGAGCGCCGCAGGCTGGTCTAACAACAGGAATTCTCTCTCTTGGTCTCAAATCCAAGAGTGGAAGGCTGGCTGGCTCCCTCGCAGGCTTAGAGGCAGGGTCTGCTCCAGTTTTCCCACTGGGCTGTGGCTTCTCCCTGGCCTCTTTCACGTCACCTTCCCTCTGCACCCGTCTCTGCGTCCAAATTCCCCCTTCTCACGAGGACGTTGATGGTATTAGATTAGGGCCTGCCTGAATGATCTCATTTTTAACTTGATTTCCTCATTAAGGCCAGGTTTTCGCACACAGTCACATTCTGGGGTACCTTAGGACTCCAACTTGTCTTTTTAGGGAGACACAGTTTAACTCCTAACAGGGCCAGTGCAAGGGTGCCTGGTGTTTGGTTGCTGGTCTCCAGCCCAGCCGTTGTGGAGAGGATCTTGTGAGGGGCTCAGCCATGCAGGTGAGGAGGGGGATGCAGCAGAACCACCATAAGGGACTGGGTGGGAATTTGTGTGGCAGTGCCAGGCTGCGGAGATGGTTGGGTGGGAATTTGTGTGGCAGTGCCAGGCTGCGGAGATGGTTGGGTGGGAATTTGTGTGGCGGTGCCAGGCTGCGGAGATGGTTGGGTGGGAATTTGTGTGGCGGTGCCAGGCTGCGGAGATGGTTGGGTGGGAATTTGTGTGGCGGTGCCAGGCTGCGGAGATGGTTGGGTGGGAATTTGTGTGGCAGTGCCGGGCTGCGGAGATTATTGGGGTGCACTCTCGTCACTTAGTGGGTAGAGGCCGGGGTGCTTGTCCCGCAGAGTGGGGGAACAATAGAGAAGAGCTCCTCCTAATAGAGAAGAGCTGTGCTTTAGTCTGTTCCACACTGCTGTAAAGGACTGCCCGAAACTGGGTAATTTTTACAGGGAAGAGGTTTAATTGACTCACAGTTCAGCATGGCTGGCGAGGGCTCAGGAAACTGACAATAATGGCGGAAGGGGAAGGAAACACATCCTTCTCCACATGATGGCAGGAAGGAGAAGTGCCGAGTTGAGGGGGAAAAGTCCCTTATAAAACCGTCAGATCTCGTGAGAACTCGCTATCATGAGAATAGGCCCCCATGATTCAATTACCTCCCACCAGGTTCCCCCCACGACACGGAATTATGGGAACTATAATTCAAGATGAGATTTGGGTGGGGACACAGCCAAACCATATCAGGCTGCCTCTGACTTACATCCTTCATGCCTTCCAGATGTCTCACTGGGTCCCTAGGGAGCTAGAAGTTGGCTTGTAATTATTTGCACTGCAACCTGACTCCATTTTGTATGTAAACATAAAGAGTTTTTTGCATGGCTTTAGCATACACTGAATGTTCCAAGAGTGTAACTAGTATAAAGATTGAACTTTGTTTTGTTTGACAATTTTCTGGGAATTATTTACCATCACGGGAAATCACACCGTTGTCAGTGGCCCTGCAGTCCTCAGGTGGCCGGTACCCTGTACTCTCACACTTGTCATTCTCACACTCACAAGATGGTGTACAGAAATAAAACCATATGTCTATTGATCTATAATTCCTATCTGTAACTCAGAAATTGAAACTGCCTTGAAAACCCAGAGTTCTTTTCTTAATCCATTTAGTGGTAAAATCTGACCTGAACCAACAGGACATGCCCGAGGTGCACAAGGCCCCAGGCAAAGCCTCTTCTGAAGAGCACTGTCTATTT
The DNA here is from genome assembly GCF_000951045.1 of Mandrillus leucophaeus. Lineage (NCBI taxonomy): Eukaryota > Metazoa > Chordata > Mammalia > Primates > Cercopithecidae > Mandrillus > Mandrillus leucophaeus. Next base: position 4,097,890 of record NW_012106474.1, read on the forward strand.
AAACTATTTGAATCACCTACAACCAGCATGTCAGCTCCATTCTGGCAGCCCAGTGTCACACGATTGTGTGGGAGACGTGCTGTGCCTACCAGTGGGAGCCATCCTGGGCCAGGCTGTCAGCCTGGAACAGGGCTCGACCACAGTCGCCAGGACAACCCCCAGGGGCAGCTCCCAGAGCTGGTCGGCCCCATGCATGGAGTACAGGGTTGGAGGGGCCACCCAGAGGAGAAATGGGAACGGGTCCTATGTGGGCTTAGGCGGGGCTCCAGGTTCTACTCCACCCGGGTGGTACCGCTGTGTGGGCCAGCCCCAGCACTCGGAGACATGGCAGGTCAGAGCGCGTGCTTCCGTGAGGTTTGCTTCTGGGGATTTGCGGCCACGGCACAGGACCGGGAGCTGCATGCCCAACCCAAGGGGAGTCTGTGCTACACTCGTGTGAGGCTACTAATAGCCAGTTTCTAAAATCCTGCTTTGTGTGATTACACGTTGCGCTTGGGAACCACTAATGTGTTTGATTAGAAGGCGCTGCCCCAGGCCTTAACAGAGTTGATCGAATGTGCAATGTAAGGAGGCCATTTCCATGAAAAAGTCCTTAGAAATACGAATTCTGAAACATATCTTCACTCAGGGGTTTTGGATAAGATCGGAGCCCTTTCCTCTAGGGTAATCATGCTTGAGAATTTACATACTAAATACATAAGCACATAATTTTTTTCATTCATTATTTTCATGTTATTTTTCCTTCATGTCATGGTAGGGACATCTGTAGATTTATCTGTAAAATTCTGTATGTAGCTGGGTGCTGCTTTCTATGGATTAGATTCATTGTGGAGAGTGTCACACGATAAACGATGGCAAGACAGTGGCGGCAGGAGAGGGGAGGTGGCCGGAGACTGAAGGCAGCTGCCCGGGGTGGACGGTCTCACTGTTGAGTTCAGAGGCAGGGTGGGTGCCTGAGAACCTCTCTGCAAATACTTCCTGGCTCCCTGGACCAGAGTTGGCTCAAACACAGATGGCGTGGGCATCTATCCAGCTGGGGAGAATCAGAATTGGGGGTGCTCTGCTCTCAAAAGTTTTCGTAGGACAATTATTTAAGGCGTGGAGGACATTCACGGATGGATGAAATGAGCTGTGTTAGGACTTGCCTTGGAGATGTCCCAGGGTCCCTGTGGCTAGAAAAGCCCCGACTCTGAAATGTACCCAGGAAGACAGCAGCCGCCGGGAGGACAGCTCACCTGATGTCAGGGCAGAAATAAATCCTGCTGACTCAAGAAATCAGGTCAGAGAAAGAATTTAAATTCAAATAGAAAAGGTGAACTGTGTCCTTATTAGTGATTGGCACATGTGATAAAACAATGCCTGGCCACTGAAGAATTCATGAAACTCAGAGTAAAAAACAAGAAAGCTCCGGATATGGAAAACAGGGGAGAATCCAGGAAATGGCAGGCTAGCTCTAAACATCTAATGCTGCAGTGCCTGATTGTAGGTGAGCCCGCTGAAGGGCTGCGTTTCATTTCTAAGGCCAGGTGACGCTTTCCTGGGGAAGACCTGGACTCTGCCCCACCTTCTGCTCACTCAGGCCCACTGTTCCCACAGCCTCGGGCTCAGCAGTGGACATGGCTTTGGGTCCAAATGACAAGTGTTCCAAGCTAATACCATGGTCCCCAGCAGCTTCTTAGCCCCCTTGAAGAATCTCTCAACTCTTCCTGGTGGACCCAGATGTGTGTGTGTGTATAAGTGTATGTGTGTGTGTGTGTGTGTGTGTATCAGTGTGTGTATGTGTGTACACATGTGTTTGTGTATAAGTGTGTGTATATATGTGTATAAACATGTGTGTATGTGTAAGTGTATGTGTGTGTGTAAATCTGTGTATAAGTGTGTGTGAGTGTGTATACGTGTATGCTGTGTCTCTCTGTGTGAGTGTGTATGTGTATGTACGAGTGTATGCATGTATGTATACGTGTGTAAGACTGTGTGTGTGAGAGAGACACATTCCAGTCCAGTCACCTCTGTTTCCCATGAAACTGCACGAGGGGACCTCACTGCTGTACTGGTCAGGGTTCACCACAGCGACAGAACCACGGGGAGAGGCAGAGAGACACTGATTGGGAGGAACGGCTGCCACCATCCCCGTAGCTGGCGCGTCACAGGATCTGTTCGGTGAGGTTCAGCTGGGGACCCAAAGAGGTGTGGGCGTCCTTCAGTCTGGAGGAGCAGCTTGAGATCCAGAAGAACCTGGGATTCCGCTCGAGTTCAAAAGCAGGAAAAAAGCCGAGGTCCCACTTCGAAGGCTATGAGGCAGGAGGAACTCCCCTCTCCTTCGTGGGTAGGGGTTCCTGGAGCTTGTTCTGCTGCGGCTTCCGCTGCTGGATGAGGCCCCCACACCAGGGAGGACACCGGCTTTGCTCAGTGCAGCCAGTCAAATGCTGATCCCGTCCAAAACACCCTCCAGACACACCCGGGATAATGTTTCAGCCGCGGCCCAGTCAGGTTGGCACAAAATCAACCACGGCAGCCCATCATGTGAAAAAGCTGCTGCTTCTCCTGTTCTTAGCTCCCCTCTACCCCCTCAGGCCTCCTCCCAGGCAGCTCCACACCCGACTGGGTCTCCTGGGAGCCCTGCCTCAGCACCCGCCCTCGAACTTGCTCACAGGGCTCGGACCCGCGCCTGCAGCTGGATGGAGGCAGATCCCACACATTCCCCTCAGCCCTTCTCCTGCCTTCCCCAACCCTGTTATAAAACAGAAACGCTCATGTCCCATTCACTCCAGAGAACACAAGCGGTTCTAGTCAGGCGGGGTGACCTCTGCCTTGGAGGCAACCAGAGCCAGCTGCTCTGTGAGAGGTGGGCGGGCCACACCCGAGGCCTAGCGGGAGTGTGTGGAGGGGTGTGTTCCCTCTAAGCTGGCTCGCAGGGGCAGGATTCAAAGGGACTTGCATGGAACATGTTGTCCTTTCAAAATTATCAAAGATGAGTAAAAATGCATGTGTCTAAAGCAGTAGGGGAGGCTAGCTGGGGACCCCCGAGCTCTTGGTCACAGAAGAGGGGAAGTGTAGGCTGCGCAACTCACCCCCAGCCTTCCTGTTGCCCTTTCAAAGGAGAGCACCCTAAGGAGCTGGTCACATTTCTAAAATGTGTGTGCATGGGAGTGTGTGTGCGAGGATTTGTGTGCATGGATGTTTGTGTGCATGAGAGTGTGTGCATGGGACTTCGTGTGTGCAAGGGAGTGTGTGTACATGGGAGCTTGTGTGCACTGGGGTGTGTGCATGGGAGTGTGCGTATGGGAGTGTGTGTGCATGGGAGTGTGTGTGCACGGGAGTTTGTGTGCATGGGACTGTGTGCATGGGAATGTGTGTCCATGAGAGTGTGCACATGGGAGTGTGCTCATGGGAATGTGTGTGCATGGGAGTGTGCACATGGGAGTGTGCTCATGGGAATGTGTGTGCATGGGAGTGTGCACATGGGAGTGTGTGTGCATGGGAGTGTGCACATGGGAGTGTGTGTGCCATAGGACTATGTGCATGGTAGTGTGTATACATGTGTGTGTGCATGGGACTGTGTGTGTGGGAGTGTTGTGCATGGGAGTGTGTGCATGGAAATGTGTGTGTGTGGATGTTCGTGTGCATGGGAGTGTGTGTGCATGGGAGTGTGCACATGGGAGTGTGTGTGCATGGGACTGTGTGCATGGGAGTGTGTGTGCCATAGGACTGTGTGCATGGTAGTGTGTGTGTATGGATGTTTGTGTGCATGGGACTGTGTGTGCATGGGACCGTTTGCGTGGGAGTGTGTGTGCATGGGACTGTGTGTGCATGGGACTGTGTGCATGGGAGTGTGTGTGCCATAGGACTGTGTGCATGGTAGTGTGTGTATGCATGTTTGTGTGCATGGGAGTGTGTGTGCATGGGACCGTGTGCGTGGGAGTGTGTGTGCATGGGACTGTGTGCATGGGAGTGTGTGTGCATGGGACTGTGTGTGCATGGGACCGTGTGCGTGGGAGTGTTGTGCGTGGGAGTATTGTGCATGGGAGTGTTGTGCATGGGAGTATGTGTGCATGGGACTGTGTGCATGGGAGTGTGTGTGGATTCTATTCTTTACTGAGAACATGTAGGACAAGTTATTTTTTCAAAAAGCAAACACGAGAACTGTGGGTTTTGAAGCAGCATGTGGTCATTTAAAGGCCGCTCAATGCCTATCAGAGGCTCCTCCACCCTGACCTGAGATTCTGCCAACGTGATATCCAAAGGTCGGGGACTCCCAGAGCTGTCCCAGGTAAGCCGGTCCCCAGGGGAGAAGGGACACCTCAATGCTGTAGTCAGTCAATATACAAATTAATATCTTCCCTCTTCTTGCCTTATCAGAAAAACAGGCTTTCTAGAGGACATTACGTTTTTTACGAACAGTGAATAAAAAGCCTTTTTAAAGACCGGAGTTCTGGTTTTCGGGGGCGGGCAGTCTGCTCCCTTTGGGGACATTTGGTAACATCTACTGGGGTGCCTCAGTTTTTGCAATAGCCGTGGTGCTGCCGGCACCTAAGGGGCAGGCCCCAGGGAGACCAAGCTTCCTGCAACACAAGCACAGGTCTGCGGATGATCTGTCCTGCTGAAAACACCCATTGTGCTCCTGATGAAAAGCACTGATGTTTTCATTTAAAAAAGAGCAAGAAAAAGCAAAATCCTGTTTTCTGGTTTTTAAAAATGTACATCAAAGTTTTCCCATCAGGCAAGGTCCCCAAAGCCTCCCAGGCGGACTTGAATTTCCCATTATCCGCCCTTGTGGGGGCTTCCCCTTCCTGCTACAAGGCTTGGTGATGGCGCCACCATCCTCCCCCTGCCTGAGAGACACACCCAGGAACAAAACCTCGGAAGTCCCTGGGCCAGATCTACCCATGACCTGGCCTCAGTTACTCAACCCAGCCAACCCTGAGTTAATCCTGGAAAAGCCAACGAAACTTGCTTTCTTCCCACTCCACCCACCCGGTTGTCCTCTCGGCTGCTGTGTCTTTGTTTGAGAAGGGGCAAAGGGAGGCAGCCGCCCAAGGAAAGCTGGTCTCAGAGAGACGCTGCAGACGCTGGCACCCGCTCGGCAACTGCCAGGGATAAGGAGGAAGAATGGAGAGAGAAAAGGCAAAGACAAATATTCTTTTGTAAAGAAGACGAACTGCTGACTTCGGCCAACATAAAGCGTGTATCTATAAAGCACGGCTTTGGAAGCCAAGGGCGTTCAGGAGACAGGAGGAGGGAGCTCTTTATCCCCTGTCTGCCCGGTCTGGCTCCTCATGAGTCAGGAAGGAGCATTCTGGAGTGACGAGCATTTGCGTTGCGGTTGTACCTGTGGAAAACCCATCCCTTGAATTTTCTAAAGCCAGAATTCAAATAGTCCTTACCAGGATCCCCATGGATCTGCTGGCATACATCAGAGCAGCTGTCATCAGTCTTCTGCTCAGAAGAAATTATTCGCTGTACCTATGCAGAACACCAGAACAGGCTCAGGCTTTCCCAAGGCTGATAAAGAGGGAATATGGACTCAGCCGCCCATCCTGCTGGTCAGCAGCTATTTACTGAGCCCGTCCTGTGTGCCGGCTACTCGGTCAGATGCTGGGAACATAATGAGGAATAAATAACAAAGGATAAGTAAACAGACAATTATAACACGGTGTGTGATGGGCAGATAATGCCTCCAAACATATCAACACCCTAATACCTGAGCCTGTGATTATGTTACAGTTCATGGTAAAAAGCACTTTGCCCATATGATTAAGATAAAGGTCTTGAGATGGATATCTGGGTTATCTGGGGAGGACAAATGAAGAAAGAAACAGATGTGACAGTGGAAGCAAGGGGCTGGGGTGCTGTGAGGAAGTCTGTTGAGCCAAGGCATGTGGGGAGCTTCTAGAAGCTGGAAAAAGCAAGGAAGTGTATTCTCACCTAGAGCCTCTGGAAGGGATGCAGCCCTGCTACCTTCTAGATTTCAGATTTTGGATCTCTAGAACTGTCAGAGTATCAATTCGTTGTTTTAAGCTGTACCTTTGTGGTGATTTGTTATACTGCAATAAGAAACTCATACAGTGCATAAAACATTACATGGAGCCTACTGCTAACACCATGCCTAAAGGTGAAGATCTGAACATATCCCCTTAAGACCAGGAAAAAGGCAATGACGGCCTTCCTTACCTTGTTATTTAAGGTAGCACTGGGAGTTGTAGCGAGGTCAATAAGGCAAGAAAAAAAGGCATACGCATGAAAAAGAAAGAAAGAAATCAATCTCTATTTACAAACAAAATAATTCTAGAAGTAGAAAACCCCAAGAAATCTACAAAAAACTTCTGAGAGCAAGGTCATAGATAGAAGATCAACATATAAAAACAAATTACATTTGTATATGTGGAAATAAAAGTTAAAAACGTAGTACGATTTACAATGGCTCTAAAGGAAATGTATACTTAGGCAAAATCTAACAAAACATCTAGAGTATTTATATGCAGAAATTATGAAATGTTGATGAAAGAATGTCAAAGAAGACCTAAATAAATGGAAAGACTTACCATATTCATGGATTAAAAGAGTCAACGTAGTAAAGATGTTGGTTCCCAATGTGATCTTAGTAAAATTTCAGCAAGGTTTTTTTTATAGACATGAACAAGCTTATGATAAAATTTGTAGAAAATGTCAAAGAACTTAGAATAGCTAAAACAATTTTTTTAAAAAAAGAAATTAGATGGCAGGAATCTACCTGATGTTGAAGCTTATTATACAGGCATGGCAATCAAAATCTTGTGTTAGTAAGAAGGGATAGATCAACATAATATAATAAAGAGCCCAAAAATGCACCCACGCCCACATGGCCAGCTGATTTTTTTGTTTGTCTGTTTTTTTGAGACAGAGTCTTGCTGTGTCACCCAGGCTGGAGTGCAATGGCTTGATCTCAGCTCACTGCTACCTCTGTCTCCCAGGTTCAAGCAAATCTCGTGCCTCAGCCTCCCAAGAATCTGGGATTACAGGCATGTGCCACCACACCTGGCTAATTGTTGAATTTTTAGTATAGACGGGGTTTTATCACATTGGTCAGGCAGGTCTCAAGCTCCTGAGCTCAAGCAATCCACTTGCCTTGGCCTCCCAAAGTTCTGGTATCACAGGCGTGAGCCACCGCACTCGGCCACCAGTTGATTTCTGACAAAGTTGCGAAAGCAATTCAATGGGTGGATGATGGCCTTTTGAACAGTGGTGCTAGAACAGTGGACAGCTACAGGGAAAACAGTGACCCTCAACGCAAACCTTATGCCTCATATAAAAGAAAACTGAAAGTGGATCACAGATGTAAATGCTAAGTGTAAAATTATAAAACTTTTGGAATAAAATATAAGATAAAATTTACAGAACCTAAGGCTGGGCTGAATTTTTACACTAGAAAGCAAAAGCACAATTCATAAAAAGACAAATTGATAAATTGGCTTTATCAAAATTAAAAAGTTTTGTTCTGGAAAAGGCCCTGTGAAGAGAGTAAAAAGACAAGCTACAGATTGGGAGGAAATCCTGGCAAACCTCATATCCAATAACCACTTTTTATCTAGAATATATAAAGAGTACTAAAAATTCAATAGTAAATAAAAACAAACCAAAAAAAAATCCAATTAAAAAACGGGAGAAACATTTCACTAAAAAACCAACATTTCACTAAAGAAAATAGAAATGGAAAGTAAGCACATGAAAAGATATTCAACATCATTAAATATTAAGAAAGAGTAAATTAAAACTGTAATGAAGGCCAAGCACAGTGGCTCATACCTGTAATCCCAGCAATTTGGGAGACCAGGGTGGGAGGATCACTTGAGTCCAGGAGTTCAAGACCAGCCTGGGCAATATACTGAGAACTTGTCTTTACAAAAAGTAAATAAAAAAAAAATTAGCACAGCATAGTGGCATGTACCTATAGTCCCAGCTACTCAGGAGACTGTGGTGGTAGGATCACTTGAGCTCCAGAGACGGAGGCTGTAGTGTGCTGAGATTGTGCCATTGCACTCCAGCCTAGGTGACAGAGTAAGACCTTGTCTCAAAAACCAAAAAACCAAAAACCATATTGAGACATCACTACAAACCTATCAGAATCCCTACCTTTTAAATGTTGGTGGGAATGTGGAGAAACCGGAGTACTCTTCATTGCTGGTGGAAGCATAGAATGGTACAGCCACTTGGAAAATAGTTTGGCAGTTTTTTGTTTTTTTTTTCAAAGAAACAAACATTCACTTAACTTGCTTTAAAGAGATAACCTTTCTCCCCAAATGCCCACACCCCTAATTGACTAGCATGCCTTGTTTATTGGAAGGCTCTGAGCACCCCACGCTGAATGCAGAGGTAATGCTGAAACCGCAGTTCTCCCCCTTGGGAACCATGACCCTGTTGGGGAGAGAGACACGGCACTGGGGATTGTTTCTGCACCAGGCCCTGTGCTGTGCACCCCCCTTTCACTGCCTCGTGAAATCCTCAAAATAACATCATGTGGCTGTGACTTTTTTCCCTCACCTCACGTCTAAGGAAACTGAAGCTTGGAGGGGTGAATCCCTGAAGCAGGAAACTGGTAACCAGGCCTGCCTGGTGCTGAAGTCCATGGAAACAGGCCTGTTGGCAAAATGAAATATACAGAAGAGGCTCTGCAGAGCAAAAGTGCAAGGGGCACAGGGGCACCAAGGAATGAATTATTAACTCTGGGGTGTTTGGGGATGACTTCCCAGCAGGGTTTTGAAGAACGCATAGGAGTACCCCAGATGAACAAGAACGAAGAGCTTTCAAGGTATAGTTAGTTGTTTGCCTGAAATCTGTTCTCTGATGAGAAGTCATTAATTTACAGTTTCCTCGCTTTTTCCTTGCTGTAATGGTGAGAGTGACGTCCTTTCCAGCTCTCGACCTCTCAGAGTCGCACCTGCCGGGGGTGTGTGGGGTAAAACTGACACAGCTTGCTCATTAGCTGGGACTGAGGGGTGAGAGGCAGGGAATAGTCAAGGGCACAACCTCTGGTTTCGTTACCTGGCCAGTTAGTCACACACACACACATGTGCGTATGTCCACATGCTCACAGGCACACGCCACAAGCACACAGGACAGGAATGGAGGAATACGAGCTGAGATTTGATCACGCTGTCAGGAGCTTGTGAGGCATTAGCCAGCGTGTGCAGGTGAATGCAGAGGTTTGGCACCTGTGGATAGGACAGAGCTGAGAATCCATAGCACACAAGGGGCGGTTAAACCACAGGAGGTGATGATTTCATGTAAAAAAGCTGATGGAGTAAGAATAGATCCTGCTAAAAAAGGGAGCAGAGAGACTTGGCATTCATCAGGGGTAGAGGAGTCGGCACCTGGGGGTGGGAGGAGAAGAGAGAACCGAGGAAGAGAGCAGGAGCACCCGTGTGGGCAGGGAGGAGCAGCTAAGGAGGAGGACAGTGGATGACCAGGACTGCAGCCGGGGAGGGAGCAGCCTGGAGCACAGTGAGCCACCTGAATGGAAAGAACAGGAACGCAATCAGTGCTTTTTCAGGGAAGATGCTGTTCACTGCAGCGGGTTCATGAATGTATTTGAGAGCATGATCCTGTAGAAATATATCTTCCTATACAGAGATCTTATTAACTTCAGTTGGGCAAATGCTCTTAACTTATACACTGATACCTTGGGGGAAAATACCTATTTTTTCTTTCCAAAACTATGTGCCAAGTGCCTCCTATGTGCCAGGCCCTGTTCTAGGCCCTTGGAACGCACCAGCGAACAAAGTGAACATCCTTGCCTCGCAGAGCTGCACCTGAGCAGCGAGACAGCACCCAACCTCAGGCGGGACGTGCACATCCATAAGCTGACTCGCCCCAGGGGGAAAAGTCAGCAGGTCAGGGAGGAGCAGAAGGTGTTTGGGGGATGTTGCCATTTTCAGTAGAGTGATTAGGAGGGACCCCACTGAGAAGGGAATGTCTGCACCATACTTGAAATAGGCGAGTGAATTTGTTTCCCACGGCCGCTGTAACCAAGTAGCACATGCTAGATGGCTTCACATGACAGAAATTGTTCTTTCACAGCCCTGGAGGCCAGAAGTCCCATCTCAAGGTGCCTGCAGGGTGTGCTCCCTGCTGCCTCCTCTAGCTTCTGGCGCTCTAGTGCTCCCTGGCTCACAGCTGCTCCTCCAGCCTCTGGCCTGTCTCCATGCAGCATCTTCCCTGTGCGTCTCTGTCATCTCCTCTTCTGAGGTACACTGGTCCTCTTGGGTCAGATCCCACCCTAATGGCCTCATCTTCATTTGATGACATCTGCAAAGACACTACTTCCAAATAAGCTCACATTCACAGACAGGGGAGCCAGGACTTTAACCCATCTTTACTGAGACACAATTCAATCCACAACAGTGAGGAGATCGGACTTCCAGATCACTGAGGGACAAGCAGCCCAGACAGCCGAAGCCCCTGGCGTGCCCACCGCCAGTGAGGAGGCCATTGTGGCTGGAAGAGAGGGAGGAGGGGAGGAGCTGTTAGGAATGAGGAGGTCTGAGAACAGGGAGGAGGAGCAGTGGCACACAGGCTTTGCTGATGGTTGGACTTGGTGGATCTCACAGATGGAGCTCCCTTTTTCAGAGCTTGACGTCAACTCTGAAGCCGGGAGAGGAGTGAAGATACAGGCACAGTGCCCCTCCCGCCCCCGCACCTGCTGAGCATCCTGACAGATTCCGCTTGTTTCTGATCATGTTTACATCTTCTCAGCAATGACTCCACTCCTTATTAAAGAGGCAGGGAACATCTGATGTTCAAGTTTTGAATTACATGAAAAGTTTCATCAGAGGAGCATTGATAAATAGCTGTTGTTGTTGTTGTTTTGGGACGGAGTCTCACTTTCATCGCCCAGGATGGAGTACAGCGGTGCGATCTGGGCTCACTGCAAACTCCACCTCCTGGATTCAAGCAATTCTCCTGCCTCAGCATCCTGAGTAGCTGGAATTACAGGTGCCCACCACCATACCTCGCTAATTGTTATAGTTTTGGTAGAGACGAGGTTTCACATGTTGGCTAGGCTGGTCTTGAACTCCTGACCTCGAGTGATCTGTCTGCCTCAGTCTCCCAAAGTTCTGGGATTACAGGCATGAGTTGCTGTGCCCAGTCAATAGTTTTTTGTTTTTTTTTTTAAGTACAGGCATGATGAAATAAAATGAGATGCCATGTAGTGTTTTACAACCCCTAACACAGAAATGGCCAATTGTCTCAAATGCAGTCTTAGAGTTTATAGGAGAAAAGAATACAAATCCAAGTTAATATCTAAATTTCCATGCCATTTTCCCACCCCAGTTATTAGACGATGTTATAACATCTTCCAGATCTGTTTTTACTTTTTCCTTTGGAAATAGTTGAGCTAATGGAGGAATTTATAAAGCAACCCACTCATATCCATGAATCAGTGTGAAATTATGCACCCTGGTGGAAATATCCCTCCTGTTTGGGGTCTGGGATGACATCCCACTCCTCCCTTAACCAGCATCCATGTTCTGTGTGCTCAGTTAGCAAAGAACTCAGGGTATAAAGAGTAGAAGAAAACGTGCCTGCCTCAGGTCTGACTGGCGGATGAGAAATAGAGCAGGGTGAGTCAAGTCACCTCTTGAGGATAACTAAAACGCTCAGGTTGAGCAAGGCAGGAAGCCCAGCAAAGAGGACAGTGTGGGCCCTGAGCCGGCACAAGGAGCTTGTCTACGGGGCACAGGAGAGGAAGCTGCAGAGGTCCTCTGTGCTTGCCTCTGTTCCCAAGCTGGATGGGAACGGGTGGGTGAAAAGGAGCTGTGAAAACAGATCATAGCCATAGAGGAGAAGACAGCTTGTGGGGCCTCCGTGGGACTACAGACTCCTGTACTGGGGTTGTCAGGGTGTGGTTGTAAGAAAACAGGACTCTGCTTCTCATGCCAGTGCAAGACCACCCAACTTAGGATGGTGCTTCTCAGACTTCTGTGTACACAGTATCCACTTGGGGAGCTTGTGAAAATTCTGTGATTCGGGAGTCCTGGAGTGGGTTCTGGAGTCTGCATTTTCAATAAGCACCTGGTGCCGAGAGACCTGATCCATAAAACACAGAGCAGGGTTGAGAGAGAGGTGAGAAGTTACACAGGCCAGTCTATTAGCAGTGGCAAATTCATATGGGTCTGCAGGATTATGAGTGGGGCCTCAACTCTGCTAAGATGCAGGCGTAGTTAGATGTTAACCAGCCATTGTTCTGGAGGTCACAAGATTTGTAACTTCCCTGATGACTCCTGTAAATAACACCATTGTTGTAGAATCTGGCGTTTCTACAACAAGGCTGGCACTTTGAGATGACTTTTCAGACTTTTGCATTTATGCCTACCTCCAAGCTCTACTTGAATTCATGACTCATGACTCAACTGGTCTTGGGGTCCCATCCGGAGGCAGATGCAGCTCAGGAGGACCATTTTCCACACCCCTGTGATGGCAGCCCCAACCAGTCAGCAGCACCCATTCCCTAGCCCCCTGCCCAACAGACAATCCTTGAAAAACCCTAGCCCCAAGCCTATGGGAAGATTGACATGAGTGATGGGAACTCCAGCTCTCCCACATGCCCAGCCTCATGTCAATCAAATGCTTTATTTTAATTTTTAATTTTAATTTTAATTTTTATTTTTTTGAGTCTCACTCTGTGACCCAGGCTAGAGTGCAGTGGTGCGATCTTGGCTCAACGCAAGCTTTGCCTCCCAGGCTCAAGATTTTCCTGCCTCAGCCTCCCATGTAGCTGGGATTACAGGCGTGTGCCATTACTGCTCGGCTAATTTTTGTATTTTTGCTAGAGACAGGATTTCACCACGTTGGCCAGGCTGGTCTCGAACTTCTGACCCAAGGTGACCCACCGCCTTGGCCTCTCAAAGTGCTGATATTACAGGTGTGAAGCACCATGCCTGGCCTCTTACTATTTTCTATAAAATTACATTTTATTTCATTCTGCTCAGTAAATGGGGCTTATACAATTTCTGTGTTTTAAAAGTTACATGGTTTTTGTGACCTATTATATAACTAATGAAATCGTTTATTTACATTTTATATGATATGTATTTGTTTTCTTTGTATTATATAAAGTGTCATATCTCTTAAACTATTAACTTTTTATTGCTAGGGGCTGTATTTTATTATTCTAAAGTCAATGAACAGCTTAGAAAATAATTTTATTTATTTATTTTTGAGACAGAGTCTCGCTCTGTCACCCAGGTTGGAGTGCAGTGGCAGGATCTAGCATGATCTTGGCTCACTGCAACCTCCACCTCCCAGGTTCAAGCGATTCTCTCACTTCCACCTCCCAAGTAGCTGGGATGACGGTGCATGCCACCATGCCTGGCTAATTTTTGTATTTTTAGTAGAGACGGGATTTCTCCCTGTTGATCAGGCTGGTCGAACTCCTAACCTCAGGTGATCTGCCTGCTTTGGTCTCCCAAAGTTCTGGGATTACAGATGTGAGCCACCATGCCTGGCCAATTAAACGCTGTCTTTACTGCAATGCTGTGGTCTCAGTGAATGGATTTTGTCTGTGCAGTGCACAGAAAGAACCCAACAGGCAATTAGACCGCATGATTCCTTCTCAGGCTAACTCCCAATCCTTGGCATCCCTTAGAGGATCTTCACAATTGGAATAAGTCTCTATACCATACTCAGCAACTACCTTCCAAGAAATCTAAATATGAGAGACATTTCCTTTCAGATCACAATTTCAGATCAACCACAATTGCAATCAATTACCAGACACATCCTTATACTAGAGATGTGAAAATGTGAAGAAGAAGGGGGAAAAAGTACAACTAGTGTTTGGTGAATAACCTGGAATGATCAGTGGTGATCATTTGTCAACTATTTGCTAGCTGTTGTCTTCTGTGAAAGTACCAACAAAGGCCAGACCCCTGTTAGGAAACGCAGACACCATCCAGCTTTTGTGAAAGGCAACTATACAGTTGTCTTTAGGGAGAAGCAGTAACGCTTAAAGCAATTTCTGAATGAAATAAGAAATGATAACCACTTAAACCACAGAGCAGAAGCAAGCCATGCTGCGTGAATGTTTCAGAGTATTTTTAAAGTCATTAATCAATATGCTTTTTGGGCATGGAACGGTAGTGAGAATGAGATCAAGACTCTGGCTCCAGTCTTATGCTGCGTGGCCTCTTGCAAGCTCCTTCACCTTTCTGGCTGCAGTTTTCTTTTGTGTAACATAAGACTCTCAGGTTTATTCCGGATGCAACATTCTACTTTTGATTTTTCAGGAAAAGACCTCACAGCCATTTGCAGGCTGGCCCCTTGCTCAATAGGTCACTTGAAACTCTTAAAAGTGTGCACCAAACACTTTCTACACAGGAGGATCTTTCTAAATCAATAGCGGCGCCCAGGCCCTCTTCCATGTGGCCTGCTTTGCAATGCAGGGGCATGCTTTGAGATACTATCAGGGTATTTCAAAGAACCTTAGAGTGCCTCAAGTTCCACCTTCTTTACAGAACTAGAACTTGCTTCAATACCCAATCCTTTGTTAAATACTCCTCTGAGAACGTGTTTATGTCTCAGCAAGGCAGCCAGTTCAATCAATCACTCAAATGGCTGGAAAATTCTTTCCTACCCAGTTGTCACAAACAATTGGAATAGAACAGGACCTCCAGACATGGATTCAGTAAGAGAGGACAGTGCCCAGCACACACAGCAAAGGGCTCACACCGAGCACCTAAAGACCAATGGAATACACGTTACCTAGCAGAAAATACACAAAGAACATGAACAGATCATTTAGTAAAAAGAAAATGTCATTGGCTCTCAGCTGTACAGAGGCATACTCAAGCTGATACAAAATAAGAAAAACACAAAATTAAACTCAGTAAAGGAGTGTTTTCAACTCTCAAGTAGGCAAAGATCAAAAAGCTTAACAACAGCTGCTGACCAGGCCTAGAGGAAACAGGCATCCCTATACATTGTCGGTGGGAATATAAATTGATAGAGTTTACAGGAAGGGAAATTTGACAATATCTACCAAAACGCAAAAGCACGTAACTTGTACCCACCAATTCTACTTCGCAAATTATAAATCACAGAAGCAATTCTCAAGCTTTTTGGTTTTGGGATCACTTTACACTCCAAATCTTACTGAGGCCCCAAAGACTTTTGTTTACATGGGTTACATAGACTGACATTTACGATATTAAAAATGATAAGCGAGGAGCTTAAAAGAGATGTATTATCTCGTAAAATAATAATAAGCCCACTGCATAACAATATAAAACACATTTTAATTAAAAATGGTTCTATTTTCCAAAAATATTAGTGAAAAGAGAGCATTGTTTCACATTGTTACAAATTGGCCTGGGAGAAGACAACCAGATTCCCAGCTCCACCTCTGCACTGGGCCCGAGTGAGGTGTGGTTTTGGTTGATGTCCCTGAAGGAGATCTGCCTGACTCGGGAGTGAAGCTGCAAAAGAAAGCCACTTGCAGGAGAGGCGCGGGACTCGTTTTGGGAAGCTGGGTCTGACAGACAGCCACACGCGTGTGAAACCACGGTATAATTCCCTGAGGTGTTGCTTGTTAAGAGCACAGGACTGGCAACAATCCAAGGGTCGCTCAAAAAGGGGATGATTAAATAAACTACAGCACATTTGTAAGAATGGAATTCCATGCAACCATTAAAATGAATGATGTAGTGTATTAAGTACCATTATGTGGAAATGAAAGATTTATCGATAAGCATAGAGTAAAAAATAATCTGCTGAGCCTATTTGTATAAATATATAGTGTACATAAAATACCTCTGGAAGGAAATGCAGGAAAGCATTATTGATAGTTGCTTTCCCAGAAGGGATGGGGGACTGCACATTAGGGTATCGGCAGATTCACTTTTCATTTTACATCTTTTGCAGCTTTTGAACTTTCTATCATGTGTATATGTTATCAAGCCAAAGTTAATTCATTAATCAATCACTGTAAACACATATTTATAACCTATTCTGAAGACAAAATGAATTAATGCATGAGAAAATGCCTGGCCCATTGTAGATATTCAATAAATGTTAGCTGTTCTAGTTGATAATTTTATTGTTATTATTAAATCATGGAATAACTCTAGTTTGGGTTATGTTTAGTCTCCAGTCTTCCACTGCTTGGGTCACCCTTATAAGTGCTACAACCCCTGACCGTTTCTCCTGAAAGTAGCTCCAGGTCTGGTCTGAACAGCACAACACAATAGAACAGCCTCAGAAACCTGTTTAGGTTTTATTTTTGGGTGTTAAATATTTCATGTAACCATATTTTGCTAATCTAGTCATTCTTGAAACAGTACCTTTACCTTCCCCCATGGGTTCAATTGATTTCCCTTAGAGAAACCCTTCGAACATCTGGAGCCTTCCTGCCTCCCGGTGTGCTTGGATCGGGAGCACAGAGTGAAGCTCCAGCACTCCCCGTGCTCCCTCATTCTGTGTGTGCTCATTTTCCTCTAAGGATTTATTCCCACCTTGGGTTTTAAAATACCTCCCACATGTACTTCCTAGATTTGTTCTTACAAACCAAGTCATTGATATATGTTATTTGCTTGTTGTTTAATAATTCACTATTCTATTTCACTTTGTCTTAGACTCACAAGATTTTAGACAACACCCGTATTTCCTTCTCCACTTTACTCAGTAATCACAATCTAAATCTAAGATTCAATCTATTTAGGAAAAATACCACACAAAAAGATTCAAAATTATTTTGTTTCACGTTTTAAACAGCTAAAGTAGAAATAAGCATTTGACAAGCACCACTATAAACTGCAATGTGGTGGATCCCACATCCCTCTGATCTGAAACTCTGTCATTCCCACAGCACATCAAGACACTGCTACGCATTTCTCAGCCTTCACCGAGTCTGTGTGACCATGACGTCCCCTTCTCTCCAACATCTTGAAATAAGGTTAAATAGATAAGGTCTTAGAATCCAAAGTCAGCCTATCACCAACTTGCTAGAGCTACCTGCTCTGCTGTGTACTGGGTCCTGTATGGAGCTTGCTGAGATTTCTGGTCTGTTCTCCCAGGAGGCTTTGTTCCTTCATTCTTCATTGATTCCTACTCTATTGAATGTCTACCATCTAAGTACAGCGGGTACAGGGATGATGAGGAAGACAGGGTCCAATGGCAAACTCCGAAACTATTCCAACTTATATTTCCCTTTGAATGTCCCCTCTCTCAGAGGTAGTTGAGCAGAGCACCGCCCACGGCCTTTTTCAACTTTCCCCTCCATTGTGCTAACCATAAAATCACACGCCTTCCTTTCATGTTATTTTAAATTTAAAAATAAATGCTGTAATCAAATCACATAAAAGTAAAAATCTTTCTAGAATCAAAGTTATCTTGATTTGAAAGATGTGTATGATTGACTTCAAAGATACAATCAGTGTGAAGATTGATTCTACTTGCTTGCCACAGGTTTCCTATTATTCAACCACAATCAGTTTCCAATGAGATTCTGCTCATGGGAGACTCTGACTGTCTCACTCCTCCCCCACTCCACGGAATGGGGAAATCCAGCCGGGCCCTAGCCCATCAGCGCAACAGGAAGCCGGGGGCTTGCGCAGGACGTCTGGGGTGAGGCAAGCTAGGAAAGGATGCGGACCCCCCAGGAACACGTGAACACAAAGTGGAGA
>NW_012106474.1:4116128-4117218 GCF_000951045.1 Mandrillus leucophaeus
GTCCTGGGCCCTTGCAGGCAGGATGTGCGCAGGCTCCTCCCTGTGCGGAGGCGGCCCGCGGGGAGAAGGCTCCATAGGGCCGTGCGGGGGCTGCAACACAGGCTCTCCTCCGGGTCCGCAACAGCTGCGCAGCCAAGGGCAGGCATTCAGGCGAAGTCCTCAAAGAAATCATCAGATCTCACACTGTTGAGGCAGGAGGTAAAGAAATGGCTTTCCCCCTGGCGCACAAAGGAAAGACACCACGAAGCCGTCAATTCCATGGGGAATGACCAGATAGTCTCTCCATCGTTGGCGTTTGCTGGTAGGTGCGCAGTTAATCGTGGACAGAATCTTCATGTCCCATGAATTTGCCAGACACGGCCAGTGTCAGCTGCAGGATCCTGAGTCAGAGCAGGGCGTGCAGAGGACTGAGGCGAGGCTCATGGGGCAGATGGTGTGAAGCAGAGATGGGAGGCGGAGCGGTGTCATCCCTTCTCCTGGAAGGTGGCCAGTTGTCCTAAAACCCCAGGGTAAAGCGGTGGAGCTCCCTGTGAGGCGGATGGCCTGCTCCTAAATCGGCAGCGTGGCCTCATGTCACCCTCCTTATTTTCATCTGGGTACTGTTTTTAGCAATGTCCCACTTTTCTGAGCAAGACACCACCTGGCTGACTGGGCACAGACATCCCTAGATTCGGAGTTTTCCTGGGCTTTCAAGATTGAAAAACAGAGTCTACTTAACATTCCTGAGCAGGGTGCCCAGCCAGGACTGCTGTGGGTGAAGGTGTCAGGACCTCCTATCATGGTCCGTCTCAGCCTCCAGGGCTGCTGTGGGCGAAAGTGGCAGGGCCTCCCACCGCAGGGCCCTCTGCAGCCTCTGACTTAGGCGGCGGAGCTGCTTCCCACAGAGAGGCCTGAGCCCTGCGGTCTCTGGATGCTGCATCACCCAGGGCGGGGACACTACGAGGCCTGTCTCTTATACACATCTAGATGTGTATAAGAGACAGGCCACACAGTACATATTCAATAAATGTTAGCTGTTCTAGTTGATAATTTTATTGTTATTATTAAATCATGGAATAACTCTAGTTTGGGTTATGTTTAGTCTCCAGTC
>NW_012106474.1:4117268-4137074 GCF_000951045.1 Mandrillus leucophaeus
GGCGGAGCTGCTTCCCACAGAGAGGCCTGAGCCCTGCGGTCTCTGGATGCTGCATCACCCAGGGCGGGGACACTACGAGGCTCAGCATCCTCCCAGGGGACAACAGGAACAACGCCTTTCTCTCTGCAGGGACACAGCAAACCTCAGCCGGCTCACAGCAGTGGCCTGGGCCCAGTGATGACCAGAACCAAACAAGCCTGAGCAGACTTCAGGCCACTGTGGCCGCCCTTGCGAGTGCAGGAGCCTGGAGCTGCAGGGTGTGGGCTTAGTTGGCCCTAGTCCTGGTCCTGAGCAGCCAGGCCTGCTGTGGGCATACATCAGAGCCAGGCAGGCCTGAGGGCCCTTGGGAGAGAGGCTATGGGAAGACCGTGGGCTGGGGGATTATGAAAGCCTGAGGCGTGTCCTTCAGCTGCGCCTGCCCTGTGCCTGCCAAGTGCAGGGTGAGTGAAATTCTCAGCCTCCAAAGCCGGCTGCTGGCCCTCGGGGAGGGAGTGCTCACCCCACCCTGTGCGGTGCCATTTCCCCCCTCTTGTCTCTGGGCAGCCAGCACCCTCCTATCTGGAGCTCTCCAGCTCAAATGCTTGACTTCCGTTCACACTGCAGTGGCTTCTTCAGAGCCATCACCAGCCAGGGTGAACCATGCATCGCACCGACTCCGGGGCACCCTCCTCCTGCATGGCAGTCCCTGCACCTGTGTGGGCCTGGAGCGTTCACCTAGTTCTGTGTGATTCCTGACACTGCGAGGCTGTGTCTCCTTGCTCACAGATGACTTTCTCATCCCTAGTCTCCATCCCATGACCTCCGACAGATCAGAGGCAGCCTTGGGTCAGCTGAGAGTTTGACTCACATTTTTCATCGTGGGGTCAAGCAGTCCCGTCCTCCAGACTTGAACATCTTGGCTGAAGTTGTTATTGAGGTCAGCGTGTTCAGTTTACCGAGGCACAAGGACAGTGCAGGGCAAGGAGCCGTGTCTCCCGGATGGCAAGGTCACGCAGCATGAGGGCTTCATGCAGAGCTGGAAGCAGGAACAGGAAAGCCATCCGAGATCCACATCCTGCATCACTCCAGCCCCTCACCCGGCCACAGTGCCCCTGTTTCTGTTACCCACTGCGGGGCCTTCCTCCCCGGCTCTGCCCACAGTACTCTGGGATTCCTACAACCTGGAAGTGCTAGAGGACGTTAGGAGCCCACTCAGCCACTGCACCCCAGCCACGACCTCTCCATCCCCATCAAATTCCCCAGAACACACTCAGAGCCCACTTGCTCACTGCACCCCAGCCACAGTCTCTCCATCCCAATTCAAATTCCCTAGAACAGTAGTCCCCAATCTTTTTGGCACCAGGGACCAGTTTCACGGAAGAAAATTTTTCCATGAACAGTGGGGGTCGGAAGGTGGTTTCAGTTTGATTCAAGCGCATTACATTTATTGTGTACTTTATTTCTATTATGACACTGAAATATATAATTAAATAATTATACAACTCACCATAATGTCAAATCAGTGGGAGCCCTGAGCTTGTTTTCTGGCAACTAGAGGGTCCCATCTGGGGGTGATGGGGACAGTGACAGATCATTAGATTCTCATAAGAAGTGTGCAACCTAGATCCCTCACATGCACAGTTCACAGTAGGGTTTGTGCTCCTATAAGAATCTAACGCTGCCGTGGATCTGACAGGAGGCTGAGCTCAGGCAGTGATGCCAGTGATGAGGAGCGGCTGGAAATGCAGATGAAGCTTCATTGGTTCACTGGCTGCTCACCTCCTGCTGTGCAGCCTGGTCCCTAACAGGCTGCAGACCAGTACCTGAGACTGGGTAATTTATATAGAAAAGAGGTTTAATGGCCCACAGCTCCACAGGCTGTTCAGGAAGCACAGGGCTGGTATCCTCTCAGCTTCTGGGGAAGCCTGGGGGAGCTTTTGTTCATGGTGGAAGGCGAAACAGGAGTAGGGGTTGCATGATAAGAGCAGGAGCAGGAGTGGGTATACTGGTCCATTTTCACCCAGTTGATAAAGACATACCCAAGACTGCACAATTTACACAAGAAAGAGGGTTAATGAACTTACAGTTCCACATGGCTGGGAGGCCTCACAATCATGGCGGAAAGTGAAAGGCATGTCTTACCTGGTGGCAGACCAGAGAGCTTATGCGGCAAACTCCCCTTTGTAAACCCATCAGGTCTCATGAGACTTATTCACTATCATGAGAACAGCACAGAAAAGACCTGCCCCATGATTCAATTACCTCCCACTGGGTCTCTCTCACAACTGGTGGGAATTCAAGATGAGATTCGGGTGAGGACACAGCCAAACCATATCAATGGGGGAGGTGCCATACACTTTAAACTATTAGGTTTCCTGAAAACTCATTAACTAGTGGGAGGACAGCACCAAACTATGAGGAATTTGCTCCCATGACCCAAACACTTCCCACCAGGCCCACCTCCAGTGTTGGAGAGATGACAGTTCAGCATGAGATGTGGCAGGGACAGATACCCAAAGCAGAATCGGACTGAACCAGACTGTGTTAGTGAGTCCCTTCCACAATCACTCAGAATGAAGTGGCTCCTGGTACATTGAAAATAAGACCAAATTTCTTTCAAATCCAAGGGGGAGGTGTGGCAAGTGGCTTCATGGCAGGTAGGGACCCTGGGCCTGCAAGGAATTTGGATTTATTGTCAATAATATGGTCTTATTTCTCTTGCTTCACCCACTGGCTCTTTGTCATGCGGACTGCTTTCCTTTCTTTGCTATTTTTGTATTCTTTCTCCCCTTTTCCCTATTACTGGAAATTTCCAGAGCAGAAGAGAGCCCAGCAGTGACTGAGGGGAAGAACTAGCTGCTAGAGCTCTCGTTAGAAACTGGGTCTGGTTTGGGAAAGAGGGTGATGGTGGGAAAGGTGATGGGTGGGGTGGAGGGGAGGGGAGGGAGACACTGAATGGGTGAGTTAAGGACCTGCCCCAGGTGGCAGCTGGGCCATGGTAGAGCTGGACTCAGGCACGAGTATCCCACTCTCATTGTGTCCCGTTATGCACCCAACACTGCTTAGGAGAATTGCTGTCCTTTTATTTTCACTAAGTTGAGGGTTGATCAACAGCTATTTTTGGTTCTGCTAGGAAAGGAAGCTGTGAATGAAAGCAGGAAGGTGATAGTTCCTGGGATCTGGACACAGCCACTTCTGTCTCCTGCGACCTGGGCACGAGCGGACTTGTGGGACCTCCTGGTGTCCAGCCCTACACCACACACAGCTGTGGGTGTTTCCGCCCCTTTTGGAATGGGCCAGCCCCTACAGTGTCAGTCTTTCAAGAATGGTCCCAGGGTTCAGGCAAGTCTGGTCTCTGCCTTCACCAGTGACCCTGACTCTGGCCGCTGCTCTGTCTCTGCACCGGGACTTCCATCTGCTGAGAAGCACAGCTGAATCAATGTGTCTTTTCTCATCAATGACATTTAGAAGTGAGGGAAGGGCATTTAATGGATTCTGATAGATTTATTTCCTGCATTGCTGACTCTATGTATGAGACCAGTAAAATGGGAGGACTTTGCAGTTTTTATTCTGGGAGGTTATTGTGGTTGTCTGACAAAAGCGTTAAAAGAGAGAGGTGGCTTTAGTGTATTCCCTCCCCATCCCACCAGGGCTTGATCCCTGAGCAGCCCCGTGCCAGGGCTGTCGTCTGCGGGTGACTTACGGCATCAGCAATGCAGGCCCCATCAGCAGGAGCCACCTTCCTGGCGCCCTGAGATGCCTCCAGCCACTCCTCTATTGCAGAAGGCTTTCTCCTGGGAATTTTCTTCTTGAAATGCAGATATTTCAGTGGTTCGACGGTGACGCTGAACTGGTTCATGACAGTTTTCCCTTCACAGTGCTTTGACTCTCTCCCTGCAGAGTGAGGTTGAGGAGAGACAGCCTCAGCCACAGCTCAGGAAGGGCAGAGAGCCCTTGTTCCACCTACCCGAGGCTGTGAGGACAGCCCAGGAGGGAAGGAAAGGCCCTCACCAGGGAGATGGCTGAACCAGGAAGGCAGGGGCAGTGGCGCATTGCATGGAAAAGGCCACCCCTCTGGGCACCACTGGGAGCAGCCTGGGTCCGGCTCTTTCTACCTGGAGCTCTGTGCCAGCATCCCAGGCAGTCAGGGAGGGATGTACCTACACGGCAGCCAGCGCCCTCAGGAGGCAATTGTGGCAGGTCCAGATTGCAGGTGACCTCAGCCTGCAGCCCACTTCAGAACCCACGTCTGCTGAAGTTGGTTCCACCTCAGCTCCACAGCCTGGGAGGAGAACCCTGCCCAGAGGCAGGGCCCGGGGTTTCTCTCTGCACCAGGAGGCACTGCCCTGCCAGGGAGAGCAGAGAATCCGGAGTGCAAGTACTTCCTTCACAGCAGGCTCCAATCCACCGTTCACACTGGCATTTCAAAATCAGTGTTCAGAATCCATGCATTCTTTAAAAAAATCCTAAACGTTTCAAATGCAAAATTTGTAAACAGGATAGAAATAAAAAATGCACATTTGTAAAAGTAGAAATATGAGGTACGTATTCTTTAAAACTATGTATGAATAGACATTTCTTAAATGTGCTAAATGTTACACAAAAAAAGACAATAAATTATTATTGACAAATGAAAATGAAATATTGTTACATATTTCTCAACAGTGTGATCTTAAAAATCACAGTGCGTCTACAATGATATTTTTGTAACAGAAGCATATGTGTGGTCAAGTTTCACATATGCAGGGAAAGCTCTTCCAATATTCTCAAATCGGGCATTTATGATTTATCTTCATCTTTTCTTTTTCTTTTTTGAGACGGAGTCTTGCTCTGTCACCCAGGCTGGAGTGCAGTGGCGCTGTCTCAGCTCACTGTGGCCTCTGCCTCCCAGGTTCAAGCAATTCTCCTGCCTCAGCCTCCCAAGTAGCTGGGATTACAGGCGCCCCCAACCCTGCCTGGCTAGTTTTGTATTTTTAGATGATGGGGCTTCACCATGTATAGATAGAGATTCTAATGTAGGATGGTGGTCATGCTGACTGACATTCTACTTTTCTAAAAGTATCTGGAACTGTGAAAAAATTATTCATATAACAGAAGCTTTGCTTTGTCTGTTATCCTTGTCTTCCTCCTCTTGAAGATTTTGAAGGTATAGAAACTTGCTTTCTAAAAGTATATTTCTTGGTTTGATTTAAACATTTTAAAGCAGTGTTTAACATCATGGTATTACTTCACGAAACAGTCAGTAGTTCAGGACTCAGGGTGATAGCCTATGTATTTGGCGTCTAGTCCCTCATGGGCAGTGGCCCGTCAGAATGAAGGCCAGCTCGCTGCCCTGGCTACCAAATACCAAGGGTCACTTAAGCACCAAAGGCCTGGCTGAAACCTGCCACTGCAGGTGGTATCGTGTGCAGGGGGTATCACGCTGACAGGATACCCAGCAGTATTGAAATGCTAAAACCGAGGCCAGCTTCCTCAGGATCAAATTTCCTTCACCCTGACAACTGTCAGCACTTCATGGCGACCGTTTTCCTGGAAGCCTGCCTGTGCCCCTGCGCCTCCCGCGGATTCGCTCAGGGGTGAGGAGCCTGCTCCGCTCCCTGCTCCTGCGGCCCTCGGTCCGTGCCTGCGTTCTGACTTTTCGTCACTTCACTCTGCAGCTATGCCTTTGCTGTCCATTTCTTCCTCCCCTCTTCTGTTAAACTATTATGCCCCGAAGGTCGATAGAGTAGCGACATTTTTATTTGAATCCTGAGTAGCTGACATAACACCTGGCACATTGAAAAATGCTCTGAAAATGTTGGTATTATATTTCCAAAAGTTCCAGGAGATTCCAGGAAGACATTTTTCAGAGATTGTGGAATAATAGGAAAGTGCAAAATGGCATTTCTACTATGTATTAAAATTTATACTTTATTGCTGCTTAAACCACCATAACTAAGATAAGGCATGTATAATCTGTGATATCCTGCTTCCAAAAATAAACCAAAGGCTTCCATTGCTTTTGGGGGCTGGGGCTGCTTACCCTTGCTCTTACCCTTGCTCATAACCTTCAGAGCACACTTGAAGAATTATTTCCATAGCTGTGGAGCTTCCAGGTTGTCAAGTAGTTTATGACTTCCAAAAGTTATATTAACAGTGGCCAAAAATCATGTTTACCTATATGTATGATTTTTTTAACCTCTGGCATTTTTTACCTTAAGCAGGTGAAACTATACTTAGCTATAAAATACCAAGTATCACTTAGATACCAAATGCTCAACACACACCCCTGGGTGGCAAAAAACCCTTGCCTGAGTGATGTGGTCAGGTTCATCAGGTGACCAGACGCTTGTTCCAGGCACCTCACCAGTGGTGGGGCCATTGGCAGCCTCTTCTCTGGAGACATCTGGCAGTTCTGGATGTAACCCCTGAGGGTTGATGTGGCAGGGCGGGTGGCTGAGGCCATCCTCTTCTTTCCTGCCCCTCTGGGGATGAAGGGGAGAACACAGCCGCCGAAGGGGAGGAGGCCCTTTGACGTCTGCACCTACCAGGACTACGTTTTGCTGGAAGCTGACTCCCAGCTTAAACTGACTTTA
Source organism: Mandrillus leucophaeus (assembly GCF_000951045.1). Lineage (NCBI taxonomy): Eukaryota > Metazoa > Chordata > Mammalia > Primates > Cercopithecidae > Mandrillus > Mandrillus leucophaeus. The sequence continues at coordinate 4,123,823 of NW_012106474.1, forward strand.
GCAAAGAGTAGAATTTCTTATTTTCTTTTCTTTCATCCTTTGTTTTTTTTTTTTTTTTTTTTGAGACAGGGTCTCACTCTGTCACCTAGGCTGGCATCCAGGGATGCGATCACAGCTCACTGCAGTCTCAATCTCCCAGGCCCCGGAGATCCTCCCACCTTAGCCTTCAGAACTGGGGCTACAGGTATGCACCAACATGCGTGGCTAATTCTGTTTATTTTTTCTAGAGACGGGATCTCACTATGTTGCCCAGGTTGGTCTTGAAGTTCTGAACTCAAGGGTTCCTCCCACCTCAGCCTCCAGGATCATAGGTGTGAGCCACTGTGCCCAGCTAAGAGTGGAATTTCTTATTTCTATAACTGAAGTCTGGATAGATTGGGATCCGACAGCTCTGCTGATATCTTCAGGCCTGGGTTTTATTCGCATGCATCTCCCGAGTGTGCTTTGCTGTCTTCTTGAGCAGTTCTCTCTCCGTAAGAAGCTCTGAGATGAGGGACACCGTAGCTTGCCTATGCCTTGTCTGAGTTGTGATGGTTAGAGTCGTTTAAGCAGCACTGGAGCTCTGGCCTCCTAGATCCTCTGCTCCAAACACGGCAGAAGTAGCCCACGCTTTCCTGGCCACTCCAGAACCAGTCCCAGGGCAAACGCCGGTGGAAGCTACTCGAGTCACGTGACCATTTCCGAACCCGGCACTGTGACCAGAGGAATAGAATATATTCATTGGTCAGGTCTATCCTCCCCTCCCAAACTTCCCATACCTACCCTGAAGAAAATCAGAATGATTTAATGAAAAGGTGGGGAGATTGATAGATACCAGGTAAGCAAAAGCAGCACGTGTCTGATATACGTGTTGGGAAGCCTTGTTAGCTGGGGTATGAGTGTTCTGTATGCCCTTATTTCACGGGTCAGTGTTAGTGCTGGTTCCCCTTAGCTTCATACAGTTACTGGCTGTATTATTGTAGGGAAACATTAGTTTAGATTCATTTTCCGAATATGAAGAACCATCTTTTAGACAATGTGATCTTTCCTTGTCTGTTTTTCATGCTATTCAACATAATGGAATATTTCTAATAAAACCAACTAGAGTAAGTTCATTTCTCTTTCATTTTCCATTTCTCTGTATTCCATTTTTTTTTTTTTTTAATAGAACTTGGGTCTCACTCTTTCTCCCAGGCTGGAGTGCAGAGGTACAATCACAGCTCACTTCAGCCTCGAACTCTTGGACTCAAGTGATCCTCTCACCTCGGCCTCCCAAGTAGTTGGGACCACAAGTGTGCACCACCACCACACTAGCTAATTTCTTTTCTTTTCTTCTTCTTCTTCTTTTTTTTTTTTTTTAGAGACGGGGTCTCACTTTGTTGCCCAGGCTGGTCTCAGACCCCTGGGCTCAAGCAATCCTCCTGACTCAGCATCCCAAAGTTCTGGGATCACAGGCAGGAGCCCCCACGCCCAGCCCATCCAGGCTGGTCTCAGACCCCCGGACTCAAGCGATCCTCCTGACTCAGCATCCCAAAGTGCTGGAATCACAGGCAGGAGCCCCCACACCCAGCCCATCCTTTTTTTGTTTGTTTGTTTCCCATTTTATCCTCTATTCCATCCTCTTTTCTTAATCACCAAGTCTCTGAGTAATGCTGGTAATATTAGTAGCTGGACATGTTTTTTATTGGAACAAGGCAGAGAATCAATGGTTGGATGGATGGGTGGATGGCTGGATAGACCAACAGATGAATGGATGAACAGACAGATGGACAGATGGATGGACAGATGGATGGCCAGATGAGTGGACAGATGCATGGATGGATGGATAGATGAATGGATGGATGAAGAGACAGGTAGACAGATGGTTGGATGGACAGACAAATAGGCAGATTAATAAACGGATGGATGAACATACGGACAGACAGATGAACAGGCAGGTGCATGGACAGATGCATGGACAGACGGACATATGTATGTATGTATGGATGGATGGATGGACGTTGAGTCATAGACTGAGATAAATGCTCCCACATTTCAGCAGGTGAGGCGGTGTTTTGGTCCATGAGTTAACGTGCCTAACATGCCTGAATCAGTTATTCAGTCAGCCTGAAGGGTGTGGCTTGTTGCTACCAGAGAGAGAGTCACAGTGGAGAGTCTGACTGGATCATTGTTAGAAAAGGATCCTAAAACGGCCTCCTTCTGAGGCCACCTTTGAACACTCAAAGTCTGTTTTCTGAACCATATTGAGTACTTTCTTTGGCGAGAGAGAACATTTCTTTTAAGAGCAAAGTATGACTTTATAAGCCTCTATGTATATATGCTCTTTGCCACTGTGCAAATGTGATGTTTGGCAGCTGAGGCACGCTTCAGGGCAAAGGGTCTTCCGTGATTCCTTTTTAATGCAGGAATGTAAGCTGCACCACAAACAGAAATATAATAACTTTTACTGCCTCCTTTTCCAACACAGCTTCACCAGGACAGCCTTAACCCCTGAAAGGAAGCAGCAGAAGTCTGAGGCAGGAATTTCTAATCCTGACCCTGAGACCAGACTGGAGCTGCTCACAGAACCCCCTCTGTGTCAGAGAATTGGAGACCATTGCTTGCGATTGTTCTGAGGTGCCAAGCTCACGGGTGCCCTAGTGCACACCGCGTCAAGCCCGAAAGGAGGGAGACCCTGGTCGGAGGCCTCCCGGCAGACCACGTGTCCCACTTGAGCCAGTTCCAGGAGGGAGGAAGCGCCTAAGAGAAGCTGTTTTTCAGGCACCTTCAAATGACTGATTTTTTTTCTGACGCTTTTTGTAAATAATAGATCAAAACCTCTGTTTCTACCAGAGGCCTCCCACCCCACTTGAATACTGAAAAAGCAGATCCCCCAAACTCCCCTGGGGCGCTGAAATGATCACTCTGCAGGCCTAGTCGTTCTACCTGAGAGCTGCTTCCTCTCTCATCAGAAAAGCAATAGTGGTGTGTCGGAGAGGCCCCCGCACAGTGTGCAGACTGGGGGAGCCCTTGGCAAGGGCCACCCTTACCAGGGCCTTCCGAGAGCTGTGTGCACGGCCCTTCTCCCACCTGGGCAAGGCGGTTTGCTGCTCTGGGCTTCCTGTTTCTATTTCTGCTCTCCAAGTTTCAAGTTCTATATTTTTACCCTGGATTCTGGGCTTTCCTTGCCTTAAGAGGAAAGAAAGGGCGAAGCTCTTTGAATATTTTCTGCATATTCTACTCCACCCTGCTTTCCAGACTTCAGAAGAAAAAAAGAGCTATTGGAAAAGAGAAGCCCTCTGGGCTTGTTTTCACCAGGCAGGCTTCACTTCCCCTGCAACTTGTTAGTGAATCTTTGTTATAAAGCAAACCATTCACAGGCTTGTGTTTCCCATAGGAATAGCATTACAATTGCAGTTGGCTCACCGGACTATGCTTTTTCCATAAAAAAATCATAGCCAGGACTAATAATAGGACAATAGAAAAACTTACAAAAATCATAAATCTTCAGGAGGATTTAAAATAACAGGGCATGGTCCAAGTCCTGTAAAAATAGTTATTTGTGAACTGTGTATATTCCTTATAAAACAAGTGCCCAAAATGTAAACCTATTAAATTAGACACTTAACCTAATGAGCTGGTGTTGCTAGAAAGGGGTCCCAATCCAGACCCCAAGAAAGGATTCTTGGACCACACAAGAAAGAATTTGGGGTGAGTTCAGAGAGTAAAGTGAAGGCAAGTTTATTAATGAGGTAAAGGAATAAATGATGGCTACTCCATAGGCAGAGTGGCGGCATGGACCGCTCCACTGAGTAAACTTATAGTTACGTCTTGATCTTATGCTAAACAAGGGGTGGATTTTTCTTTTCTTCTTCTTCTTCTTTTTTTTTTTTTTTTTTTTTGAGACAGAGTCTCATTCTTGTCACCCAGGCTGGAGTGTAATGATGTAGTCTTGGCTAGCTGCAAACTCTGCCTCCCGGGTTCAAGCAATTCTCCCGCCTCAGCCTCCTGAGTAGCTGAGACTGCAGGCGCCTGCCACCACACCTGGCTGAGTTTTGTATTTTTAGTAGAGATAGGGTTTCACTATGTTGGCCAGGCTGGTCTTGAACTGCTGACCTCAGGTGATCCTCCCACCTTGGCCTCCCAAAGTGCTGGGATTATATATGTGAGCCACTGTGCCCAGCCAAGAGGTGGATTTTTCATGAATTCTCCAGGAAAGGGACAGGGATTTCCCTGAACTGAGGTTCCTCCCCTTTTCAGACCATATTGAGTAATTCTGGACATTGCGATGATATCTGTAAACTTTGATGGTGCTGGTGGGAGTGATGGTACTTTTAGCATGCTAATGCTTTATAATTAGCACGTAAGGAGCAGTGTGGATGACCAGAGGTTACTTTCATTGTCATCTTGGTTTTGGTTGGTTTGGGGTTGACTTCTTTATCTCGTCCTGTTTTCTCAGCAGGGTCTTTGTGACCTGTATCTTGTGCTGACCTCCTGTTTCATCCTGTGACTAAGACTGCCTGACTGCCTTGGAATGCAGCCCAGCAGGTCTTAGCCCCATTTCGCCCAGCTCCTATTCAAGATGGAGTCACTCCGGTTCAAATGTCTCTGACACTGGCAAGAACAAATTTCAATGAAGCATTGAGTCAATGGTGATTTTTCATTCCTTGTAACATTCAAATAGATAATTTTGGAAGTGGATACTTTAGTCTACTCTGTTTACTCAAAACATACTTCCCAGGAAGTTAAAACTAATATACTTTTGTCTCAATAAATTCTCTTATGGGGCAAATCCACCTGAAATGATTGCCTTGTCCTTTTGAGTTCCAATTTTAAAAGCTTCTCAAAACGTATCATTGCTGTATGGAGATACTTGAATTCCTCAATGAGGGCCCCGTTTGGATCTGTTCTTCGTTCCATTGAGGAAACCTTAAAGACACATAAGCTCAGTGTGACATTCCAGTAACTCACTGACAGCTTCATTTATCACGGAGAGCTCAGCATGGCTGTGGCTGTCAACTCAAGGATACTTAAAGCCTTAGAAGTCAGTCTCAAGAATGCAATTTCCTTCCTGTAACTCCAGGTGAGTTCCATTCTTTCACATGAAATATTATTATTCCCATTTTCCAAATGAGAACAGCGAGGCTCAGCCGAGTTCAGTGCTCTTCTCCAAGCCACCAGCTTACAGCAATGGAGTCACATCGAAGCCAAAGCAGATGTAGCCCCAGGATGCACCCACTAACAAGCCAGCACTTGCCTGCCTAGCCAGGAATGAACCCGGAAGGTTTTGGGGAAGGACAGCAGCAGGAGGGAGAGTCAGGGAGTGTACAGACTGGGGACCCTTTCCTCCTGGGGGTTCCCTTCCTTTCTAGTTGGCTTTCAGTTTGGCAAGGAGGTACTGCCTTCCAGAGTATGTTGTCGATGAAGAGCTGAACTCTGTAAAATATTGGGAGAGATTTATTCTGAGCCAAATATGAGTAATCATGGCCCATGACACAGCCCTCAGGAAGTCCTGAGAATATTTGCCCAAGATGGTTGGGGCGCAGCTTGGTTTTTTGCAATTTAGAGAGGCATGAGACATCAATCAAATACATCTAAGAAATACATTGGTTAGGTCCAGAAAGACAGGACAATTCAAAATGGGACTTCCAGGCTGTAGGTGAATTTAAACATTTTCCGGTTGACAACTGGTTGAGTTTGTCTAAAGACCTGGGATTGAGAGAAAGGCAGTGTTCTGTTTAAGATACAGATTGTGGAGAGCAAAGTTCTTTTGAAGTCTTATAGTGGCTGCCCTTAGAGAAAATAGATGACAAATGTTTCCTATTCAGATCTTAGTTAATCTCTTTAGAATTGGGAGAGTCTGGAAGAAAAAGATCTGGCTATGTTAAGAGATGCTTTACAGATGAAAATTTTCCCTCACAAAGAACAACTTTGCAGGGCCATTTCAAAATATGGCAAAGAAACGTGTCTTGGGGCAAAATATTTTGATTTTCTTCCTTTTCTCATAATATTATGCCAGAGTCAGTTTGGAAGTAAGTCACAATATATAGGGTTAAATTGTAGCAGGACGAGCCACAGACAAAACTCCTCAGATACCGAGTTAAAGAAGGAAGGGGTTTATTTGGCTGGGGGCATTGGCAAGACTTCTGTCTCAAGAGCCGAGCTCCCCGAGTGAGCAATTCCTGTCCCTTTTAAGGGCTCACAACTCTAAGGGGGTCCACGTGAGAGGGTCGTGATCGATGGAGCAAGCAGGGGGTATATGACGGGGGGCTGCATGCACCGGTAATTAGATCGGAACAAAACAGGAGAGGGATTTTCGTAGTGCTTTTCTATACAATGTCTGTAATCTATAGATAACATAACTGATGAGGACAGGGGTGGATCTTTAACTACCAGGTCCAGGGTACGGCACCGGGCTGTCTGCCTGTGGATTTCATTTCTGCCTTTTAATTTTTACTTCTTCTGTCTTTGGAGGCAGAAATTGGGCATAAGACAATACTGAGGGGTGGTCTCCTCCCTTAAAATGAAACTCATCTAATGAGAATTTATGATTTGTAGGGCATGACTCCCCAGACCCCTTAGACAGGAATTTGAGCAGGATAAAAAATCAGAGTTAAGTCCTCAATGTCCTCAGGGCATTCACCTGTTAAGTGTTAGGAAATTTTTGAATGTAAAAAAAAGTGTGAATTTTAAGGGCTTTAAGAAACAAAATGTTTATTAGCTCTGGCCAATGAGCAGAGGATGAAGCGTGTGACTGCTTCTCTCTCCTCCACACCACCGTGTGTTTAACGCATTTAAGGGAATTCTTGAACAAATTTCAGGAAGATGCTGCGGGGTGTGTTAGTGACACTCTGAGCTTGCCCGGCTGTGCATTTGGAAATGTGCCTGGTCATTCCCTGGCCCCCAAATCCAGCCCCCTGTCTTTGTTCTAACGTTTTCATATTTGAGCTTGGAGTGAGAATTGGATAAAAGTGACTATCTTGATGGATGGGCATTTGGGTTCCTTGTTATTACTGATTCCCTCAAAAATAAAGGGGAGGATTTGTGATTTGTGCTGTTCGGCGGTCTGATGTTTGTTGTTTCAGCTTCTTCCTACTTAAAAACGGGGAAAATGTGTCCCTGTGCTACTACGGTCATGTGAACATCCTCAAGAAACAGCCAATCATGGAAATGGCGGCTCAGCTCCTGTAGGAACAAAGAATTATAAAAGTCCCAGGTGTTTTATTTTTAAATTTTAACCCAACGTCTTTCTTTAACAAGGAGGACTCATGACCTTCACAGACTGCTATTTGTTTGGGATCTCCCTGCTGAGTTTGGCTATGTTCATGAAGATGCAAGCTTGGGAGACACACTTGTTTTCAAATACAAATTCATCTCCAAAGAAAATGAAATGCATTCCCTGAGCTTTGGGGACCAGGAACTACCCCTGCTTGCCACTTCTGATTAAAGTAAGACATTGAGAAGAGACTAGACAGAAAGGAGGAAGAAGCTGAAACAACAGACATCAGACTATCAGTAGCTACATCATTCAAATGGCTTCTCCTGGGACTGATATTGAGTAAGTCAACTCTGAAGTAATAATTACCATTACTAGGACACATTTTATCCCACCAATATAATTTTTTTCAGGAACGTAGGACCTCTGATTATAATAATTACTTGACTTCTATTTCCCCAGCCCCACATATAGGACCAAAGTTTTTATTGAACCGTTTTCACCATCAGCAGCAATCTTTATCTTGCATGTTCTAATAGTGGTTGATGTGTTGTTTTCATCATTCGGAACACATCAACCCGGAATTGCAGTAAATCAGCACAGAATAGAAGACTTTTTCCCACACTATGTTCCCCTTGTTCTGCATATACACATCCCCCAAATTTTTTTGTAAGCTGAATAATATTTTAAATACCATAAGGTAACTCCCAATAGGAACCCATAAAGGATTCTTTTGAAGGAAAATGTATTGTTTTCTGCGAATTTAATGTTCAACCCCTCATTCATCTGCCATAGGCTCTTCAATGTCTGCTGCTTGTGTTTTTAAAAAAATCAAAGCATAACTGTGTGGGGCTTTTTCTCCTTATGTTTCAGTCATCAAATGCTACCACTGAGCAACTAAAACTTTTGCAGACGCTGTTCTCTGAGTACAGTGTCCAAACCAGAAAGTCAAGATGCCTCTTTGAGGATCGGTCTGAAAACAAAATACATGAAATCCAGGAGAGCTGGGATAGACAACGCCGTGAAGGCAGCGCGGAGAGCGTCAGGGAGCAGCTGTGCTTCTAATCAATAGTCTAGTTCGTGCAGAATCCAAACCGTCAGAAAGAACAGTAATAGTTTCAAACTCCAGAGCGATGGCAGCTGGTGTCAATAGTGGCACCCCGCAGGCATACGCTGAGCTGCTTGAGGGGAAGGCTGTGTCCTGTCCAGTTCTGCATCTTTAGAGTCCAGTGCTGGGCCTGGATACGCCCTCAGGGAGTATTTCTTACATTGAATTTCATTTTTGAGACTATGATGTCACTTCCAAGCCACAAAGTTCTATGAGATTGAATTATTTTTTGTTTAGTGTTAGACCTAGAATATGTAATGAATTTTTACTGTCTGACGATTAGAGACTGTACAGCATATAGAATGACTTTTTTTTATTAACCATTATTCTTGTGGAAGTACAATCTACTAAAGATTCAAACCTGAGATTTAAAAGAATTTTATTACATGAATTACCAAGAAAATCAAAGTCATAAAAATTTCCGTAATTGTTTTTAATCCACAACTCTCTCTTTTCCCAAGTAATTTATTTCTAAATGGAGGAAAATAAAATGACTTGACATTTTAATTATGGATCATTAAATGCATCAACAACACAGATTACTGACCAATTTGTTTCCATAGAGCCTTTTGATGCTTTAAATTTTGTCTTTTCTTTTTAACATTTATGACCTCAGATAATCCTGGATAGATCACTTTTATGATGATCACAGGCAGGTGTATTTGTTTTGGAAACACAACCAGCTTCCAAAGACTCAAGAACAGCCAATTTATTAATTTTTATTAGTAACCTGAGCAGAAACAAACAGAACAAATATTACGAGAACCAAAGGCCACACATTTTTAAAGAGTCAACTTTCACGGAGCCGTAAACCGATCAATAAAACTTCTCCAGGTTCTTTAATTTGGGACTGTATACATCATATGCAGAGAAAATTCACTTAAAAAGGACTCGTTGGCCGTGCGCGGTGGTTCAAGCCTGTAATCCCAGCACTTTGGGAGGCCGAGGCGGGTGGATCACAAGGTCAGGAGATAGAGACCATCCTGGCTAACAGGGTGAAACCCCGTCTCTACTAAAAAATACAGAAAACTAGCCGGGCGCGGTGACAGGTGCCTGTAGTCCCAGCTACTCAGGAGGCTGAGGCAGGAGAATGGCGTGAACCCGGCAGGCGGAGCTTGCAGTGAGCTGAGATGCGGCCACTGCACTCCAGCCTGGGCGACAGAGCCAGACTCCGTCTCAAAAAAAAAAAGAAAAAAAGAAATAGTAGACACACATCTAGAAAGGGAACTTGATTACCAGAAATAAACATTTACTATGAAGTGAATGAAGGCAGTTGTTGATGGTGTAAAAATACACACATTGACTGATGTAATAGAATAGACAGCCCAGAAACAACCACACTCAGTTGTGAAGCTTCTATTTTTGACAGGAGTCACAGCACATCAGGAGGAAAAAGAGGAGCTATTCAACAAATGTAGCCAGGAAAAAGTGACTGTTCATTTGGAAAATACAGTGAACACGGATCCCAACTTTATACTACATACAAGGCAATTCCGAAAGGCCCTAGGACTTATGTGTCAAAAGCAAACTTTTTCAAACCTTTAGTAGAAAATATACGTATGTTTCTATCCTTAGGGTAAGGAACACAGTTCTTAAAGAACACTCAAAATGTGACAACCACAAAAAAAGAGCAAAACACTTGATTTTATGAAAATTAGAAATCCTGCTCATCATAAGACAGCACAAAGAAAGTGAAAACAGAAGCTATTAGCTGAAAGACAATATTCTCAATGCATTTAACCTGAAAGAATTCCTGTCAAAAATGCATCAAGAACTCCTAAAATCAATCAGCAAATGATAAACAATACAGTTTAAAAACTCCAGGCAAAAATCTGTCAGGCATTTCAGAGAAGAGGAAGCACAAACATCCTGTCAGGAAATTAAAAGGTTGTTAACCTTATTAGTAATCAGAGAAATGCAAATCAGAATTTCTGATTCAGTAGGTCTGGGGTGGGACTCAAGAATTAGCATTTCTAGTAAGTTCCATATTCTTAGATCCTACTGTATGGAGGCTAAATGGTGATAACTACGGCTTAGAGAATAGCTTTTAAGAATAAAAAGCTACCAAATCTAAACAATATATTGCTCAGGCTCACACACACACACATACACACCCTTGCTAAGACTGTATACTAAAAACATCAAGAGACCCTTAATGCCTGATTCAGGCTGGTGGCTACCTGTCTGAGTAGAGAAATAAAGCCAGGAGGGCATATAGACCTTAGTGGCCAGTGTTGAAGTTCTTGGGTTGAGTGGTGTGATTTTTGGTTTTCATTATATTACCAAAAACCAATTAGTAAATAAATGAAATAAAATACAAGACCGCAGGAGAGTCAAGTATGGAGCAAGGATGAGAATATATCATAAATCAAGAATAATGATTCATTTAATTCTGTAAACTTGAATTCCATTAAAAACGTAAAACAAGATAGAACATATTGAGGCCAGAACTGAACTTGAATGGCAAGGAAAGAAGTTTTACAGCTCCTTAGAAGGCCATGGGAGAAACCACATTGATGTTTAAAGAGTACCATGAACAGTGCCCAGTAAAAGCTGAAAGGAAAATCGATGGAAGGCATTTGTGTCTTAGCCCAATCCACTGGCTGTCCACAGGCAGAGAGAGCAGCTAGAGGCCATGGTCACTTGGGTGGGTGGCTTTCTTCTTTCCTCGGTGGGACACAAAAGTCAGGGTTGGATACAACGTGAAGGGATGGTGGGGAGGCAGCCCAGACATGAATCTCAGCTCCATCCTTTGGTGTTTGTGCCAATTTTATCACCTGTATAATAGAAACAACAGTGCCTGTTTTCCTCCATCTGCCAGGTCATCGTGGGCATAAACTGAGACAGTGGATTGAGGTGGTTTTGCAAGCTGCAAAGCTAAGTAAACACCAATGCTCTTAATAAGAAGGAAGCAAAGCCCAAACAATTGCTTTAGCTATGCTGCCTTTTTATTCAGGTCTTCTCTGATCACTCTAGAGAAAATGGGATGCTCCAGTTCCTGCCTGCCCTCTCTCTATTAATTTACCTAATTTTGTCATTCTTCATAGTACTTCTTACCACCTGAAGCTGTTGTATATTGATTTGTTAGCTTACTCATTGTATGTCTGTTCCAGTAAAATATTAGTTTCAAGAGCACAAGAATTTAGTCAATCCTGCTCACTCCCTCATCTATGGGCACAGAACTGTACTTGACATGTTGAAAGTTCTCTCTGGGCTGGGTGCAGTGGCTCACCCTTGTAATAACAGCATTTTGGGAGGTCAAGGCAGGCGGATCACGAGGTCAGGAGATCGAGACCATCCTGACCAACAAGGCGAAACCCCGTATCTACTAAAAAGACAAAAATTAGCTGGGCATGGTGGTGCGTGCCTGTAGTCCCAGCTATGCAGGAGGCTGAGGCAGGAGAATCGCTTGAACCCAGGAGGTGGAGGTTGCAGGGAGCCGAGATCACATCACTGCACGCCAGTCTGGCAACAGAGTGAGATTCTATCTCAAAAAAAGAAAAAGAAAAAGAAAGTTCTTTCTGAGTATGGGTTGAATGAATGAGTGAAGAAATAAGTGGATGAGGGAATAAATGAATGAGTGAGTGACTGACTGAATTAGTGGGTAAATGACTGGATGAGTTAGCAAATGAGTGAATGAATGACTGGGTAAATGAGTAGATGAATGAATACATGAGTGGGTGAGTGAATGAATAAATGAGTAAATGAGTGGTTGAGTGAATAAGTGAATGAGTGATTGAGTGAGTGAACAACTGGATGAGTAAATAAATGAATGAGTGACTAAATGAGTGAATGAGGGAATAAATGAGTGAGTGAATGAATAAGTGAATAAATGAGTGGATGAATGAATAAGTAAATGAATGAGTGAGTGAACAAGTGGGTAAATGAGTGGATGAGAAATAAGTGAATGAGTGGATACGTGAATAAATAAATGAGTGTGTCAATGAATGAATGGGTAAATCAGTGGATAAGTGAATAAGTGAATTAGCAAGTGAATGAATGAATGAATGAATGAATAAATGAGTGGATGAGGGAATGAATGAGTGAACGAATGAATTAGTAAATGAGTGGATGAGTGAATAAGTGAATGAATGATTGAACAAATGAATGAGTAAATGAGTGGATAAGTGAATGAATGAGTGAGTGAATGAATAAATGGATAAATGAGTGATGAGTGAATGAATAAGTAAATGAGTGGATGAGTGAATAAGTGAATGAGTGAGTGAATGAGTGGATAAGTGAATAAATGAGTGAGTGAGTGAATTGAGTGGGTAAATGAAAAAACGAGTAAATTAGCAGATGAATAACAAATGAATGAGTGAGCAAATGAGTGGACAAATGAACAAGTGAATGAGTGGATGAATGGATGAGCGAGTGAATGAATGAGAGAGTAAATGAGTGGGTCAGTGAATGAATGAATGAGTAAATGCAACTACAACCAGGCAGGGAGGAGTGTGCAACCAGGTACAGGAAGGAGGAGTTGGCATGAACTAGAAGACTCCACAGAGGGAGGCAGCCACACACGTGCCACCCAGTGAGGCTGGGGCCAAAGTAAAGAACCCCCAGGCTGTGCCAAGGAGGGAGGCTGCCCAATCTCCCCTGAAAGCCACAGAAGTGGCAAGTGGATGAGTGAATAAGTGAAGGAGTGACTGACTCAGTGAATGAGTGGATAAGTGAATAGATGAATGAGTGAGTGAGTGAACAGGTGGATGAGTAAATAAGTGAATGAGTGAGTGAGTGAACGAGTGAGTGAGTGAGTGAGTGAATGAGTGGATGAGTGAATTAGTGAATGAGTGGGTGAATAAGTGAGTGAGTGAGTGAGTGAATGAGTGGATGAGTGAATAGATGAATGAGTGAGTGGATAAGTGAATGAGTAAATGAGTGGATAAGTGAATGAATGAGTGAGTGAATGAATAAATGGATAAATGAGGAGTGAGTGAGTGAGTGAGTGAATGAGTGGATGAGTGAAT
>NW_012106474.1:4137124-4161711 GCF_000951045.1 Mandrillus leucophaeus
TGAGTGAACGAGTGAGTGAGTGAGTGAGTGAATGAGTGGATGAGTGAATAGATGAATGAGTGAGTGGATAAGTGAATAGATGAATGAGTGAGTGAATGAACGAGTGGATGAGTAAATAACTGAATGAGTGAGTGAGTGAACGATTGAATGAGTACATAAGTGAATGGATGATTGAGTGAATGAGTGGATGAGTGAATAGATGAATGAGTGAGTGAGTGAACGAGTGAATGAGTGAATATATGAATGGATGAGTGAGCAGATGGGAGGAGAACACGTGTCTGAGGAGCAAGGTTTGGCCCAGCAGCGCCCTGGTCCTCTGGGGCTTTCAAGGAGGGGTTTTCTCACTGTTCCTGCAGCCCTCCTACATGTCCCAAGGGTACAGGGCCCCCTTTCAAGCCCTGGTCCAAGAGTGAACAAAAATCCCTCTTTATCCCATTTTAAGGCAGGTAACATCACCAAAACATTCAAAAAGGTTTACCGAAATTCAGGATAGACTCAGGGGCCCAGATACCAGAAAATATTTTGGGACCTGGGTTTTCAAACTCCAGGTTCTCTGGTGCTGGTGAACAGCCAGTCCCTTTCACATACCCCATTGAGGGAGTCTTACTGTAGCCCCAAAGGCTGGCACAATCTCACAAGCATCTTGCTAGGGGCCCTTATCATTTTGTTCCATATGGTGCTATCGTCTCAATGCTTGTCACCAAAGAGCCGCCCTAAAGAGTATGATGCCTTTGCTGATAAGACTACAGAAGAGGAAGTTTCTCCTGCATGATGTCTGAGAAGTCGTTCTTGATTCAGTTTCTGCTTGGACAGTTCACCCCCGTTCCCTAGTGCTAGACACTGGAATGAGCATCTCTCTCCTCCAAGGGCAATGCCGTTATAAACATGCAGTCACTCATTTCATTTTGGAGACAATTTTCCAGCTTTTGCTCAAATTTTTTGACCCATCTCAGGCCTAATCAGGAGTTGGATGCTCCTGAGCAGAGCCACATAGCAAAGCAGAAGCCCTCAGGAGAGGAGCTCTGATACATCAACATTTAATCACTCCCACCTGCAAGTCCTTTTAAGGCAGTAGGTCTCGGATTTGCCACTTGGGGAGCTCTGAAATGTGCCCATGTCTGGACCCCACTCCTAAGGGTTATGATTTACCTGGTCTGCATGTGGCTTGGACATCACATTTTTAAAACTCCCTGAAAGATTCTAACAGCCTCCACGATTGGGACCCACAGCTGTAGAGCTAGGAAGGACTTCCAGCTTTTCATTAAGAAACAGGATGACATGCAGTAGTGCTGGGAGAAGAAAGAGAGGCAAATCCATTCTGTTACACATTGCATTGTGTCCCCCCAAATCCATATGTTGAAGCCCTAACCCTCAGTAGCTCAGAGTGGGACCTTATTTGGAGATGGATTCTTTGCAGAAGTAATCAAGTTAAAGTGAGGTCATTGGGGCAGGTCTTATATGGCTACGTCCTCATAAGACAGAGCCATATGAGACAGATTAGGACAGAGACAGATACAGATGGAAGATGATGTAAAGAGACAGGGAGAAAATGGCATCTACAAGCCAAGCAAAGAGACCTCAGAAGAAACCAACACAGTAGATGCCTTCAGCTGGGCCTCCAGAGCTGTAAGTTGCACACGTCTATTGTTTAATGCCCCAGCGTTTGTGTTTGTACAGCAGCCCCAGCCTGCTTAGGTACACTTACACCACTGTGGAATCCTGGTACCTAGAATGTGGCAACACTTTAGAGTTCATCGGTGAATTTGGAGATCAGGACTCTGATCTTGCCTCTCCCTGCGAGGTCGGTGGGCTGTAGCTATCTTCATTCTTGGATGTTCAGAGAGCCTGTGCCTGAGGTAACGTGGGTAGTTGGTGTGAGGTTTGGGATCCAAGCCCAGGTCATCCCTCTCCAAGTCCCAGCTCTTTTCACTCCACTTACCTAGGAGTCTTTCTTGAGACCTGGAGGAAGGTGCTGGTGCATGAGATACACCAGAGAGAGGCAAGAAACAGAAGGGGAGGAGAGCAAGGCTGGGCTTCTGCAGATACATGTCACCCACTCTATGGCTCTCTCTGCTCAGGACCTTGATGAGAACCTGTGGGCTCCCACCATTGTTTGGAGCTATGTTCTAAGAAGCAGAGCCTGGAACTTTTGGGTCCCAATTAAAACCCAGTTGCTGGTGGTCCTCACCCCATCTGCTCCATAGCTCATCCCAGCAGCCCTTGCACAAACTGAGCCAACTTCCAGGGGACAGTCAAAGCACCCTGGTTCCTGAGGGGTGCCATGGGGTGAACACAGCCCGTGCCATGGAACTTCATTCCACGATGGGAAATCTCTCCCTTTTCCTTAAGTAGAAGTCTAGAGTTTTCAACTACAATTCCCATCTCCCCAAGGGAGTGCTTCCTTACTTGGACACCTGCTTTCGGGTTTCTTCTCTGCTGGCCCTCCAGTCTCGGCAAAGCTGCTTCTTCAGAGGGCGTGGGGCAGGGTGAATGCTGAGCAGCTGGAGCGGAACCTGGAGCCTAGCCGTTTCCCGTGCATTGTCACGCTAACTGCCAATGTGTTACAAAGACACCTGTGCAGCTGACAGGGATTTGTTCAGTGTCTTTCATGCCTGTTTTGAAAATATATTTAATGAAAGGTTTTCATTTCATCCCAGATCCATTTATTGTAGCTCAGATTTTGAATGAAAGTGTGGACATAAATGATCCCCATCTTTCAGTGAGTTGCAAATCCCTTGTTTTGGAAGATGGTTGAATTGGCTCCAACTCCCTTTCTTAGGGACTTAAAGAGCTTAGCCGCATTTGTTCACGGGCTTCTTCCCTCAACTACTACTCTCCAAACTCTTACCCTCATCCCAAGGCTCTATTCCCCCTCCTTTTTGGGCTTCAAAACAAGAACCATAACTCTCTTCTGAGATTGCCTACCACCTTTAAGGACAACTATTTTCACAACAGGGAAAAAAGATGTAATGAGGTTATTCACTTTTGGAATATTTCATGCATAAGCAGAATGTGAATGGGGGAAGGTGGCACAGGCTGACCTTCATTCCTTTATGCCCGATTAACCGCCCCCTCCCTTGCCCCACCCATGACGTTTGAACTTCAGGATTCCTCTGCAGGCTTCAGCCTGGTAATTGAGCTTGTAGTTGCCAGACAAAAAAGTACACAGTGAGATCTTTGGGGATATTTATCTGCAGTCCCAGTTACGAGTGTGGTGGAAAGGCAGAGCCATGCAGGCCCAGAGTGGTACCTCTGCCCTAAGTCAGACCTTTTGGTTTTATCTGCTCAACATCCATTCCTTCTTAATTCCCCTCCTTCCATTTTACTACAAGGAGTCAATCTTCTCCACTGCATAGGCACCAAGATGGTACAGTAGGAATTTCAATTGTCACCAACATTCAGCAGGTGCCACATTCCAAACTGAGATGAGAGACCATGATAACTTTATTTCTTACAAAGGGTTACAGCCTGCAAGGTGGCCATGCTGAAGGCTGGGAAGCAGCCATTATTTTAATGTTGCTTATCTTGAGGGCAGTGCCTGTTTTACTGCTAAAGAAAAATAATATCCTTGTGGCAGTTAGAACACAGAGTTCTCTGTAAGAGTAGGGTGTGTGACTTAACCCTTGCCTGGTATGGACTTAGGTCCTGTTTATAATTTGTTATCTTAGTGCCACAAAGGGTCTACTCCATCAGTCCCGTGGTCTCTATTTTAACATTAATGCTGGGCCATTGCTGTGTCTAATATCCGAAAGGAAGGGGTATGAAGACGCATGTCTGACCTCCTGTCCCATCATGACCAGGAACTCAGTTTCTAAGGTTTCTCTGTGGTCCCCCTGGCCAAGAGGGAATCTGTTCAGTCAGCTGGGGGAATTAGGATTTTATTTTTAGCTTACATGCTTATCCCACAGGGCAGTCAGAACTCACATGGCATGACTAATACTTGTCAAACAGGTCAGTAGGCGAGACTACTGTGTGAACTATGAATCATTCCACAAATGCAACTCTTTATAAGTACATTTTTACACAGTGCATCGATAACCGTCCATGCCCCTTGACTGAATGAGTGCATGTTAGCCCCTACATCTTTCGTTCAAGTCTACCTAGCAGGGAGGAGGACCTCAGGTGGTGTGGGCCCTCTTGGGTGTCTGGAGTCGAACTTGGCCACACTGCAGTTAACTTTTAGGAGGATTTGCCCAGATGAGTAGGAAGGATTGTGTGGTACAGGAGGAGAGTTAAAGTTGGGACATGGCTTGAAGTCTGCCCTAGAGAAGGGCATCCTGGCCTGACCTCAAGAGCCCCTATCTGGACCCCATGGAAAGGGGCTGCGGGAAGAAGAAAGTCTCTGAGGCACTGTGAGACCCCGGTACAAAGTGCAACCCCATGGAGAGGGGACATTTTCCCAACTTCAGCATGGAACACACGCAGCCCCCACAGGCAAAGCCCCAGGGCCTGCAGACTCCATGCTCCTGAGGCCATGCAGCCTGGCAGACATCTGGAAACACACCTCGTGGCAGGGACTTGGACACAAAGGCTCTGGAAGCAAATCCTGGGCAGGTGCCACTTCCGGCAGCATCAGAAGCTGCGAACACCAATATGGAGGGACTGTCAGTGAGCTCAGAGGAGGCACCCAGCCAGAGTCCCCAGAAGCTTGGGTGAGGCCCGAATCAGGGTGACCTTCAGTGGCAGGTGGGGATGTGGCTGCCTGAGGTCACAGTGCCACTGGCTGTGTCCTGGGGACCCCAGCTTCCAGGGGCTTCCAGGTGGCTGCTGTTCCTCTTTCTGCTGCTCTTACTGTCAACTCCCCTTGTCTTCTTCAGCCCAACTCCTGTCAGGACAGCTTCCGCACCCCAATATCCTCTAAGGAGGATCTCCTCAATGCCAGTGCAGGGAGGGGGAAGGCGGGTGCTGCCCTGGGCGTCCCCGCCACTCCCACACCCTGTGGGAAGGCGCAGTGTGGCCTCTCCATCGCCAGTTTACTTGCAACTCAACATACGCTGAGCGTGCACCACGCACCGGGAATTGCACGGGGCTCTGAGTACGAGCAACCATACCATGAAGTGTAAGCAGCTCGAGCCGACGAGTGCAGGGACTCACCACGCCAGGCTGGCCTTGGAGCAAATCTCCGAGCCCCAGAGGGCGTCTGCTTAGACATCTCACTTTCCAGTTTCAGGGAATGGGACACTGATTCTTTTCATCCTAGCCTGTTCAGTTCCCAGGGGAGCCTCACTGTCTAGCCCAGGTTTCTGTGCGTTGAGTCTCCATAGAGTAAGATTTCTTTCTTGTTTTTTGAGACGGAGTGTCGCTCTGTCACCCAGGCTGGAGTGCATTGGCGTGATCTCGGCTCACTGCAAGCTCCGCCTCTGTGAAGGCACCTCCCCCTGTAGCGCCTTCTAATAAGCATCAATAGTCAGCTGAGCCTCTCTTACTGATTAGTAAACAGACCTTAAAGATTTGCTTACATTTCCACAGAAATAATAATGGGACTGGAAGCTGGGTATCTTTGCTTATGAAGAACCTATGTATTCCTGGATATCCACAAGGTCTTTGTGGGTTAAATTTCCTTACTATCGGTCTGAAGGTTGATGACAGGAGGTATGCCTGCCAGGTAACCCCGGACACCAGCGGCGATGGCTCTTCCTGCGTATGGAAGGGCATTTTCCTGACAAGCCCATAGAAATGTTGGTTGTGGAGCTCGGCAGCATGTGTGATATTATCCACTGCAGAGCCATGGCTGGGATTCTAATATAACGAAGTGAGAACACGCGAGTTTGGATATACCATCTGTGCTGCTAAGTTAGCATTTCTTGGGGCCCTTATGTTCTATTAATGCTCTTTTTCTTCTGTGAACATATATTAGCATATGTGTGTGTGCATATGTGTGTTTGTGTGTATATATGTGTGTGTGCATATATATACTTACATGTGTGTGCATATACACACAGACATATATTTGTTCAGCTTCATCTTCCTCTTTTCTGTTATAAAAACTTTAAGTCACTTCTTGTCAATAATGAGTACTTTCATGATGTAATCGAGTTTATATGCCCTTTCCCTGAATATATGCGTGGAGAGGCCCATTCATTTCTCGTGGGCGTGGTTCATTTTCTGAAATGTTAGGAGTGCAGACCACCCTGGAACAACCTAGTGTTTCTGAAACAGACAAATGAAGAATGGGTCAGGTAGTTCCTCTGTCCTTCCCTTGACTGAGCCAGCTTCAGTCCTGCACAAATCTACTTTTTCAAAGCAGGTGTGATGGTTGTGAAGTTGTAAGCCTTGCTCAGAGCCAATGGCTTGTGCGGACCCAGCCCTCAGCCGCCCAGCCTGAGAGCTCTTACTGCTTTCCTCATTCCACAGTCCCCCTCCAGCCTGGCAAGGTCTCCCTCATCAAGCCGTGCAGCACTCGCCGTAATGAAATAAAGTTCAGGAGCCCTTGCTCCCTGCCCCTGTCAGGGCTTCAAGGTGTCCTGGGGGCAGTGGGACATCCTAGGCCAGCTCAGCCCTTCTGTGGGAACCTGCTAAATGTGAGTTGCTGCTGAAATAATGGGGATTTTTTTTCTCTTTCTCTCAAGGCCAAGCAGAGCGCTGGCCCTGCCCCCTCTTTTTCCCAGCATCAGTGACAGAACAGCTGTGGCGCTCTGCTACATTGCTGAACATTAAGAAAATATCAGATTTGCCCGGGAGCCACAATTGGTATCTCTGTGAATTGATGAAATTTGCATGAGGAGAAAGAGGATCATCCATAATTAAGCACTCTGAGCTCTCATCTTCAGAAAGCGTTGAACAGAAGCAGAGGGGAAGGAAACATGTAGGATCACGCATGAGGGGCAGTGCGACGCACGGGGATTAGCTGGGGAAACTGTGGTGAAATGTTCAAAACTAAAAGCCCACAAGGAAACTGGAGACATTTTAACATGTTTTATTAAAAGTCAGTGGAATGCTAGGTCACTCCAGAATTTTTTTTTTAAAAAAGCCAATGGCAGATACATCATATGTCAAAAAGCCAAGTGAAGGTGCAGCTAATTTTTTATAGGGATGTGACACAAAGGAGAAAGTCAGACACGAATCTATCCTGCAGTTGTGAGGTGATGCCACGTGCAGCACTTCGCTCCTCACTCCAGAGATACTGCCAGCACTTCTTCTGTTTCAGGCTTGGTATGTGGTGCTGGCGTTAAATCTGTCACCAAAACCAGCCATGGTTTCTGCCCCTGTGAATCTGAGCCTGGGACAAGATGGGTCTTCACCGAATCATGTAGGTGGAGACACACCCAGTGCTGGGGACGGTGGGGCTGGTGCAGCAGGGAGCCCCTGCAGGAATCAAGTTCTGGTGAGATCTGCATGAGAAGATGAGGGGCTCCCCAGAGAGGGGAGTAACCATGATAAACAGCAGCATCTCCAAACCCTGAGGCAAGCTTATCTGGGCCAAAAGCACCTGCAAAATTAAAGGGAAAATGATTTTCCATAGGCAGGTAGAATAAAAGCCTTTCACCTCACAAAGGGAGATGGAAGCTATCCGGGTGTGGCTGAAGTAGACAGGACAAACCCTGCTCCCCACTTTCCAGAAAATCTAAGAGAATTCCCGCAAGAAGTAGAGACCGTGGCCTCTCCTAATGTCTGTTGCTCTCAGCAAATACCCCATGAAATTGCAGAGCTGAATCCTTAAATAGATCCATGAAGGATCAAGATAAACTCATTAGCAGTAGATTTACAAGGAGCTGAGCTATGAGTGATAGCTGGAAATTGCCTGGTAGGTGCCAGGCTTTTTGCATTGATGCTGTAGGGCACAAACTGGTCATGTCTTGTGGGGAGTTTGAGAGCAGAGCACTGGGTTGACTCCAGGTGGCATTCGTGATGCCCTGTGGGTGCTGGTGTCACTAAATCCCTGATGTCCCGAGGATATCTTTCTCCTCGTGTATACTTGAGACTCAGCTGGCCCCCTGAGTCTGCTTATAAAAGAGACCAGAATGTTCACTCGTTTAACCAACACTGCAGCTGAGAGTTGGGGAGCGTGCAGAGCCCACTGCAGATTGGTGGTTCTTCTGAAGGTCAGGAGGTTAGCAGGAGGTGGGAGCGGGGTTGGGAAGGTAACAAAGTCTACAAGCTCAGTGATACCAAAGGGTCATAACTTTTGGCATGACCACTATTAATGGAGTGTTTGCTGTGTGCTAGGCTGGGCAGGCAAGTAATGGCAGGCAAGATGGGCATAGCCTACGTCCTTGTAGGCCTTATAGTTTAGCAAGACATTTATAAACAGAATCTGAAATTATCAGAAGGCTCAAGGCAGCTTATGTATATGACATTATTTCTTTGTTCATTCCATAGACAAGAGGTCCATGGGTTGTTGACAGAACCTCAAACCCTTTTCCCTGCAATGGAAAGCTAATTTTCAGTTTATAGTAATTATCTACCTGTGTCACAAAAAATATCGAAGTGATATGGACAGGAAGCAGGCAAATACTGGGTAGAAGAGGGCAGTTCCCCGGCATAGGCCCCACCCTCAAGCCTGGAAACCATAGCTCTAAATGAGAACAGTTATCCCTGTTTTCTTGCCCATATGTTACCTTTTTGGTCCAGCCCGCCCCATCTCCTGTGCCTACATAAACCCTAGGCCTCAGCTGGCAAAGAGACAAGTGGCTGAACGTTGAGAGGAGAAGAAGCAACTGGGCATCGGAGAGACTACGGATAGACATGGCTTAACTTCAGACGGCACGACTTCAGAGAGGAGCCTGGCTGCAGATGGCCGGGCTTCAGGGAAAGATCACCTTCTTCCTGCTCCATCCCATTTCCAGCTCCCCTTCCGCCGAGAGCCACTTCCACCACTTAATAAAATCCTCTGCATTCGTCACCTTTCAAACCATTTGCGTGGCCTGATTCCTCTCTGACGCTGGACAAGAATTCAGGATGCACTGGATGCGGGAACCCATAAAGGCTGTCACACTGACTTTTCACTGAGCTGTTTACCGCTTAAGCCGTCTGTGGACAGAAAAACTAAAAGAGCATTAATTGTAACGTAGCCCTAGATGCTGCTGTGGGTCTGGAGCCCACAAGCACTTGCTGGGGTCCCAGCACCCACTCGCCTGTGTGCTGCCTCCCATGAGGGGTTGAGTCCAGCAGGTTCAAGTGATTGAAGTCCATCCCTGCTAGTGCTGAAATGGCCAACTGGACCCAGAGCCTGTGCACTCCAGTTCCCACCCATGAAAGGGTCAAGGGAATTATCCCATCTCACAAGTGCCCTAAAATACACAATCCTTATATATTTCCTAAATCACATGTATGAGAGACCGGTTCCCTTCGCCTCCTCCTGTGCCCTCTAACTCAGTTAGGGGACCCATCTATAAGCACCACCTTCTCCGGTTCCTTATAGATTTTATTTGCAATTGCTTCCCTCACCCTTCATCTTCCCCACCCACTCTGCCTTCACACTCCTGTACTGAGGCAAAGTGTTCTGGGCCAGGCAGGCAATAATTCATTCGTTCTGTATCTCAAAGCCACATTAATCCAAAGCATGACTTGTTTTTCAATATCCATTTCTTGTCTGTCAAGAATGGCTGTGCATTTTGAAACAGAGACTGTCTCGGGAGGGACTGCAGACCTTCAGGGTGGAATCCTGAATCTGATTCTGCAGTGACAACACAGAGAATAAAGCCAGGGGGGACTTCTACCCACCCGGGGGTGAGATAGAGGCACAGCTGACAGACACAATGGCTCAATGACGTTTATTTGAATTTCAGCAATTTAACAACCTCCAAAAGGAAGCCAGTGAATAACGAACTGTTTACCTCCTCGAAGTGCATTTTGAATTGTTGTCTATACTGTCCCACGTTGTTGTTTAGTAGTGTGTCCAAATGCTTGTGTCACATTCTTCTCCACGTACGCTGCGTACAGATTTCCTGTTTTTGAAGGAACCTGCCTCCTTGTCAGTTTCAATAATTGTAATGCTTTCATCATCCATAGCTGGCTAAACCACAGTGACTCAGGGTTTTAAAATTAAGTCCATCATCCAACAAGCATTTTGAGGAAAAGAAGACAGAAAAGGATCCGCGTCCTTGAACGCCTGGTCTCTGCTGCAGGACCCCTCCCAGCTGAATTTTGCAGGCCAGATGGTCCTTTTCTGCATCTTTTTACCATTGTCAGCCATGAAATTCTGTAGGATGGCCTCTCTACTTATCTTTTAAAACACCTTTTTGTTACATCAAATTCATCTTCTGTGGTATCTCATTTTCTTCAGATTTTCCGTTGCCTAGGAAGTTAAATAGGGGATTGTTTCAGGAAAAGTGAGTCGATGTGGGCTGCTGTGTTTTCTGTGAGCCCTTGCCAGGTGGAAGGAGGGGCTGCTTTTTATCTGACAAGAATTTCTGCAGCAGCAGGGAAGGCTCATTAAGATTTTTCCCATGCCACGCAACAAAAGATGGCTGGGAAAAACAAAAGTGAGATGCTGGAGTGTGTGTTTCTTTGTCGTGCACACCCCGAGCCTTGCTGAATCTCCCAGGCTGGGGCAGGCATCGTTAGGAGCAGCTGATTAAGTTTATTGTGCTTTCAATTAAAGAAAAGGGTGGCCCTGGGAGGAGAGGGAGTTGAGAGAGATACAAGGTTGTTCTCATTCTAAACACCCCATGTCCTTAGTATTTACATAATGCAGAGTTAAGATTTTCTTAGATTGTCAAGGACAGCATCGAATCTCTCGGAACAGCACCGTGAATGGAAGTGGCATGCCTTTAATTCATAAAATGTCACCCTCTTGAAATAGTCCTTAGTATATGCAAATCAGAAAGCCATCAGGAAAGCTTTTCAGCCCCGCGTGGTAACACGACCTTACATTTCCACAGAACCTTGCTTCGTATCTGTTGTTACCTCTCATTATCTTAGGGGATCCCTTCAGTATTTTGTCCAGTTTCCTGGGTTTGTAAATAGAAGCCATGGCTTGCATAAGGTCAGGCAGCCCCTTTTAGGAATTGAGTCAGGCCTCACTCTTTTCACATTGTTCTTCAACCAGCTTTCCACTTCAACTCCCGACTTCCCTAGCTGGAGAGAGGCGGGGCTCTGTGCTGCTCTGTTGGGCTGTTCGAGGGGTTTTTCTGTTGATCTCATCCAACCTGTGTGATTAGCCAGCCAGGCACGCTGTTCTGGAGGCAAACAGAAGAAAGGGCGGGAAGGAAAGGTCGTTTTTGGAAATCTATGTTAATTACAACGTCAGGTAAAAGCAGAGTCGGTTTTGTTTTTAATTTGTATAATTCAGTAGGAGGCAAGTTTGTCTTTTTTTTTTTTTTTTTTTTTTTTAGACGGAGTCTTGCACTTTTGCCCAGGCTGGAGTGCAGTGGTGCTGTCTCAGCTCATTGCAACCTCTGCCTTCCAGGTTTAAGCGCTTCTCCTGCCTCAGCCTCCCAAGTATCTGGGATTACAAGTGTAAGCCACCATGCCCAGCTAATTTTTGTATTTTTAGTAGAGACGGCGTTTCTCCATGTTAGCCAGGTTGGTCTCGAACTCCTGACCTCAAGCGATCCATCCACCTTGGCCTCCCTAATTTCTGGGATTATAGGCATGAGCCACCGCGCCTGGCCAACCTTGTTCTTTACAGCAGGTCATCCTGCTTTCTGATTGGGTGTTGACAGTTTTTTAGGCCGGTCCTTCTTAAAACCCTTGCCATCCATCAGAATTATCTGTGGGGCTTTAAGAAGATTTCTAGGTTCCTGATTATTCAGGACCCAGTGGATTAAAATCTCCAGATATGTGTGCAGAGGACATTCATCAGCACACATGATGTGCATGTGTGTAGTGCTTATCGGGAGGCCATGGAGGGACTGCACTGAGTGTATACATCAATTTCAGAAGAATTAGTATATTCATAATACTGACCAACTCAACCCATGAACTCGGTCTACATTTCATTTCTTTAAGTCCTCTGTAATTTTTCTCATCGATTTATTATATTTGTAGTGTAGTTTCCAGGTCTTACATTTATTTTGTTAATATTCTCCTTAAGCATGCTCTTTATGCAATTGTAATTTTTTTTGTTTGTTTGTTTTGTTTTTTTTTGTTTTTTTTTTTTTTGAGACAAGAGTCACCCAGGCCGGAGTGCAATGGTGTGATCTTGGCTCACTGCAACCTCCACCTCCTGGGTTCAAGCGATTCTCCTGCCTCAGCCTCCCAAGTAGCTGGGATTACAGGCACACGCCACCATGCCTGGCTAATTTTTGTATTTTTAGTAGAGACGGGGTTTCACCATTATGATCAGGCTGGTCTCAAACTCCTGACCTCAGGTGACCCACCCACCTCGGCCTCCCAAAGTGCTGGGATTACAGGTGTGAGCCACTGTGCCCAGCCAGTAAAAGGTTCTTTTAAAATTTCATTTCCAATATTTGCATTACTCATATATGGTAATAGTTTTTTTTATATTGGCCTTCCATCCTACAACCTTGCTAAATTACTTAATAGCTTTAGCAGCTTTTCAATTTTTTTTTTTTTTTTGCAATTCCTTCGCATTTTCTGTGTACTTTGTCCTGTCATTTGCAAATAAAGACAGATTTTCTTCTGCCTCACCAGCCTGTATACCGCCTACTTATTTTCTTGGCTTATTTCACTGGCTAATACAATGTTGAACAGAAGCAGAGAGAGCATACATCCCACCTTGCTCAGCCTCAGGGAAACAGAGCTGAGTCTATCAGTATTAGGTGTGATACTAGCTGTAGGTATTTTGTAGATGTTCTTTAACCAATTAAAGTTCTTTTATTTCTAGTTTCCTGAAATGTTTTATTTAATCGTGGATGTTAAATGAGTTTCTCTAGACTTGTTGAGATGATTTTTTTTCTTATGTTAACATGGTGAATTACATTATTTGCTTTTCATAGATTAAACCAAATTTGTAGTTCAGGAACAAACCCCGTTGACCATTGTACTAATTTCCTTGAGCTATTATAACAGAATAACAGAAAGAGAAACAACAGGATCAGATCCTCCCACAGTGCTGGAGGTCAGGACTCCACCTGAAGGTGAGGGCAGAGCCTCACTCCCTCCAAAGGCCCTGGGGAGAACCTTTCTTTTTCTCTTCCAGTTTCTCGTGGCCACTGGCCATCCTTGGCATTTCCTTGGTTGGTGAACACGTGGCCTCTGCCTCTCCGAACGCCTTTCTCCTTCTGTATCTCTGTTTTCTTCATGTTGGATTTAGGATACTAGTTATGTTGGGTTTAGGGACCACCTTCCTCCAGCAGGATCTTGTATTAGCCTAACTAATTACACCTGCAAAGACCCTATCTCTAAACACAGGCCCATTCACAGGTACCTGGGGTTCAAATTTCAGCATGTCTTTTTGGGGTGCACAAGTCAACCCACAGTGGCCATAAGGTATTATCTGTTTTCTCTATTTCTGGATTCACTCGGTAATATTTTGTTGAGGATTTTTACACTTTTGTTCATAAGGGACATTGGTGTGTAATTTTATCTCCTTTTAATGTGTCATCTGGATTGAGTAGGAACTCATGGCCAGGCTCACTAAATGAACTGGAAAATATCCTTTCCTCTTTTATTTCCAGGTAAAGTTTGAGTAAGATCGGTGTCTTTCTTGATATTATTCATCAGTGAAGCCATCTGAAATTTTCTTTGCTTTGAATTTCCAATCCAATTTATCTGGGATATATAAAGTCATACTTTAAAAAAATGATCCTTTATTGTGTCAGTTATGGTAATTTGTGTCTTTCAGGGAATTTGTCTACTTCTTCAAAGTTGCCAAATATATTGACAAGATTGTTTCTAATGTTTCTTTTTATCATTTTCTTGTCTGTAGCATCTGTGGCAATGCTACTATCCTGTTCCTGATATTCATAATTTGTGTTTTCTCCATTTTCTTTCTTCTATGATATTAAGCAGATATAACTAAGCATTTCCCTCCTCTTACTACATTAGCTGCATCCTACAGATTTAGATATTTTCTATTTTCATGATCATTTGACTTAAAATATTTTCTAATTTCCTTTGTGTAGTGAGCTGAATGGTGGCTCTGAAGATATGACCACATCCAGTTCCTGGAACCTGTGAATATTACCTTATGTGATAAAAAGATGTGGTTAGATTAAACATATTGTAAGAAGGAGTTAGCCCTGGATCCTCCTGGTGGACTCTAAACACAATCACACAGATCCTTAGAAGAGGGAGGCAGAGGAAGTTTCAACACAGATGCACAGAGGAGAGGGTGATGAGGAGATGGAGACAGAGACTGCAGTGCTGTGGTCACAAGCCAAGGAATGTCTAGAGCTATAGAGGCTGGAAGAGCCAAGGAATAGAGCCTCCCTAGAGTTTTTGGGGGCAGTGTGGCCCTGCCAGCACCCTTGTTTCTGTCCAGTAAAACTGATATTGTACTTCTGGCCTCCAGAACTGTGAGAGAGAAAGTTCTGTTGTTTTTAGTCACCCAGGCTGTGGCACTTTCTATTTCAGCCCTAAGAAGCATATCTACTTTTGTATCAGTCAGGTTCTCCAGAGGGACAGAGCTGATAGGATATATGTACACATGAAAGGGAGTTTATTAAGGAGAATTGGCTCACACAATCACGGGTGGAGTCCCACGATAGGCCATCTGCCAGTTGAGGAAGAAGGAAGCCAGTAGAGGCTCGGTCCCAATCCAGAAGCCTCAAAAGCAAGAAGCCAACGGTGCAGCCTTCATTCTGTGGCTGAAGGCCTGAGAGCCCCCGGCAAACCACTGGTCTAAGTCCAAGAGCCCAGGAATTTCAGATCAGCCTGTGCAACATAGGGAGACTTGTCTCTACAAAAAATAAAATAAACAAATAGGCTGGGTGTGGTGGCTCACACCTGTAATCCCAGCACTTTGGGAGGCCAAGGCAGGCAGATCACCTGAGGTCAGGAGATCTCAGGTTGGACCAGCCTGACCAACACGGAGAAACCCTGTCTCTACTAAAAACACAAAATTAGCTGGGCGTGGTGGCACATGCTCATAATCCCAGCTACTCGGGAGGCTGAGGCAGGACAATCTCTTGAACCCAGGAGGCGGGGGTTGCAGTGAGCTGAGATCTCACCATTGCACTCCAGCCTGGGCAACAAGAGCAAAATGCTGTCTCAAAACTAAATAAATAAATAAATGAAAAAAAAAAAAAAAAAACTAGCCAGGCATAGTGGCACATGCTTGCAGTCCTAGCTATTAGGAAGACTGAAGCTGGGGAATTGCTTTAGCCCAGGAGTTTGACGCTGCAGTGAGCTGAGATCCCACCCGTGCACTCCAGCCTGGGTAACAGAATGAGACCCCAACTCTAAAACAAAGCAATATAAAAAACCCAACACCACACACACACACACACACACACACAGAGACATGTGTAAAGTAAGTCAACTCTCCTAACCCTATAACAACTATCATCCCCAATGCTGAAGATAACCACTGTTTCTATCTTCCTTTCCAGATATTTTGCACACATATAAATATATAAATATGGTACATTTCATCTTAAATAGCATCATACTTTATCTCCTGCTCAGCAACCTCCCTTTTCCTATAAACAATATATTGTATGCCCCTTTCCTTAATAGTTTATATAGATTCCTCTCATTACTCTTAATGATTGTGTGGTTTCTCACTTTATAGATGTATGTTATTAATTAATCAAAGCTGCTGTAATTGCAAATATCAAAAATCCAATTCAATACAGTTTAATATTAAAAGGGGATCTGTTGATACTTTTAACTAGAAATGTCAAAAATAGATTTCTTGCTTCAGATGTGACTGGATCCAGGGACTCAAATGAGGTTGTTAGATATCTCTTCCTCTCTTCCTTCCCCTTTCCCTTCCCTTTCTGTTATGAGCTAAATATTTGTGTCCTTTCCCTCTTCATTTGTTGAAGTCCTAACCCCAGTGTGATGGTATCTGGAGCGAGGCCTTTGGGAGATAATTAGGTTTAGATAAGGTCATGAGTGTGGACCTTCATGATAGGATGAGTGCCCTTGTAAGAAAAGACACCAGGGATAGCTCTCTCTGAGAGAACCCATATAACATTCTTTATGCTGTTTGTGTTTCTATGACAGAATACCACAAAAGGGATAATTTATAATGAACAAAATATATTTGGCTCATAGTTCTGGAGACTAGAAAGTCCAAGAGCATGATGCTGGCATCTGGTGAGGGCCTTCATGCTGTGTCAAAACACAGCAGAAGATGGAAAGGCAGGAGAGGGTTCCAGAGAGCAAAGGAGGGGGCTAAACTCATCCTTCCATTAGGAACCCACTCCCATGAGAACCGACTCCCATGATACTCCCAAGATAACAACACTTATCCATTCATAAAGACAGAGTTTCATGATTTAGTCACCTCTTCAAGGTCCCATTGCTCAACACTGTAGCATTGGGGATTAAGTTTCAAACACACGAAATTTGGGGGACACATTCAAACCATGGCAAGCACATAGTGGATAGGGCTATCTACAAGCCAGGAGGAGTACCAGGAACTAACTGATGGGCACATTGACCTTAGACTTCCAGCCTCTAGAACTGTGAAAAAATAAATTTACACGGTTTAAGCCACCCAGTCTGTGACATTTTGTAACAACAGCTTGAGCTGACATATACACTTCCCTCTTTTTCCTTGTTCTTCTCCTTCCCCTTCTCTGCACTCCACTCTGCTCTCCTTCCCTCTTTTTTTATTCAGTCTCAGTCTTGCCTATAGCAGACAGGATTCCATCACCTGTCAGGGAAGGTGATTCCTAGCCTTCTGGCATTCCCAATCCACAGCCTCAAATTGTGCAACTCAAAAAGCAAAGTCTTCTTCCCTTTTCTTTAAAATAACATTCAGAAAAGGCTTTCTGTGTTCTTAGCTTGCATCACATGCCTACCCCAGGCCTGTCCCTGTATCCAGGAGGGGTAGGGGAATGACTGCCGACCCCCAGTATCACATACTCATCTCTAGGACCCATGACACAGAGACCTAGGGCCAGCAACACAGAAGACTCAGACACAGGGGCTGGGAAGGGCACCTCCCTGCAGGAGAGGAAGTGCTGTGAGACTGAGGCAGCAGGTGGACGCTTCTTCCTGGTCTGTGGCTACTTGAGTTTCTTTCTGACACAGACAATACTATAGTAAGTGTGGATGCACATGGCTGTGCTGATACATGGAGGATGATGGTCCCTTAGAGATCTGTGTAGGAGGCAGTGGAACACTAGAGTGCTGGGACACCCACCTCTGTTACCTACTCACCCTGCAACCTTCGCCAAGCTGCTCAGCATCCTCATGACTCACTTTCCTTCCATGATATGGTGGCAATAGTTGTCCCTACATTGTGGAGCAGTGGAGAAAACTAAATGAGGAGTGAATACGTGGGTGCAATGGCTGTGGTGTACTCATAACTGTTACTGCTAAAGAAGTGTGAATGCTTCCTGGCCCCAGTAGACCAACCAATCCCGTGATTATGAACATCTTATGGGGCTCGTGCTGCTCAAAACATAGTTTTGAAAAAGATGGGAGGTGGAAGAAGAATAGATTTTGGAATTGAATTCTACATATTTGGGGAGTTTTTAGTTTTGGTGTGGGCCGTATATTTCATGAACTTTGTTTTGTTTTGTTTCTTGAAAAAGTGTATGGTGGTAAAATATCTTTCACAAGCAAAGCTGAACAATAGTTTGGGTGAGGGTAAGCTTCTAATATCTCCATGTTTTCCCTCAAAATCTCTATAATCATTGCTTTCTAAATTTAGTGTTGCAATGAGGACTCCCATGTCAGTCTAATTATCTTTCTTCTAAGTTACCTCACTCCCATTGGAGGATTGTAGTATCTTCTTCAACCTGGAATGAAAAAAATTGCCAGTTTGCACCTGTGTATCTTTGCCTAATATTTTCCCTCAGCCTTTGATGTAGAGAGTTGAGTCTTTCCTCAGTGTAGGGACATTCTCCTGTATTATGTGTTTGGTGATCGCCCCTCCAGTCTCTGCTCATGGCCTGTTAAACTATCACCACACTTGTGCTTTGTAACGAGCCATCCGAACTCAGTGGCCTGGCATCATAAGCACGAGCTAACATGCTCGGGGCAGCACAGCCTCGGGCTGCAGGGTTGCAGGTCAGCAGGGAAACTGCTCCCTGTGTCTCTCCTGTAACCATGTCCACTTCGTATCAATGGGAGACATTCAAGAGCAGTGAGCAGAAATATGAGACATCTTCTAAGTCCCAGCCTGAGAACTGGCACACTCACCTCCACCTGTACTTAGATGGCCAAAGCAAGTCATACAGCCAAAATCTACACCAATGGGACAAGGAAATACACTCTGACTCTAGTAGAGGAAAATCCAAAGTCACATGGCTTAGCATGTGGGTATAGGGAAGGGTGAGGAACTGGAACAAAAAGACAGTGTACGAATATGGGTCCACTAAATGCAGGGTGCTGACATAGACAGTGGGTTTCTTGGTTAATGTCACCCATGCCTCTTACTCTTGATATCCTCTCTCTCTCCTTTCTCTCTCCCAGCATCTTAATTTTGAGTGAATTATCTATGGTAGTTGCTATGGTTTGAATGTTCCTTCCAACACTCATGCTGAAACATAATCCTCAATGTGGCAGTATTGAGAGGTGAGGCCTTTAGGAAGTGACCAGTTCATGAAGGCTCTGCTCTCACGAAGGGATTCATTCATAAATGAATAGATTAATGGGTTAGTGGATTGATGGGCTACCATGGGAATGGAACTGGTGCACTTTCAAGAAGAGGAAGAGAGCCCTGAGCTAGCATGTTTGCATGCTCAGCCCCTTACCATGTGATGCCCTGGACTGCCTCAGGACCAGGTAGAGAGACCCTGCCAGCAAGAAGGCCTTCACCAGATGCCGCCTCTCAACCTTGGACTTCACAGCCTCCATAACTGTAAGAAATACATTCCTTTTCCTTAGAGATTACCCAGTTTTAGGGATTGTGTTATAAGCAACAGAAAACAAACCGAAACAGTAGTCTTCTGATTTAACAATTTGTTTTTAAGCACAAAAGCAGGAATAATAATAACCTGTAAACCAGAGAGAACTATTAGCTTTACTAATAATCAAAACACATAAAAATCACACATGTAAAATCAGACTGTCAACTCCATCCAGAGTTGGAGGAAATAGGCACCCTGGTTTTCTGCTGGTGGAGGTGTGAGCTACCACAGATCTGCAGGGCATAGCTGAGTCATCCCCATAGAAGGACGGACGCACCCTTTCCCTAATGGTTCTTGTCTCCTCCCGTTAATAGCTGCCCACCTAGTCCGTGCCTCTGATCAGTGCTGAAGCTTTTCAGTCCAGCATGTTGACCTGAGAGCCTCCACTTTTATGCTGAAACTGAGCTGTTCCATGAGGTCGCCACTGGCAGCCATGCGTGGCTGTTGGGCACTTGAAGTGGGTCAGTCCTAACTGAGCTAAACTGCAAGAGTGAAATGCACACTGTGGGCTTGAAAGACTTAACAGCGATAGTAAAATATCCCATTTGTAAATTTTCTAATAATTACATGTAGAAATGATGATATCAGGTAACATAAAATACGCCATTAATATTAATTTTAGGTGTTTCTTTTTACCTTTTTAATGTGACTCCTAGAAAATATAAAATTCAGATGTGGCTCATGTTACATTTCTGTTGGACATTGCTGCCTTACATCATTCACCAACCTCTTATGTCTTTTAGATTTAGACAAAGGCTACACTTGGAAGTTTTGTTTTGTTTTGTTTTTAACAAACAAGGTACTTATATTGTGCCTTTCTACTTGACCTTTCATTTGATTGTCGTACTCTTTTTTACGATGATGTATTTATTTTTAGCTTTTGTTTACTTGAAGCGGAAAGAGGAAATGACAGTGTAAACAGGGATACTTTGTGCCTCAAAGAAGGAAGCCTGGAAACTTAAACTGCTCTAAGTGGCTTCCAGCAAAGGACTTTCCTCAGCACACGAAGCACTCCCTGCTGTCCCCCGAATGAGTTCCCTCGGTTATGGGAAGGTCCCTCCATGGGGTCCCTGCAGCTCCCCCAGGGTCCCTCATTCTTGTCACCTCCTGAGAAGACTTTCCAGTGCCAGAGACACCGGCTAGGAGCTGATTTGTGAGCCTCAGGGATGCAGAGTGTGTTCTAACAGTGGGCAGCTGCCACTCACACAGAGGACTTCCTGACCACAGGGCCAGTGCAGAGGCCCTGGCATATACACATCTAGATGTGTATCTAACAGTGGGCAGCTGCCACTCACACAGAGGACTTCCTGACCACAGGGCCAGTGCAGAGGCCCTGGCCATGCCCCATGACTGGGAGGAGAAGCTGTGCCAGAGCCCCCAGGAACCTGTCTGAGATGGTTGCAAGGCAAAGCACTGGAATGTTCCATTTCTCAGTGAGAGTTTGGTCCACCAACGTTTGCATCCTTGCACCTTCCCAACCAAACCCGTCCCTTTGCAGTCCTCCTCGAAATGCATGTCAAGTTGAAAACTCTGGTCATGATGGCCATCGGGCAGTAATTCCAGTGACCAGCAAGGCCACAGCGTCCGGGTGACTCTGCTGACCCTGCTGGGTCACTGAGGCTCTGGGGACTGACTATGCTCGTGCTGTATTGCAATTTAAGGCAGGTGCTGCCCTGCTCCTGCACCTGCTCAGGGAGTGGTGCCCCAGGAAGGACCCCCACCATTTAGGCCAAGTGTGATGCAAGAGGAAGGGACAAAAGCCCTAAAGATATTATAAAGCACATTCTTCATGACCAAAATCCCTTGTAGAATACAACCAAAAAGGGGAGGCAAATCTGAGTTTTGCATGCACCCTGACATTTTCTCAGGCTTTAGAAACCTCCACTGGCTTAAAAAGCCTTCACATGGAATGTCTGAGGTCCTGGTATCACCTAGCATTTCAATCAGAGTTGCTCATTACTCCTTATAAGTGATCTTGGAAAAGGCCAGGACAGCCTAGTTGTTGCATATTTTGTTTGAATTCTGAGGGAGACGGTGGGAAAAACATAGAGTGAGTCGATCACAGGCCCCATTTTACATGGTCCCATCCAGCAAGACCCAGGCTTAACCTCACCTTATCCCTTTTGCTGTTGCCTTGCTTTCGACTCATTCAAAACTCTTGGTGTTTAAGAAAACACTCTTCCTAATGCATTCTCCGGTACCCATAACACACCCCCAGTCAGTGTAATCAACCAAAATGAAAAAGCATAAGATCAGGGGACCCTGAGCATAACATGCACAAAAGGCTGAGGGGCTCGTTTGATGTCCCCACTGTGTGACTTAGCGGTGACACTTGGAGAAAACATGCAGGAGGAGGTCTAGAGCCTGTGACACCCCAGAGACTGTGGAGAGGGTGCAGGAGCCTGGAGCGGGCCTAGGGCACCCAGCTCCGCTCTCTGCAAGGGAGTCCAGTGACAGAAACGAATAAAGCCATTTCGCTTTCATTGCTCAACCCAGCACGTTGAGATGTCCCCAGAACCCCAGTGTACGTGGCAAAGATGGGAGGAAAAATGACGTTAGGATATTGTCACCATGTCGTGGGGGAAATTCAACACTGGATGAACGACTCATCCAATGTGCGTGGTTAGGTTCAAGCAGGGTCATCTGATGTTCACAGGAGGTGAACCTCACACCTGGTTCATCCTCACACCTGGGCTATCTTCACACCTGGGCCACCCTTATACCTGGGTCATCCTCACACCTGGGCCATCCTCACACCTGGGCACACCTGGGTCAACCTCACACCTGGGCCATCTTCACAGCTGGGTCATCCTCACACCTGGGTCATCCTCACACCTGGGCCATCTTTACACGTGAGACATCCTCATACCCTGTGCCTGCACTGCACTGGTCTTCTGGGTGGCAGTGTAGAGTCTGTAGACAGCAAACAGGAGGGTGCCCTAACAAGGGAGACCCTTGGGTGGGTGTCTGAGCTTCTCTGGAGGGGACTGGGGCAGCTTCCAAAGAGGTGCTGTCAGTGACAGGCATTCCACCCTGGTCCTGGAAGCCCCAGTGCTGATAATGCAGCTTGTTTGGGAAGATGGGAGAGTGGAACAAAGCTGGACCCCTGGAAGGAAGAGGAACCTGGAGGCGAGGGGCAGGACGCAGCCAAGCCTGGGCCCAGTGCGCCTTTCAGGCAGACACCGCACCCCAGCCTCCTGCAGCAACCAGGACTGCAGACCTGCAGAGGCCTGAGGTCCCTGCTGCCCACCCAGAGCAGAGAGGAGCACTAAGTACCTGTGGCTTCCCCGGCTCCTGTTTCCTGGCTCCCTGGCCTTTGGTTTCTTGTGTCCTCACCAGCTGAGACGGCTGCTTCCCTGCTGGGGCCATGTCCTTTCTGCTGGAGCACAGCTGAGGCTGCTGGCTCTCCTGCAGCTGAAACCCCAGGGTGCCCCGGCTGTGCGCATTCCTGCTGGGTGTGAGCCCTGGACCGGGCCTGGGAAGGCCATTGGTCTGCAGGGCGGCCTCTGCCGTGCAGCAGGCTCTGGCTGAAGCGGTGGTATCGTGTGGGTCCTGCCCACCGCAGGCTCCCCAACCCTGCCTACCCCCTCCATGCCTGGAGGCCCAACAAAAAAGTCTTTGCACTCCAGAAACAGGGGCACACATCCCTCACCCCAAATCTCCCTCATTTTCCTCCCCAGGATGCATCTCCTCTCAAAACGCATTGGGAAGAAAGCTATATAGTGTTTTGAAAAGAGAAACAACAGATGTTCCTTAACATGAATGTAGATAACCTTGAGAAAATGTGATGGAGAGGAGGACCTAGGCAGCGGAGTGTGGCTGGACTGGAATGGCTTCATTTCTTCACTCAGGCTCTCTTGCTGCCATGGGTCAGGGGAAACTGGATGACCGAGGAGAGACATGTGGGAGCCTCCACACTTTCCATCTTTGAGAACGATGAGAAATTGTCTTGCAGGACAAGAGAAGAGAATTCTACATACCACAGTAATTATCCCAGACCTTGGGGCTGTCTTAAGACTATCAAGGAAAACAGCAAGAACAACAAATGCCTTAAAACGAACTTGTTACAGCTTTGGTGTTTATGCAATAAGCCTTGGTAGATGTTGTTCACTTACTCGCTTGTGGATTTAAGAGAGCGGCTGGTTGTTGATAGTTAAATACTAATAAAAGAAATGTTCTTTTCAGCAGTAACCATCCTTACTCATTTCAAATGAATTATTTTAATGAAGGCTCATAATTAATTAAAACTCAGAGCTGAAATCAAGTTATATATACTACACGAATTTCAATCGTCACAAAGGAAAATTTCCTTTTTAAAATTGTAATGTCTGGAAATAAAACCTGTGAAAAATTATAACATTTTGTAGATGTCAAAACACACTGCACATAACTTGCTTATTCTTTATGAAGGTAAAACAAAAATTAAAGAATTGGATATCACTATACAGAAATATAATAATTCAGCTGTTTTAAATTTTGTTTAAATTATAAAATAATTTGTAAGTGTGCCTTGATACACAATTCGTTAATTTTAAGAAGCTCAGAGTAGATACAATTTCATCTGAGATTAACCAATGAGATCTACTTTAAATATAATAATGTAATAACTAATAATACCAATGTTATAATTCACTGGTTGCTAACCTGCTAAGTTAGTTATATACATCGATAATCTGCTGCCAGAGAATAGAGTCATGGGTTGCTTAATGACGGGGATATGTTCTGAGAAATGCACCCTTGGGTGAGTTTGTCATTGTGAGAACATGGCGAGAGTACACTGCTGCACACCTGGATGGTGCAGCCCGTCACACACCTGGGTGGTGCAGCCTGTCACACACAGAGGCTGCCTGGAGGCACCTGTTGCTCCTGGGCTGTAAGCCTGCACAGCATGTGACTGTACTGAATACTGTAGGCAGTTGTAACACAATGGTAAGGATTTGTGTATTTAAACATAGAAAAAATATAGTAAACATAGTGTATAAAATATTTTTAAAAGGGTGCACCTGTATAGAGCAGTTACCATGAATGAAGTTTGCAGGGATGCAAGTTGCTCTGCGTGAGCCAGCGAGTGAGTGGTGAGTGAATGTGAGGGCCTCAGACATTACTGCACATCTGTAGATTTTATAAACACTGTGCACGCAGGCTACACTCAATTTATTTTGAAAAGTGAAGTAATTGTCCTTCGATGTTACGATGGGGGCAACATCACTAGGCGACAGGAACATTTTGGCTCTGTTACAATCTTATGGGAGCACTGTTGCATGTGTGCTCTGTTGTTGAGCGAAGCATCTTTATGTGGCATGTGACTGTACAGTTGAAAGTAAAGGCCCTTCAAAAAATCAATGAATCCAGGAGCTGGTTTTGGAAAAGATCAACAAAATGGATAGACCACTAGCGAGACTAATAAAGAAGAAAAGAGAGAAGAATCAAATAGGTGAAATAAAAAATGATAAAGGGGATATCACCACCGATCCCACAGAAATACAAACTACCATTAGAGAACACTATAACCACCTCTATGCAAATAAACTAGAAAATCTAGAAGAAATGGATAAATTCCTGGACACATACACCCTCCCAAGATTAAACCAGGAAGAAGTTGAATCTCTGAATAGACCAATAACAGGCTCTGAAATTGTGGCAATTATTAGTAGCTTACCAACCAAAAACAGTCCAGGACCAGATGGATTAACAGCTGAATTCTACCAG